>NC_140179.1:45232710-45265210 GCF_963971535.1 Notolepis coatsorum
ACAACCTGAGGCTGTAAAAAGACTATAAGACAGATTTGTCTATTTAAGATGAAAGTAAGGTGGTATTTGGCTGGAGCGTGAACCAATGCCAGCCATAATAAGACTGTTTTGTCTCTTGTGGTTGTTTTAATGATTTTGGAACGACTATAAAAAGATTAACACAATATGTTATATTTAACATGGAAATATGTACAGTATTTAACTGGAGCGTGAACCAATGACAGCCATAATAGGACTGTTTTGTCTCTTGTGGTCATTTTAATGATTTTGAGTGGGACTGCCCCCCCCCCCCCCCCCCCTTCCTCAGTACAGTATGATGAAGTACCTTGTCAGCAAAAACTTAAGGGAAAGACAAGAGACAGACACGAGGGGCTGGTTTTGCAGAAATGGACAAAGTGAGGTTATGTTAAATTACCTTAATATGATTTTAGGTTTGGCTGTTCTTTATTAATTTGGGCAAAGTTAAAGTAGGCTATACTACACTTAGAACATATGCTACAAGCTACAACAAACTTTAACAGACATAGCTTTGTCTAAGATATGTTATTCTGAAGAGCGAGTCCCTACACACCTATATATATGTATTCATAATATAGAATATAGAATATATTTATAATTTTGTATATGGTCTACCAGAATATGATTGTAATAAGTAAAACATGGCAGTAAATCCACATGATTCATGAATTCAGATAATCTGTTTATATATATATTATATATATATTATATATATTGTGACGAACCTGGTAGGGTACAGGCTCGCCACGGTTCAAATACAAACAAATTTGAATGTCCACACAAGAGCAATATCAATAAATACAGGTATTTATTGAATTCAGGGCAGAATCCAGAGGAAAAAGCAATAGAATGGTCGTGATCCGGTCCGGGGGTCAAAAACACAAAACAGGCTCGCCGACAGAAAAAGGGATTGTTCACAATTCAGGGTAGTCGTCCAGTCCAGGGTCAGTACACAAGGGGGAATCTCAGCCAGTCCAGGGTCCAGTACACAAAGAACACCTACTGTATCTCGCTTTCTCCTCACCTTTCACTACCTATCACCGTCGCAACTCTGAATCTCAACCTCTCTCTCTCTATACCACAACTCCACCTCCTACTTCGCTCAAATCAACCCTCTCTAACCTAGTGTTAATGTAGTGTGTGGGACTGGGTGTGTGCACGTGAGATGTGGCTGGACTAATGATGTGCAGGTGTGTGCTATCAGTACTAATCAGCTACCTAATTGACTCTACTCCTTCCATGACGGACATATCTCCCATCCTTCACATAACCAAAGGAGGGGGGAGGAGATCTGTCACAATATACATATATGGCTGGGCAGCCAGTAATCTAACATATCATAGTATAAAAACATAGTAAAACATGCTTATGAATACTTTGGAGACTTATGTTCAAATGCCATAGAAAAACATGCTTGTGAATACTTATGAGACTGTTCTAATACCATAGTAAAACATGCTTGTGAATACTTATGAGACTGTTCTAATACCATAGTAAAACATGCTTGTGAATACTTATGAGACTGTTCTAATACCATAGTAAAACATGCTTGTGAATACTTATGAGACTGTTCTAATACCATAGTAAAACATGCTTGTGAATACTTATGAGACTGTTCTAATACATAGTAAAACATGCTTGTGAATACGTATGAGACTGTTCTAATACCATAGTAAAACATGCTTGTGACTACTTATGAGACTGTTCTAATACCATAGTAAAACATTGCATTGATTCATTGCATCTTTTCCAGTGTGTGATCATATTTTTTGGTACTGTATGTGAAAATGTGTTCAGCTGGTCTTAACGCGTGGCAGAGAGGCTGCATTCTATTACCAGCTGAAGGAATAACCCTCCTGTTCTCTACTGGACTGTATGTTGTGATCATGTTACACCCGGTTAAATGTGTGTGTGTGTGTGTGTGTGTGTGTGTGTGTGTGTGTGTGTGTGTGTGTGTGTGTGTGTGCGTGTGCGTGTGCGTGTGTGTGTGTGTGTGTGTGTGTGTGTGTGTGTGTGTGTGTGTGGAGAGAGCACAGGAGAGATGAGAAAGAAAGAAAGAAAGAAAGAAAGAAAGAAAGAAAGAAAGAAAGAAAGAAAGAAAGAAAGAAAGAAAGAAAGAAAGAAAGAAAGAAAGAAAGAAAGAAAGAAAGAAAGAAAGAAAGAAAGAAAGAGGAGGCCTGTGTGTATACAGTAGTACTATGTTGTGTTTGGTAAATGTATCCATGTGTGTCTGTTGAATGAACTAAATATATTTAAAGGTGCTATAGATACAAATGATTGTAAATATATAATAATAATAATAATAATAATAATAATAATAATAATAATAATAATAATAATAATAATAATAATAATAATAATAATAATAATAATAATAATAATAATAATAATAATAATAATAATAATAATAATAATAATAATAATAACAATAAAAACATCCACAGAGCTTTTAGAAAGGAATACATTTACAAGTATATATTTTTTTAATGGTGGCAGGCTAGGCGGCTGGGTGGCGCAGAGGACTAAACGCTCGTCACCAACGCGAGAGACACTGGTATCGAATCCGGCTGTCAGCGTTGCCTCCGGCTTGGCCGGCCGTCATACTGGCTCAATTGGCAGAGTCAGCGGGAAGGAAGCCGGTGGGTGCAATCTGGTCATTGTAAACAGCGACTCCTACAGGTCGGTCAGGGCGCCTGCACAGCGAGGAAGGGAGATGGTGAGGGTAGTGTGAGCCTCCCACACGTTACACCTCACCAATGAGAGTCCGCGCTGGCAGGTGAAAAGAAGTGGCTGGCTGACTCTGCATGTATCGGATGGGACATGTGATAGTATCTATCAACCCTCCCTAGACCGACCAGTGGGGGGCACATGCGAGCAACGACCAGGAAGGGGAGGGGGGAATTGGCATGACGACTAAATTGGGATGGGAGAAAAAACACAGAAAAAACAGGAGGAGAAAAAAGTGGATCCAAAAAAATGGTGGCATGCTGGTGCTCTAGCGTGACAAGTCATCTATGTTATCAATAGCACCTTTAATATTCACTCTCTCCAATCACAAAAAAAAGTTAAAGATTATTTGAAAATATCACTTTACAGTATATAGGTTCAGGTTCTGTGGGTGTATACTCACAGTGTAGTTAAGATAAGTTAGACAAGAACACGTAATAACCCTAACCCTGAGATAAGTTAGACCTAAGCTGTTACTCAGATTGCAAGTTAAATTAGACAGAAGCAGTTACTCAGATTGCAAGTTAAATTAGACAGAAGCTGTTACTCAGATTGCAAGTTAAGTTAGACAGAAGCTGTTACTCAGATTGCAAGTTAAATTAGACAGAAGCTGTTACTCAGATTGCAAGTTAAATTAGACAGAAGCTGTTACTCAGATTGCAAGTTAAATTAGACAGAAGCTGTTACTCAGATTGCAAGTTAAGTTAGACAGAAGCTGTTACTCAGATTGTAAATTAAATTAGACAGGAACACTTACTCAGATTGCAAGTTAAGTTAGACAGGAACACTTACTCAGATTGCAAGTTAAGTTAGACAGGAACACTTACTAACCCTGACCCTAAGATAAATTAGACAGGAACACTTACTCAGATTACAAGTTAAGTTAGACAGGAACACTTACCCAGATTGCAAGTTAAGGGAAACTTTTAGCTGATTCATGTTGTTTCAGCTTGGTTAATTTAAGATTAAGTGGAACATTTCTGTGTCAGTGAATAGAATAGAATAGAATAGAGTAATAGCACACAGTGGATTCCTCCTACATAGATGAGACCCAGGCGAGAGGGGCCTACTGTAACAGTAAAGTCACAAAAATCTACAGTAAAACCAAACACAGAGAACAATTAAGCTACTGTGATTATCACCAAATTCACCATTTCTCTGCACCAGGAGAGAAGTCAATGTTTCATGTTTTATGAGTGAGCTGAGTGTTGCATGTCTCGCTGTTATTACTGGTCTCCGGGGGGTGAGAGGCTTGATGAAGCCAAGACACAGAGAGGTTCTGCAGGGATGTCTGGCCAGCGTTAGCCGGGGAGAGAGCTGGCTGGCTGGCTGGCTGGCACAGTGGCACATGCACACACGCTTACACACACACACACACATAAATACAAACACACGCACACAGACAGACAGCCAGACAGACAGACAGACAGACAGACAGACACAGACAGACAGACAGACAGACAGACAGACAGACAGACAGACAGACAGACAGACAGACAGACAGACAGACAGACAGACAGACAGACAGACAGACAGACACATGCTGTGTACACAAGTGGGTGCACATGCACACACACACACACACACACACACACACACACACACACACACACACACACACACACACACACACACACACACACACACACACACACACACACACACAAGCTCTCAATGGCTCCACTGATCAAATTTGAAAGTATTTTTCCTTTTTTTTCAGTCTCCCCTCTCCCTCTCTGCAGAAGTGAGTTCAACTGGTTTCAATTAGGTTGGACGGGGCCTGTGTCAGACCTCTCTCTCTCTTTTTTTCTCTCCCTCTCTCTACCCCCCTCTCTTTGTCTCTTTCCTTCTCTCTCTCTCCTCCTCTCTGTCTCTCTTCTCTCTCTGTCTCTCCCCCCTCTCTCTCTCTTTCCCTCTCGCATTCTCTTTCTCTCTCTCTTTCCCTCTCTCTCATCTCTTTCTTACTGAGATGTCTCTCTCCTGTCCTTACCCCCCCCCCCCCCCCCGTCTCTCTCTTTCAGTACAGTGCCGATATAATGTTAGCTGTATCTCGTCGTGGAGTAGTTAGAGGGTTGCACGGACGCACACACAAGCGAGCGCGCGCACACACACACACACACACACACACACACACACACACACACACACACACACACACACAAGAGAAATAGAGTCAGGTCAGCTCGTGGGGGAGACTGGGTTGGTAGAGGAAATGAAAATCCTCCCCCCTCTCTCTCTCTCTCTCTCTCTCTCTCTCTCTCTCTCTCCTTATCTTTTACTCCTTCCTTCTCTGACTCACTCACTGTCTCTCCTTCTCTCTCTCCCTCCCCATCTCTCACTCCCTCCCTCTCTCACTCACACATTCTCCATCTCTCTCTCTCTCTTTCACACGCTGATCGACCCCATCTCTCTCTCTCCTGCTCTGCCATTTTTCACCCTCTCTGAGTCATAATCCATCACCCTGTGTCTCTGTGCCTGACCCACACGACCCTCTCTCTCTCTCTCTTCCACCCCCCCCTCTCTCCCCTTCCCTCTCTCTCTTCTCTTTCCCTCTCTCCATTTCTCGTTCTCTCTCCCCCTCCTCCCTCTGTGTACAGAATAGTCCCCTATGTTCAGCACCAGTTCCTGGTGTTCTTTCCATCCCCGGTGCCTTGTCTGCTGTTATTGGAGCGTGCGGTCTGCAGAGTCTGTGGTGGTAGAATAGTCACTGTTCAGCCTCAGGGCTTTGTTGGTCAGATGGGTTCCTGGTTCAGGACTCACAGGAGTCTCACGGCGCAGGCAGACCGGCCGCGCGCGCAAACACTTGCGGGTTCCGTGCGTGATCGCGCGCATGGCCTGGCACACCGAGTCCTGGCACACCGAGTCCGACTTCAGAGCGCGAGGAAGCGCCACGGAGGAAGGCACATTTACATTGGAACAGCTGTAAATGCCTACACTGTAAGAAATAAAAGCTGCAAGAAAACGGTAAATGTCTGGCATCAATGGTTTCCAAATACTTACGGTCAAATTACAGTAAAATCAAATACATTTACAGATTACAACCTTTATTTAATGGTTAATATTTTGATAAAAGGTCATTTACTGTATGTGTATGGTATTTACACTTAAAGTAGAACAACAAAGGTAATCTGTAAAATAATACAGTGAATTTCCTGTGAAAAAACATTTATTTTTACAGTGTAGTCTATAAATGCGAAGTCAGTCCCCGATTGAAGATTTTTTTAAGATTTCCAGTTCCAGTGTTCTATTGTCCATTTTGCATGTATAACCCGTTATTATATAATTAATTAGAATGTTAGAATTAATTTTAGAATGATGATCGGTGTGAATGTACTCCTGAAAAAGTATAGTAATATGGTTTATTTGTATTGGGAAAGATACAGACACATTAGCTGGGTGAATAACATCTATATGTGTGGTAATAATGCAGATATTGAGTGTATTTCTGTGAAAATGCACGTGGCGCACGCCTCTGATTCCAACTGAAGCGAAAACGATCGTTTCCCCCCGTGAGTCGCGCGCCCGCTTGCGGCCAGTGGGCACAGCTACGTCCGTTAACATGGGAGCAAAAGTGAAGCGGTGGTCGCCCGCCCACCCGCCTGCCTGCCTTGAATCGCTGCATGCTGGTCTGCCTGCGCCGTTACTGTATCTTCTTAAAGGCTCAATCACAGTCCAGACATAGAAAACAGGGTGAGGTGATGGTCCAGATGTAACAACACGGACCGGACTCTGCTGGGGTCGTGGTCCAGACGTAACAACACAGACCGGACTCTGCTGGGGTCGTGGTCCAGACGTAACAACACGGACCGGACTGTGCTGGGGTCGTGGTCCAGACGTAACAACACAGACCGGACTCTGCTGGGGTCGTGGTCCAGACGTAACAACACGGACCGGACTGTGCTGGGGTCGTGGTCCAGACGTAACAACACAGACCGGACTCTGCTGGGGTCGTGGTCCAGACGTAACAACACGGACCGCACTCTGCTGGGGTCGTGGTCCAGACGTAACAACACGGACCGCACTCTGCTGGGGTCGTGGTCCAGACGTAACAACACGGACCGCACTCTGCTGGGGTCGTGGTCCAGACGTAACAACACGGACCGGACTCTGCTGGGGTCGTGGTCCAGACGTAACAACACGGACCGGACTCTGCTGGGGTCGTGGTCCAGACTTCCACTGATGTCCTAAAGTGATGCAATTGCGGAACTCAGCGTAGTCCGTGAAGTACTTTACTGTACTGTACTACTGGTGGCATATTAACATGACTCAGCACGAGAGAGAGAGAGAGAGAGAGAGAGAGAGAGAGAGAGAGAGAGAGAGAGAGAGAGAGAGAGAGAGAGAGAGAGAGAGAGAGAGTGATATGATGATGTATACGGTGATGTAGATTTTGGATGCCAACCGTGTGTGTGTGTGTGTGTGTGTGTCACATTATTGCTTATAAGCTAATACAGCTAAATTCAGCTTTTAACTCCTCTAAACGACTAGCCTCGGCCTTGCCGTTGTTGTACCTCCAGAGAGCCACGTGGGTCCCGGCGGCACCACACTGAGATGACCCTTCACACTGTAAATTGTGAACATATAAATAGACACCGCCCGCCTCGAAGACATATGGATATACAATTAATAATTTGACAACAGAGTTATCTCAGTTATCAGATTAACTACATTTAAACACATTATTCTTTGCTCGTCACCCTGGGTAACGTCATCACTGAACCCCAGCCAAGCCTGCTTCTCACTATATTATAGCGACTCAACTCTCCACAGAAAACACATGCCTATAGGGCTCGTTACTATATGTCTCTATAACGTTGGTTATTTTGGCTCCAGATCAAAATAAAATGTACAAAAAACAAGCAATAGAACTTGGTGTCGAAGGAAATGTTTCAACGGTTTAATTCCCCCAGTCCTCGGCGCTCACTGTGACTTCGTGAACTCGCACGCGGAAATTAACCTTGGCAGGTCCGTAAGAACCAAAGTGACAAATCTGCTGAAAAATGCGATGATCTGTAATTGACCCGGGGGCACAGCAGCGCGTGCTAGACGGACCTGAACTACACTGGGCTGGGCTGTGGGGACACTTCGGGTGAACAGGGCACCTGAACTACGCTGCAGGGCTGTGGGGACACTTCGGGTGAACAGGGCACCTGAACTACGCTGCAGGGCTGTGGGGACACTTCGGGTGAACAGGCTCCTGAACTATACACTGCAGGGGGCTGTGGGGACACTTCGGGTGAACAGGGCACCTGAACTACGCTGCAGGGCTGTGGGGACACTTCGGGGGAACAGGCTCCTGAACTATACGCTGCAGGGCTGTGGGGACACTTCGGGTGAACAGGCTCCTGAACTATACGCTGCAGGGCTGTGGGGACACTTCGGGTGAACAGGCTCCTGAACTATACACTGCAGGGCTGTGGGGACACTTCGGGTGAACAGGGCACCTGAACTACGCTGCAGGGCTGTGGGGACACTTCGGGGGAACAGGCTCCTGAACTATACGCTGCAGGGCTGTGGGGACACTTCGGGTGAACAGGGCACCTGAACTATACGCTGCAGGGCTGTGGGGACACTTCGGGTGAACAGGCTCCTGAACTATACACTGCAGGGCTGTGGGGACACTTCGGGTGAACAGGCTCCTGAACTATACACTGCAGGGCTGTGGGGACACTTCGGGTGAACAGGGCACCTGAACTACGCTGCAGGGCTGTGGGGACACTTCGGGGGAACAGGCTCCTGAACTATACGCTGCAGGGCTGTGGGGACACTTCGGGTGAACAGGCTCCTGAACTATACGCTGCAGGGCTGTGGGGACACTTCGGGTGAACAGGCTCCTGAACTATACGCTGCAGGGCTGTGGGGACACTTCGGGTGAACAGGGCACCTGAACTATACGCTGCAGGGCTGTGGGGACACTTCAGGTGAACAGGCTCCTGAACTATACGCTGCAGGGCTGTGGGGACACTTCGGGTGAACAGGCTCCTGAACTATACGCTGCAGGGCTGTGGGGACACTTCGGGTGAACAGGCTCCTGAACTATACGCTGCAGGGCTGTGGGGACACTTCGGGTGAACAGGCTCCTGAACTATACGCTGCAGGGCTGTGGGGACACTTCGGGTGAACAGGCTCCTGAACTATACGCTGCAGGGCTGTGGGGACACTTCGGGTGAACAGGCTCACATAATGGTGTGTTTGTCTTGGTGATGACAGCAACTGGGAGGACGATCTGAACGTATGACACACTATGTGATTGTGAGATAGATAGATAGAGAGAGAGAGAGAGAGAGAGAGAGAGAGAGAGAGAGAGAGAGAGAGAGAGAGAGAGAGAGAGAGAGAGAGAGAGAGAGAGAGAGAGAGGGAGGGAGAGAGAGAGAGAGAGAGAGAGAGAGAGAGAGAGGGAGAGAGAGAGAGAGAGAGATTCTGTGTTGTCCTTCTAGAGGAGATGTGTTGCCACAGTCTGTACAGTGCCTCACATCAATACCTAAATACAGTATACATCACACATAAATGCAGTATACATCAGATACAAACAAGCAGAACCAGCTGTACATACATGCCATGTACCACTGATCCCCAGCCAGCCAGTAGTTGTAGCCTAATACATACAGACCTCTTCCCTACGTTACACTATATACCGTAGAATCATATAAGTCACTGTTTCTACTATAATCAACTGATTCCAAAATATACGGTTATGTACGCAATCATACGTTGCTCAGTGGTTAGATCAGGGGTGGCCAACCCGCGGCCCGCGAGCCACATGCGTCTCTTTGCCCGCCAATGTGTGGCTCCTCCCTCCATTAAAATAAAAATTATTATAATATATATATATATTTTCATTCATTCCATAAGACATAGAATAAACATTTACAGACTTTTAAATGGTTCATTTGCATGTTCTTGGTATCTGATTCTAGGGACATCTATGGATCTCAGGGAATGTATTCCCAGTGTCAGAAATACTGTGTCTGTTACTAGGCTTGAGTAAATTGTAATGTACCAAAAGAGAATATCAATTCAATTATATATATCTTTTTTTATCTTTGACTGTGAATAACACCATGCTAAAATTGACCAAACCTGAAAAATCTAAGCAAATTAATAAAGGGAAGAGGATTAAACAGAAGGTTTTGTAGATACAGTACTGAATTCTGCCATCTGTGCAACATGCAATTTGAAATATGATTATAGAATATCAGGCCTATAAATGACCTTATTATGGCCAAGTGAGGCCCAAATAAAAAAGACATTAGCAACATTAGAGGCCAGAGGGTGGGACCAATAGCGGACTGGCCATCGGGAACACCGGGAGTTTTCCTGGTGGCCTGGCAGACTGGCATGGCCTGGCTGCCCTGGCAGACTGGCAAATGCTTTTTTTATTTTTAAATTTGTTTGTTTGTGCCCGCAGTCAGGCCACTGAACTCCGAAGCAGGCCAGGTCAGTATACATGTTTCTATTTGCGCATATATAAGTTCAGGCAAGCAGGCAGGAATGAGTTAACTTGTTATTCACAACCCAGCGCGATGCAGTGCGCCTGCGCAGGCCTCGCCAGTCGCCAATCTCAAACAAGCCTATTAATTTAATTCATGATGAGATCAACTGCCGAAACCCGGGAGATATGAACGTTTTGGATAGCTCTAGAATGGGTGAAGATGAACATCGGACTAAAATGTTAAGAATGAGACGAAAGCGGGGCGCAATCAGAGGTGTTATTACACGAGTTTTGAATCAGATGGACATTGAAATTGACAGGGAAACTCCGGATGTTGATCACTTGATCACTTTATTGGATGTACTGCTGGGAGTTAAAGAAGACAGTTTGTTGGAACCTGGCCATGAAATAGAACAGCTATAAGTCTGATGGATGATTTGGATGCTGATATTGAAGCCGCAGAGATGTAAGGAACGCGTCATTATGTTCAACTGACGGCAGCAGTGCGAGGGTGAGTGATACTATAATGAATCGACTAGATCACAGAGAGCGCCAGTGAAGTAGAGAAATGTAATGTAACTGCACCGGTAAACTTCTATAAAGGACACTTTCGTATTATAACTCGACATTTGGACAATCCATTATTTGGAAAGTAGTATTCTACACTTTGGTGTAGTAGTGTACAACTTGTATGGTCCGTTTTGTGACAGCGTCGCTGTCCATGGTGCTGAAGGTCGCATTTATACTAGTGTATACAGCCTCTACAGTGCCACCACATACAATGCAGCAAGATACAAAACAAATTTTTTTCCCCGGGGTGGGGTGGGGGGGTGTATGGGTATGGGCCTGCCTGAGTAAAAAATTCCGGTAGGAATTATGGTCCCAGTCCTCGCGGATTGGGTGGGACCTATAAACACATGAAAGGTGCCGTGACTGAAGAAAAGGTTGAGAAACGCTGGTGTGGCTCTTTGTTGTACCACAGTAATTTGTGTGGCTCTTAGTCTCTGACTGGTTGGCCACCCCTGGGCTAGATCATGGCATTGACTGGGTCGAAGGTTCTATTCCCACTGGGGGCCACCCACACTGAGAATGTACCGTATGCAGTCACAGTACTGCAAAGGCACTTTGGAACAAAATCATCAACTAAATTACATATAATATTATGTTATTATCCAGTGGTTTTGTTTGAATTTTAATTCACGACTATAACCCCCGGGGATTGTTTTGATGTGCAAAGCCATTACAGTGATTTGCAAGGCTATACACACATGCTGCAAAATATTATCATTATTTTGATTTGCACAGATATTCCAGCCCTGATAGCAGGCCCGGACTGGCCATCGGGAGCACCGGGAATTTTCCCGGTGGCCTGGCCTGCACAGATAAAAAATAAATAAATATATATATTGGCCAGGTCTTGCTCGAAAAAGAGATCTTTGATCTCAAGTGACTACCTGGTAAAATAAAGGTAAAATATATATATAAAAAAAATTATATATATTTTTTTATTATAATCTTTAACTTTTTTTTGCCAGGCCATTGTTTCTAGTTGTGGCGGCGGCGCGGCGCGATAGTTAGATAACCTAGGTGGGTGGGGAACAACCAGGATTTCACTGTCTGCGACAGAGTTGGAGAACTATCTGACTTCTCTCCCTCCACGCGTATCACACACGCACAATGGAGCCGTGCTGCCGCTTGTGATTGGTGGAGGCGGGACCAGGCGATACAACTGATTGACAGCGGAGGCGGCGAATGGAATGGCAGATGGCACACTCACTTTTCTGAAAGGAGTTAAATCTGACATTACAAAAAACAATATGTGGTGCACCGGCGGCGATATAGGCGAGGCAGGCGAGGCAGTCATCAGTGAGTGAATGATCCATATTCTGCAACCATGCCTTACAAACATAAATGTGGCCGTCAAAAAAGAACCGACAAAAAAGAACGGGACGAGAAGAACGCAAAGCTACCTAAATTAGACGCATTTGTTATAAAAGTAACAGGGAAACAGCCTGGTGCCGACGTTCCTTCTCCTCCTGACCCCCCATCCCCAACAACAACAAGCCCTTCAACACCACCTGATCACCCGACAACATGCCCGGCACGGACACTGCCTTCAGCCGCGGTGTGTCAACTACCATGCAGCAGCAGGTAACCTTGGACTGTTGGACAGATAATGAGATTACAGTTTACCATAAACTTATATTTATACAGCTATTAGGGCGGCGAGCAGCAAGATGAGTTGTACTTGGACAACGAGAACGAGCCACTTCAGCAGTACCCCACAGACCGGGGCTTTTTTGATGAAAATGTTTTAGACATTGTTTAAAGACATTGTCGAGGATTTTGCACAACACAAGGCTCGTCGTATGCCATTCAAATAGGTGAGTAAACTGCCCTTTTCTTACTCTAGTCTATAATAGTATTTATTATCTGTCTGCTTTATATACCACCGCGGCCTCACGGCCCGCACCGCGTCAGTGCGGAGAACACTCTCTGTGGTGCTGAAACGTTTTTTCCTGTTTTATTCCACTATTCCAGGAATTTCCAGAATTGTGTGTGAGAGATGGGATCATAGGAGAGAGAGATGGGAGAGAGACCTGCATGACCCAGCTTGGCTTCACAGTAGAAGAGAAGACAAAAGCGATTTGATCATTCTTTATTTTTTTATGACCCTCCGTGCTCCGTGAATTTAAGTTGATGGACACATAGGCTAATAGGCCTAATTACTATATATGAATGTCTATTCTGTTTCAATGGACCTTTCTGGCAAACACATAGGCCTAGAATAGATATATCATAGAGTCATAGACCTATGGGCTATATATTTGTACAGTTTTGGAGTGGACCATTAAACGATTTTCAGTGTGTACATCCTTATTGAAGCGTTCTTATTAACGTGCGTGTTGCACACGTGGGAGGAGGGAGGGATGTCCCGGGTGCCGGGTGGTGTGTGTGTGTGTGGGGGGGGGGGGGGGGGGCCCGAGCTGTCAATCTCGCCTCAGGGCCCGTGGGGCATTCCAACCGCCACTGATGTAGTGGTTATGATTGGGGCTGAAGTTGAATAAACAATTTATGAAAGAGAAAGTCAAAATAATTCCAAGATAATTCAAAGATTACATACCTTTGCCACATTGGCTACAAACATAATCACTGCAAAGTTATCAAAAAAATAATAATCTGATCAGACACAAGGGTTAAGTTGTTGTTCCCTTTCTAATTTCCTCAAAAACATCTAGTCTAGTTAATGTGATCAATATTATTTGACAATTGATGCTTTTTGTTGGACATTTCAGTCAGTGAGCTCAGTGGCGTCCTTTCAGTAAAAGGCAAGGTATGGCAAGGAGGGGGGGGGGGGGGGTGAAGGGGGGGTTTCCCCCCCGTTGGTGGATTTTTTTTGTCAAATCAGTTGTGCAATAGTCACTTTTGGTGAGTTGTTTCTATACAATTCAGTTATATGACATTTAGGTATGACACAGGACTACACAAGCATTTTTAGTATAGAAATGTGTCAACAGACTAAAGCAGGGAACCACAATATTTTGCATACGAATTATGCAGAATGTAATATCATAACTGTCTATTACTTTTCTTGCAATTGAGCCAATTTTCCTTAGGTACGGTTTTGAGGTGTGTTCAACAGAATGTAGTATCAAAAACACATTCACAAAAAGTATGGGTTACTGAATGCTGAACTGCACTATTATAATCACTAAGCCAGACCTTACCTGTGTCCCTGTATCACTTGTCTCTGCTACCCTTTGATAAAAAAAACTTCCCATATGTCCATTGGGCATATTTCAGTTAGTCACAGTAAAAGTCACCTAGTAAAAGTGAGATAATTGACAATATCAAAACATGCTAGGGCTGTACCGAATAGTTCGAAGCTTCATTCATAATGTTGACATTCGAATTCTAAATCAACATAAAAAATTGTAAAAAAAAAAAAATTACATTTTTATTTGCCAAGGTATGAGAGTGCCATACCTTGCCATACCAAATGGACGCCCCTGAGTGAGCTCATACTTTGAGCTCATTTTATAGTTAAAATGATTGAGACAACGCAATCTTCTGTCTTTGTTGTGCATGCATGCGTGTGCTCACCACACGCGATACATGTGTCACTATTCTGGCAGTGGCTACTGTTATTATAGTATTGTAATGAAAGGTCTGTTATTTAATGTTTGTGTAAAGGGCTATTTTAACTGTTGATGGGTAGTGCATCAGTAAAGTGAATATGGTATTGTGCTCTTGCTCTGTTTGAATAGGTGGAGAGAGTGGTTAACTGTATTATAATAGTAAATAGAAAAATATTTTGTGCTCTTGCTTTTTTCTTTTTGAAGGTGGAGAGAGTAGCATTGCTAGTGCCACAACAGTTTTATTTGAGGTTCATAACAGTACATTGTACTAAGCAATTGTTGGCTCATTAGTTTGTGATACACATGCACTAAAATGCACCAGAATGCAGGAAATGAAGTCTTTGTAACAAAAGAAATTCCGGGTTAAAAAGTGGCCTGATTGGGGCTATATTTCGCGCTATATCTCCCGGTATGAATTATTTCCCCAGTCCGGCCCTGCCTGATAGGGATATTTTGGCTGATAAGTGTTTCCTGGTTAGTGGCTTAGAAAGTGATGTAAGACTGTGTGATTTCCAGAGCAGATTTCTGCCTAATGTTTTACTGGTAATAACGGATGATGTAATCTTGTGGGTTTAGTCGGGTATATTAATAGTTTTTTTTATTCTATAATAGTTTCACTTTGAAAAGAAAACACCTTGTACTGTGTGAAGGTCCTGTGAGCACTGAGCCATGTGTGTGAATAAAAAGATCTATTAACCACCATCACATAAAAATAAAATAGTATTACCGCTAACACACACACACCGCCTGCCAGTGGCCGTAAACCTTGCTCGTTAACACCGAGTCGTGTCACCAGACCGTGGACACAATGACGTGAGATATGATGGATGTACCTCCGGGGTGATGTATTGGATATCCTACTGTCAGGGTCTTTCAACATCTCTCAGTGAAGCGGCGGCTCTCAACCTTCTTGACATGCAACCTCCATGGTACAGAGGAATGCCTTTTTGTGAAGGTTAAAGGGACAAAGGGGAAAAAAAAACACTGATTTATTCATTCACTCATTTAGTTGAACAGTTATTGCGAGTAAATGAGTTTGAATAGTGTCGCCACCAGTGATGTCATCTGGGACATTGAATTTGTGTGTTTTTGGTGGTGAAGTGCCGCTTTGAACGTACTGTACGTATGTGTGTCGGGCAAATCCAGTAGCTAAACTGCAAAGCATTAGTAATGGATCAGATGACTCCATTGACGCCAGTGGGGCAGAGCTATGACTCTTGGAGCATCGCAGAGGAATGACATCAGAGCTGCTTTTGGAGCTTGAAGGCTGCGTTCAGACGAGGCGTCTTTCTGAAGCTCCTGTGATGAACAGTGATGTTGCGCGTGACGGTCCTCACGGCTTCTTTTGCACATGTTTTTTTTTTGCATACTTTCTGAGGCTGGAATCAGTGGCGGCTCGTGAATTTTTCTCTTGGGGGGTCGATCAAAAATGTACATGTACCAACCAAGGCACAATGCCACACTGCACACTGCACACGCGCGTGCGCACGCATCTCGAAACCACACACTACTGTGTGCGTCAGAGAGCGTCGGTGAAACCAAAAGCATACGGATATTTAAGTAGGTACAGTTACAGTACAACTATCACCATTGCCATCAGCGAGAGAGAGCGAGAGAGAGAGAGAGAGAGAGCGAGAGAGAGAGCGAGAGAGAGCGAGAGAGAGAGGGAGAGAGAGGGAGAGAGAGAGAGAGAGAGAGAGAGAGAGAGAGAGAGAGAGAGAGAGAGAGAGAGAGACCGAATTAACTCACTGTTTACGTGGTCCACTGTTGTCCCCAGACTCTTGATGTATATCCAGTTATCCACTCTGTCCAGACTGCATCCAGATTAGCTTGTTAGCACAACACAACAGTACTGTGATGAATTCAATGAATGAGTGTCTTTGCCCATTTCCGCGTCGAACAGCCTGCAAACTACCTGGCGTTCTATCACCATGCTCTAAGACAAACTCTAACCTTAACCAACTTTGAAAGAGTGCCTAAGCTTAACCGTCGAAAGAACTTGCCGTCACGCTCTAAGACAAACTCTAACGTTACCTAAGTTGTCCTTAACCTACTTCGAACGAAGAGTCAAGAGTGGCTTAACCAGTGTAAAAACTGACCTCGGCCAATCAGAGAGCGTCTCCGCGAAATGCGGCTACGGAAAAAAAAACTGACGTCGGCCAATCAGAGAGCGTCTCCGCGAAATGCGGCTACGGAAATAAAAAAAAAACTGCTAAGGCTGCTTGCCTAGACCGCTTCAAATTTGGTGACGGCAGACGCACGTCTACCTCCAAACAATAATGGGCTGTCAAAGTTAGCGTCTTAATAGCACGTTAGCGCAAAAGCGTATTTACGCCACAATCTTTTTGGCCGCATAACACACATTTAAATTTTTTTTAATAATAATTTTTTATTAATTGTAAACATTTACAAACATTCAGTCATACCAGTTCACATCAAGAAAGGGAAATGTCATTTTGGTGTCAGACTTCTTCAGACAAACATATTATAGTATTTCTTGTTTGTATGTGTATGTGTCTTTCCCCCAATAAGCACATACAATGAAAATAACCTCTCACATGGTACTGTGTGAGAGGGGGAGAGAGAGAACTACAAAAGTACAGTATATTAGTCTGTAAAAGGTTGGCAAGAGATTAACATTGGACTCCATTCAGTTGGATTTGTGACACTGTTTTGATTCCACATAGTAGAAGGGGATGTTTTTGTGACCCTTTATTTTTCCCCATGTGAGGTTCGACACAATTACATTGTGTGAAGTGCAAGGGATCCAGGGAATGATCTTTGAATAATGGAAAGTTTACCAATGTACCTGTTGTACAATGTGTCTGTTGTGTTGTGATGCATTGAGGTCATGCATCATTTGGTTTCAATGCTAAAAAAGAAACAGGGGATGTTTTAGTGAACCTTTATAAGAGTAAAGTTGGAGTAAAGCATGTATATATTCCTCTCCCACCCACCCACCCCCTCCTAATGTACAGTCCCCTCCCCATCATATGTATATACTCTGTCAGGATCTAGGGGTAACAGTACTGTATATTTGAATACCGTTTATGTCACAAATGTATCAGTACTAAATACCTATATGTCCCTATGCCACAAATGTCATGTATGTTGTGTATGTCATAAATGTCTATATGAATTGAAAATGGGGGACCCTGATGGAAACAAGACAAACGTCTTTCTCAGGTCTGCATCCCCTTAACAATTGTGTGTATTGAGCCGTACTGTATTGTACCCATTCTGCAATCTGTTAAATAAAGTTTTCATTCATTCATTCATTCACACTACATTGAGTAATGTTACATTTAGCAGGTCAATATGGCCATCTGTTGTTGCCAATATGACCATCTGTTGAGACCACATCAGTCCAGTATTAGCTAACCTACACTGGCTTCGGTAACATTTAGAATCGATTTCAAGGTCCTCCTCCTTACAAAGCACTAAATGGAACAGGACCAAGCTACATTGCCAAAATTCTCTAGTCAACCATGTTCCTTCTAGAACATTGTGATCATCTACTACTGGTCTATTGAAGGTTCCAAACCACAGCCTAAAGATAATTGAGGATGCAGCTTTCGCAAACTATGCACCAAAGTTATGGAACACACTACATATGGACATTAGGGAAGCTAGATATCTTAATACTAAAAGAAAATAGCTAAAAACTTACCTCTTCACCATAGCCTTTTAATACACTCCGCTGTTGATTATACTGTAGCACTATTTTACTCTGTCCATTCTATTTTATTGCACTGCACTTTGCATTATTTTACTTCACTTTTTATTGCACTGCACTGTTGCATAATTTTACTATCTACTATATTCTACTATTTTATTGCACTGTACTATTTGACCCTGTCTATTACTTTTTATTACAGGTTCAAAACTGTCAGGTATTAAACTGTGTGGGTATTAAACAAAAAAGACTGTCATGCTTTAAAACCCAGGCCTAGAACTGCGCCATGAGAGAGGGAACTGCGCCCTGAGAGGGAGGTTTGCCCTGAGTGGGAGGTTTGAAGGGTCAAAGTGGGTATCAAACAGGAGGGAAGACTGTCAAGTTTTAAACTATGGATACCAAACAGAGAAGGTAAAGACAACTTTGAATTGTTAAACAGTAATCCAGAACAATTTTATTGCACTGTAAAAAACTGGCATTTTATATGTCTGCACTTTATGTGCACTATTTTACTCTGTGTTTTCTATCTTACTCTTTTTATTATTGTCTATTTAATCAAGTTTCAAGTTTCAAGTTTCTTTAATAGTTGTCATACAGAAGTACAGAATACTTTTATACAAAATGCTTCTTACTGTTACGCTCCAGAGACTGTGCTAGACAAGATAAGTATGAAATAAAATAAAGTAGTTCAAGTTCAAGTTTCTTTAATAGTTGTCATACAGAAGTACAGCATACTTTTATCAAATGCTTCTTACTGTTATGCTCCAGAGACTGTGCTAGACAAGATAAGTATGAAATAAAATAAAGTAGCATGTAAAAAGAAGTAAAAATAGAGGTCCCAGTGTTCAGTATAGACATATGTACAATGCTCGATGCAGACTAGAAGTAACTGAGTTACCATACAATATACAATATACTATGCAATATACTAATATACAATACTATATAGTGCAAAGCAGAAATGGGATGAGGTACAATTTAGGTACAATTTACAGTAAGGTGTACGAGTTGTAGTGCAAATCCTTTACCAATAAATATAAAGTGTGTTTAGGTGATCTAAAGTGTGGAGAGTGGGTGCTGCAGTGTGTTGTTTGTTTAAAGTGAGTGTGTGCGTGTGGATGTGTGTGCTGTGTGCATTTGATGGTTGTTGCATAGTGTTTATTGTTCGTTGAGCAGCCTGATGGCCTGGGGATAGAAGCTTCTTCTGAGTCTTTCTGTGCTCGCCTTGAGACTCCGGTATCGCTTGCCTGACCGCAGCAGTTCAAAGAGGCAGTTGTTCGGGTGGCTGGAGTCCTTGATGATTCTCTTAGCCTTGCCCCTGCACCACTTGTTGTAAATGTTCTGGAGGGTGGGAAGCCCCCCTCCAATTGTGCGTTCCGCTGAACGTGTCACTCTTTGTAGTCTGCTTCGGTCTTGTGCAGTGCTATTCCCAAACCAGGAGGTGATGTTGCCAGTCAGGATGCTCTCTATTGTACATGAGTAGAAGTTCTTAAGGATCTTCTGACTGACTTGGAACTTCCTTAGGCGCCTGAGGAAGTAGAGGCGTTGTCGTGCCTTCTTCACAACACTGTCAATGTGTGTGGTCCATGTCAAGTCCTCGGATATGTGGGCTCCGAGGTACTTAAAACTGTTCACTCTCTCAACCGGTGCCCCGTCGATGCTGAGGGGGCTGTAGTCCTTGACCCCCGACCTCCTAAAGTCCACAATCATCTCCTTTGTTTTGCTGACGTTCAGGGAGAGTCTGTTCTCCTGGCACCATCCCGCCAGGACCTTGACCTCTTCCAGGTAGGCCCTCTCGTCGTTTGCAGAGATCAGGCCCACCACTACTGTGTCGTCAGCAAATTTGATGATTGTGTTGTTGCTCCGCTGAGCCACACAGTCATGTGTGTACAGGGAGTAGAGGAGGGGACTCAGAACACAGCCCTGTGGGGCCCCTATGTTGAGGGTGATGGATGAGGAGGTGCAGTTGCCTGCTCTCACCACCTGGGGTCTGCCCGTCAGGAAGTCCAAGACCCACTGGCAGAGGTCATAGTTCAAGCCCAGGTCCCTGAGCTTGGCTATGAGTTTGGAGGGGACTATGGTATTGAATGCTGAGCTGTAGTCGATGAATAGCATTCTCACATAGTTCCCCTGCCTCTTGTCCAGGTGTGATGCTGCTGTGTGCAGCACATGGGCTATGGCATCCTCCGTGGACCTGTTGGGGCGGTATGCAAATTGCAGGGGGTCCAGGTTGATGGGGAGGGAGGAACAGATGTAGCCCTTCACTAGCTTCTCAAAGCACTTCATGGCTATGGAGGTGAGAGCTACAGGGCGGTAGTCGTTGAGGCAAGTGGGCGTAGATTTTTTGGGTACAGGGATGATGGTGGACTTCTTCAAACAGGTGGGGATGACAGCCTGTTCTAACGACAGGTTAAATATGTCAGTGAATACCGGGGCCAGTTGGTCGGCACAGACTTTTAGGATGCGGCCGGGGATACCGTCCGGTCCTGCTGCCTTCCTGATATTCACTTTCTTAAAGGTCCTCCTCACCTCATGTTCTGTTATTCTGAACACTGAATCTCCATCAGCAGCGCCCCCCCCCCCTCCATTGCAGTGGTTTGTAGGCTGGTGTTGTTATTCACCGCCTCAAACCTCGCATAGAAGGTATTGAGTTAATTTGCTAAGGAGATGTCACTGTTCAGCTTGAGGGAGGTGCCTTTGTAATCTGTCATCGTTCTGAGGCCCTGCCACATCAAACCATAAACAAGGTGGCCTGTTGGGATGTTAGATCCTAATGTGAAAAACTGTGATTGTATATGTCTATCTTTTATATGTTTTTTTTTTAATCCTCTTTTTCTCCGCCTGATTTTTCTATTTTTCTCCCCATCCCAATTTAGTCGCTATGCCAATTCCCCCCCTCCCCTACCTGGTTGTTGTGCACGGCCAGCTATAACCTTGCCTGAGCTGTTAACCTAAACACCTACCACTGTATAAATGCATGTGAAATGCGTCTGTCCAGACACCTTCGGTGTAAAAGACTAAACAACACTTTGCCTGAATTAAAGGTGTTTACATAGGTATTATCCTGTTATAATCATAACGAAAAACCAGTCATATCTCTCACTAGCAACTGATTAATGTTGTTACCTAGCAACAAACTAATGTTTTTTACCTACAGTAGCAACTGACTAATGTTGTTACTTAGCAACTGACTAATGTTGTTACCTAGCAACTGATTAATGTGTTACCTAGCAATGGACTATTGTTGTTACCTAGCAACCGATTAATGTTGTTACCTAGCAACTGACTATGCAGATTAATTGGTCTATAAAGGCTGGACTGAGTTCTTATGGGCTAGACTAGAGTGTGCAAGAGCTGTAGCCTACCACAGGACTGGGCTGGGCTGGCATTGGTTTGGTACAGTTGGTGGTGGAATGCATCTTGGCTTCAGCAGACTGACCAGAGATGTGTTTTTTTTATTTATGGCTTTGCAGGGCAAAGCTCGGCTGGGTTATGGAACTAATAAACTCTACACTGAGTTCTGAGATATTGAGCTTTACTGTTATCATATTCCATAGAGGAAAACTAATATAAACATTTCATTGATATATTTATTTGTATTATTATAATTATAATAATTTTTATTTTTATTTACCTAGCCTACTTAAACATTCTCAAAAATCTAACATCAAACCCACATGTAAAGACCTGTTCAGCGACAGTACATCATATAAACTAATCTTTGACATGGTCAAAGCAAAGGTCACAAACTATTGGGAGTTGGTGGGAAAGGTGTGGACCACAGGGTCAGGCTGGTTCAGCCTGAGAAGAACAGACCAGACCAGACCAGACCCGACCAGACCCGACCAGACCAGACCAGAACAGAACAGAACAGAACAGACCAAAACAGAACAGAACTTAAAGGTTTTCTGAAAACGTAAAAAAGTTAAAAAATAAAATAAAAAAATAAGATAATATATATGTAAAATATGTACTTATTTGTACATGTCACATTTTCCATACAATGTGTAAATATATTCACAGGGATGCTCGATATTGGCTTTTTTACCGATACCGATATACCGATATTGTCCAACTCTTAATTCCCGATACCGATATCAACCGATACCGATATATGCAGGGTTTCCCCCCCAAAAAGACTGAATAGTTTCAGGCAGGGGAGGAAATTAGGCCACTTTACTCGCCAAATGCGAGTATTTTTTACGTTTGGCGAGTAATTCATGAAGAGCACTCGCCAGTCTGGCGAGTACTAGTAATTACAAAACAAAACAAAAAAATCATTCTGCAATCTGCTGATTCGCTCACTGGCACAAGCCGAACTCTGACTCCCCCCTTGATTCCTCCCATTTGCGCCTCATAATAATCCAACCATAACCAATGAACATCATCGTTGTACAGATGCACTCTAAGCTCCTCCAATGAACACTCATTTTCTAGAAGATGCCGCCCATCTAGGGGAAGTGGACAGATCACTGCGCGCGGACCTACAGACTCCTGCCACCGGCTTGACAACGTAGACAAACTTAGACAAAAACACATCAGTGGATGAAAATAATTGCATGTAGAGTCGTCGCTTTCGGATATCAGTGCGGTCTGACATGGGGGCGAACAACAGCATGCGACGCGTCTCCTTCGAGTCGGATGAGAATGACAAGTCAACCAGCATTAGCCGGCTAGCTACCTAGCATGTAACAAGCTACCATAACGCGCGTTCAACATAGTGGACTATACTGAGCGGCTTTGCTTAAATGCAGCCGAGTGACATTTTATTATTACCGGGTTTTCCCCCCATATCACCACTCGCCCATATGCCCTTCACAACGGTGATGTTGTCATACTTGGCATTCAGAATACACCTGCTGAACCCCTAGCGTTGTCGATTCGGTTCCAATGTATTGTCATCTTACAGCACAAGTACAGTACAACCAGAATACATTTGGCATACAACCAGAGTGCAAATGTAACAAGTCAAGTTGTTTTATTTAGCTATTACATTACAGTGAAATGCTTGGTTCTTTCACTGCCCAACTCAGTCCAACCTAGACCAGCCCAACCCAGTCCAACCTAGTCCAGCCCAGCATCTTTCACTGCCTAGTTCAGCCCAACCCAGTCCAGAATAGTTCCCTCTTTCATGTTAATATGTGATATCCTAATATTTTGAAGAGTTTAGACAGTGTGATTAATACATGTTGTATGCTAATATTGTGAAGAGTAGAGACTTATTAATGTTTTATGCTAATAAATATTTTAAAGAGTAGAGACACGTGTGATTTTTACTATGATTGAAAATCAATTTAGACGAAGACATACAAAGAAGTAATTATCACAATTAGCGATTTTTTTTGGCTGGTAAAAAATCAGTTTGTCTGGTAAAAAAAATCAGATACTCGCCAGTTGGCTGGTAAGCCAAAAAGTTAGTTTCCTCCCCTGGTTTCAGGTAATTAACATTACATATATCTTGTCATGGAATTAACACAGCATTATGCATACTTTTGATAATAAATAAAATCAGAATTTGTTCTTACTTGCTTGCCTGGGTAAATAAAGGTAAAATAAATGTAAAAAAAGATTATTTTTATTTTTATTTTGAAAACCGATACCGATAATTTCCCATATCACATTTGAATGCCAATATCGGTAGGCCGATAATATCGGACATCCCTAATATTCAGGCTATTCCTGTGGTCGATTAGTACTTTATTTACATATTTTAAGTGAGATCGGGCTGCTGTAACTGCATATATTATCTTTCAAAGTCTGTACATTTTGAAGGAAATACGCCATGCCCTGTGTTCTATTTCTAAAAACAAAAACAAAAAACGTTGTTATTAGGTTAATATCTAGCTAAACGTTTTGTGTTCTTTATTCGATTTGGGAATATCTACACTACGATTGTCACGAAGTTCATTCTGGGAGAAAAAAGAACACGACAACATCAAGAAGTGGGCGTGGCCTAAAATGTGAATGCCATCTCCTCTCCTGCTGGTGCAGAGGAAGTAATAGAGAAAACCCTCTCTCTCTCTCTCTCTCTCTCTCTCTCTCTCTCTCTCTCTCTCTCTCTCTCTCTCACCGTGGACAGGGTGAGCAGCTTTAAGTACCTGGGGGTCCACATCGCAGAGGATCTGACATGGACAACACACATAGACTCAGTCATAAAAAAGGCGAAGCAACGCCTCTACCACCTGAGACAGTTAAGGAAGTTCAGAGTATCTGGGAAGTTACTCCAGTCCTTCTACTCCGGAGCTGTAGAGAGCATCTTGACTGGAAACATCACTGCCTGGTATGGAAACAGCACGGCACAGGACAAGAAGGCCCTACAGAGAGTGGTGCGCTCAGCCGAGCGTACCACGGGTATTGCACTACCACCCCTGCAGGTTCTATACAACAAGAGGTGCAAATCCAGAGCCTGCAGAATAATGAAAGACCCACACCACCCCAACAACAGCCTGTTCATGCTGCTCAGGTCAGACAGACGCCTGCGAACACCAGCTGCTAGGACAGAGAGACTTAGGCTCAGCTTCTTCCCCCAGGCCATCAGAGCCCTGAACACTGAACTCTCCACACACAAGCACACATGAGCACACGCACAACACACTCACTGTACACGCTCACACACTAGCAGCCACTTTAACATGAGCAGGCACACACTCATGCTGCACACGCCCACACTTATGGCCACCAAGAAGGGTCACTTTAAAAATAGTATAGTATAACCGGAGATTGTATAAATTAGCATGTACAGAAAGACACTACCAAAGGACCCGGTATGTCCTCCATGCTCTGTAAATAACTTATGTACATATACCGATATGCCCTAACATGTTACTTGTTTATTGCACAATGTTACTTGTTTATTGCACAATGTTGATTCTATTATATGTTATTTGCACATCGTTGCGGGCAAGACCACCCGCATTTCATTGTATACTTGTATGCCGTGACAAATAAATCTCTTGACTTGACTTGACTTGACTCTCTCTCTCTCTCTCTCTCTCTCTCTCTCTCTCTCTCTCTCTCTCTCTCTCTCTCTTTCTCTCTCTCTCTCTCCCTCTCTCTCTCTCGCTCTCACTCTCACTCTCACTCTCTCTCTCTCTCCCTCCATGTGGTCTGCACATGGCTCTGGTCTGGTGTTTGAACTGGAACGTCTGAACCTGGTGCTAATGTACACCTCATCACACAGACACAAATACACAGACACACACACACATGCACTCTCTTATCTCTCTGTCTTTTAAGTTGAAATATTCCCCACTATTAGCCAAACGGTGAAGTATAATTATTCCGGATTGCGAGACAGGATCACAAATAAAATGTGCCGGAAGGTATGGATTCTCACCTATCTCGATGTGATTTATCTAGAGATATCCACTGCACGAATTTTAGGTGTTAATGAAGCCAGCATAGCAGTCTAGGTAGCTGTGGTGGATAAGATAAAGGAACGCATATAAATTTGGAATTTTCTGATGTTGAATGAAGTAGTGGATGTATAGTCCAAGTGGGGGTCCTGAGGGGGGGGGGGGGGGGGGGGGAGAGCAAGCAAGAGCCCATGTATTGTATTTATTATTTGTATGTCTTTTAATCTACTTTCATTCTGATTTAATTACTGGACTGTCATTATTGTTATTATTATTTCTGTTATTGTCCTGTGATTTATCGTTGATTATTACTGTTACTGTATTGTTTGTCTTGTTTCATGTTAAAAAAAGGGAAGGAGTGTGTGTGTGTGTGTGTGTGTGTGTGTGTGTGTGTGTGTGTGTGTGTGTCTGTGTGTGTGTGTGTGTGTGTGTGTGTGTGTGTGTGTGTGTGTGTGTGTGTGTGAGTGCGTGCGTGCGTGCGTGCGTA
Organism: Notolepis coatsorum; assembly: GCF_963971535.1. Classification (NCBI taxonomy): domain Eukaryota; kingdom Metazoa; phylum Chordata; class Actinopteri; order Aulopiformes; family Paralepididae; genus Notolepis; species Notolepis coatsorum. Next base: position 45,258,542 of record NC_140179.1, read on the forward strand.
TTGTGCACACAGACACATATGGGGATTTTCTGTCCCAATGTCTCTCTTCCACACACAAGCACAGGCACAGGCACACACACACACACACACACACACACACACACACACACACACACACACACACACACACACACACCAGGGTACGTCAGAGTCCTAAATATAAACTAGTGTATATACTTTGGTCAGTGACAGCTTGTTTGTGATGAAGTGGTTCATGTTTGGAGTGTAGACTGGTGTAATAATAAACCCTGGGTCAGGAGAAAAACTAGGCTGTGGGCCTCGTGAATTCCCATGCAAAGACTATAGTAAGTATACTATACTTAAGCATAGTATAGCTGGCAGTTCTGCCTGGTATGGTATGGTTGGGTTTATGTCTCCATTAGTTATGTTCAGCCTGGCTGGGGATAGCCATGGTCGAGCATGGTTGGTATGGTTGGGTTTGTGTTCCATTAGCTATAGTCTATCAGTGAGCTGGATGCAATCCTACCTTGAGGGGAGAGAACAGATGGTGGAGGTAAACGGTACCCTAGCCCCCCCCCTCACAGTGAGCTGTGGTGTTCCACAAGGAAGCATACTAGGACCGCTACCGTTCCTATTTATGCAATTTATGCAAATGCCATGTCATCAGCTTGTGACTGCAACTTGTTCTTGTTCGCGGACGACTCAGCCCTGCTGGTCTCTGACAAGAACAAGTTACAGGTTGAAAAAACCCTCAGCTCAGAACTAGGCAGAGTCTGCACCTGGCTTGCTGATAACAAACTAGCATTACACCTGGGTAAAACAGAGTCCATTCTCTTCTGATCAAATAACAAACTCAGCAAGACCGACGGCTTCTCAGTTACAGTGGGTGACAATATTGTCACAAGGAAAGACAAAATTACATGAATGAATGAATGAATGAATGAATGAAAACTTTATTTAACAGATTGCAGAATGGGTACAATACAGTACGGCTCAATACATACAATTGTTAACCTAGAACCTAGGAGTAGGTTCCATCCTAGAGGCAAATCTTTCCTGTGACAAAATGGCATCCAATGTAATAAAAAAGTCAACCAACAAACTAGATTCTTGTACCGGATCTCCTCTCTGGTAAACAAGAATACCCTGAAGACTCTGGCAGGAGCACTCATTCAAGGGTACTACGACTATGCTTGCACCTCATGGTACCAAAGTACCTCAAAGGCGCTAAAAACAAGATTACAAACATCACAAAACAAACTGGTCAAGTACTACTTAACCTTACTCCTAGAACCCACCTCACCCCTGCCCACTTTGACTACCTAGGATGGCTTAGAGTAGAAGACAGAATACAGCAACTTGCAATGGGCCTGGTCTACAAGATACACTACATGACTAAGATACCCATGTACATGTCAAAATACTTCCCAAAGCTCAGTGAATACCACGATCACAACACCAGAGGGAGCTCCACAAATCATGTTAAACCCAGATTCGGCTCATACAAGGGACTAAAAACGTTTTGCAATTATGCCACATCAATGTGGAACGCCCTACCCACAGCTGTAAAGGAATGTGAATCACTACCCACTTTCAAAACCACTCTCAAAGAGCACCTACGGGAGACTGCAATTCAAAAACTGGCCCCTGTAAATGTCCTAACCCAACCCCAGTACAGTAAATGACCTACATAACCCAAGAATACACGAGACCCTCTTCTTGGAACCAAGTATGGTTTTGTGGATATTCCAATGTACAGTTTTGCTTGTACAGTTGTACAGTTTCCCCCACCCCGCCTACCCAACCTCCCCCCACCCCACCCACCCACCCAACCACCTCCAATGTACAGTTGGCCGTCTCACCAGGGGTCCAGCCAGGTCAGGCCAGGTTGTGAAAGTTGGCCGTCTCAACCGGGGTCCAGCCAGGTCAGGCCTTGGAACCGCCTCAAGGATCCAACTTTGAGAAGCTACACAACTATACCTGCTCTGTATAACACATATACAATATCTATAACTGAATCCTTCAGACAAACCATCCAAGTCTATTTTACATGAATAACATCAGATTAATAACGTTTTCATAATTATCTGAAGATGGGAGGTTGGAGTGTTGTGAGCGGTTGTGTACATTCATAGTTAAATACAGCAGATGTGTGTACATTGATAGTTAAAGACAGTACAGTTTGTGTACATTCATAGTTAAAGACAGCAGAGTATTCATATTCATAGTTAAAGACAGTACAGGTTTTAAAGACAATACAGGTTGTGTACATTCATAGGTAAATACAGCAGACGTTGTGTACATTCATAGTTAAAGACAGTAAAGGTTGTGTACATTGATAGTTAAAGACAGTACAGGTTGTGTACATTGATAGTTAAAGACAGTAAAGGCTGTGTACATTCATAGTTAAAGACAGTAAAGGTTGTGTACATTCATAGGTAAATACAGCAGACGTTGTGTACATTCATAGTTAAAGACAGTAAAGGTTGTGTACATTCATAGTTAAAGACAATACAGGTTGTGTACATTCATAGTTAAAGACAGTAAAGGTTGTGTACATTCATAGTTAAGACAATACAGGTTGTGTACATTGATAGTTAAAGACAGTAAAGGTTGTGTACATTGATAGTTAAAGACAGTAAAGGTTGTGTACATTCATAGTTAAAGACAGTAAAGGTTGTGTACATTCATAGTTAAAGACAATACAGGTTGTGTACATTCATAGTTAAAGACAGTAAAGGTTGTGTACATTCATAGTTAAAGACAGTACAGGTTGTGTACATTGATAGTTAAAGACAGTACAGGTTGTGTACATTGATAGTTGAAGACAGTACAGGTTGTGTACATTGATAGTTAAAGACGGTACAGGTTGTGTACATTGATAGTTAAAGACAGTACAGGTTGTGTACATTGATAGTTGAAGACAGCACAGGTTGTGTACATTGATAGTTAAAGACAGTAAAGGCTGTGTACATTGATAGTTGAAGACAGTACAGGTTGTGTACATTGATAGTTAAAGACAGTACAGGTTGTGTACATTGATAGTTAAAGACAATACAGGTTGTGTACATTGATAGTTAAAGACAGTACAGGTTGTGTACATTGATAGTTAAAGACAGTAAAGGTTGTGTACATTCATAGTTAAAGACAGTACAGGTTGTGTACATTGATCGTTAAAGACAGTACAGGTTGTGTACATTGATAGTTGAAGACAGTACAGGTTGTGTACATTCATAGTTAAAGACAGTAAAGGTTGTGTACATTGATAGTTAAAGACAGTACAGGTTGTGTACATTGATAGTTAAAGACAGTACAGGTTGTGTACATTGATAGTTAAAGACAATACAGGTTGTGTACATTGATAGTTAAAGACAGTACAGGTTGTGTACATTCATAGGTAAATAGTATACAGCAGAGGTTGTGTCCATTCATAGGTTGTGAATGCTGTAGCAGGGTGCCAGTCAGGGTGTGGCCTGACACTGTTGAACATGAGTGAAAGAGTCAAGTCTAAGTCGTGAGGGTCAAACTTTACAAAGGCTTGGTTTGCAAAGAAAGAACGTGCAAAACAGCAAACGGTGACTCACTTCAATTCTTCATCTAAGAACAGACCTGTGAGCCGGTCCTGTCAGCCTCAGCCTCTGTGGCTGCCCTCAGCGACAAACTGGAGTAGACCAACGATCGCCACAATACTGAGGATGTATCACATTGACACTCTATGGCTACGTTCAGACTAGAGTTGTTCCGATACCGATCGGAAATGCCGCCGATACTGCCTAAAATGCTGGTATCGGTATCGGCAAATACCCTCTAATTTTGCGCTCCGATACCACGTAATTTATCAACAACACTGCGGTCTGCTGTGAGCATTATAAAACAAACGTGTGTTTAACCGACGTGAATTAAAGTGTCAATGCTGTTTGTCATTTTAACAGCAGATACTTTCTTAAATGCCATCCTCCCGACAGAGCGGTGTTGACGGGGAGCTCTGATGGGTTCGCTTGGTTGTGTTATTACTAGCATTGACCAGCTAACCGAAAGCTAGCGTTAACTAACGATAAAGGTTTAGCCATAACGTTACCTTGGCTAAAGTTGGGGCTATTCATAATCCAGCAATAATGGCTGCAGACCTGCAAGCAAAGTACAGCAAGTTGGCAAAGGAGTATTCCAACGTAAATCACATTTTCACCAGTAACGTTAGTCTTTCCATCTCCCGGTAGTTCATGCTAGCTAACCTAGCTCACGATAGCGTCGTCACTGAACCACCTCACGTACACAATTAATGACATGTTGCGGACAGCCATATCGGTGACAATGTTTAGCTTTTAGTGCCAAATGATAAGAGTCTGAGGCAGAGTCTCAAAAGAGAATGTTGAATATTTATTGTGCAAAAATCACAACAGATCCTCTGCTACTTCAACGGAGCCTTCTGGAAGCAAGTGCAGCAACGAATAATGTCTGTGTGGATCATTGGAGTAGGGTATATCTGCAGTGCTGCAGCCCCATACCCATGATTAATGATACTAATACAAATCTATACAATCACCTGTTGTTGAATAAATACCATTACTTTCTAGTTATTACTAAAAAACAGTATATATAAAACAGTAGCTGTATAAAAAAATAAAATAAAAAAATGATATGATAATGGTATCGGATCAGTATCGGTATCGGCCGATACCCAAAGCTTAGGTATCGGAATCGGATCGGAAAGGAAAAAATGGTATCGGAACATCTCTAGTTCAGACTGTATGTTCTTTGCTCAGACTCAAATGATTTGCTCAACAGTGTGAACAGCACAAATCACATGGAATCATCTTTTCAATTCTGATTTATTTAAGCAACTTTCATATGTGACCCTAAATCAGATATACCGGTAGATCAGATTTGTTTGCAACATTAGTCACAATTTGTATGTCACTTCAAGAGTGTGACCAGTTCACACTGGAATCTGACATCGGCTGATAATAAATATGATAAATAAATATAATAAATAAATAATAAATAAATAAACTGATAAATATGTGAACAGACAAACTAAAGAGTCTGATCTGAGCAATACATCAGAATTGAGCAATAAGGCTTGCAGTGTGAGCGTAGCCCAAGTTATTTGGATTGACTTTACAACTGCAAATACATGTCCAAACAGCATGTATATATGGTTCCTCACAGTTCTTCTTAGAGGCTGCATCAGTGATTCAGTGGCGGTAGTGTGGCGGTACATATGGTTGAATGCAGTGCATCCAGTCATAATGGAACTCCTGGTGGCCAGACATGGTGTAGTGGTTCAGACCTCTATCTCTGATCCACACATGCAGGCCCGAACATACAGTAGACAAGTTAAAAACCGTTCATACTCACTCTGTTATCTAATGGAACGGCTGCTCTATTCCATAGCTAGCATGCTGCTCACTCTGTTATCTAATGGAACGGCTGCTCTATTCCATAGCTAGCATGCTGCTCACTCTGTTATCTAATGGAACGGCTGCTCTATTCCATAGCTAGCATGCTGCTCACTCTGTTATCTAATGGAACGGCTGCTCTATTCCATAGCTAGCATGCTGCTCACTCTGTTATTTACAATGGAACAGCTGCTCTATTCCATAGCTAGCAAGCTGCTCACTCTGTTATTCACTATATATGGAACAGCTGCTCTATTCCATAGCTAGCATGCTGCTCACTCTGTTATCTAATGGAACGGCTGCTCTATTCCATAGCTAGCATGCTGCTCACTCTGTTATTTACAATGGAACAGCTGCTCTATTCTATAGCTAACATGCTGCTCACTCTGTTATTCACTATGGAACAGCTGCTCTATTCCATAGCTAGCATGCTGCTCACTCTGTTATTCACTATGGAACAGCTGCTCTATTCCATAGCTAGCAAGCTGCTCACTCTGTTATTCACAAAGGAACAGCTGCTCTATTCCATAGCTAGCAAGCTGCTCACTCTGTTATTCACAATGGAAGGGCTCCATCTACATTGACTGAGTTGTTCCACTGCTGCGGTCTGGTACAGCTGAACTGGTGCAGTCTGTTGGTGTTGTGTGTGTGTATGTGAGTGTTTGTGGGCATACATGAGTCTTTGAGTGAGCGTGTGTGTGTGTGTGTGTGTGTGTGTGTGTGTGTGTGTGTGTGTGTGTGTGTGTGTGTGTGTGTGTATGTCTGTCTGTCTGTCTGTCTGTCTGTCTGTCTGTCTGTCTGTCTGTCTGTCTGTCTGTGTGTGTGTGTGTGTGTGTTTGTGTGTTTGTGTGTGTGTGTGTGTGTGTGTGTGTGTGTGTGTGTGTGTGTGTGTGTGTGTGTGTGTGTGTGTGTGTGTGTGCGTGCACATGCTGTATTCCTTGGCAAACCCTTTGGCTAACCCTCTGCTTCTGATCGCACAAGAGACACAATGACTCACTTTTACTGTACGAGTATGTACGTATAAAGTGTATGCGACTATGCACGCACATAATCTCTCACACACACACACACACACACACACACACACACACACACACACACACACACGCACACACACTAGGCAAGGACAGTAAAACGAATTTCTGTAAAGCCATATACTATTAATATTTCCACTGGGGGTGGTTTCATGGTGTAATGATAACACTGTTTGGCACAATAGATGAGAAGCTATTGGCAGGATGGTGAGACCAGGGCCGGTCTGCCCTGTAAGCACACTCTACAAGTTTCCTCGGGCTCCACATTCTGAGCA
>NC_140179.1:45270210-45367710 GCF_963971535.1 Notolepis coatsorum
TTCGACCTAGTTACTGTGAAGTACCGTGCACAGGAGAATCTACACCGGTGAATGCAGAGCCTTTTCCGGCTGGATTATTGCTTTGGTACCGTGGCTGCTGGAGCAGAGAACCGTCTACCCCGCTGCTGTGTGGGATTTACACGTGAGGAGCATCACTCGAGCCCGTCTCTAGGAGAGGCTGGCTGGCTTTCACCTATGCTGTCGCGCATACTTGGATTATAGCTGCTGCTTTCGTCTGCCGATCAAGGGAGTAATGTACCGCCTCCCGTAGCTGGAGCTTATTGATTCCCCGTTGATCCAGACTTTTGCATTCGAACATTCCTCCCCCCTGCTGGCTTACAACCGGAGGGAACCCCCTTAGTATCTCCAGCTGACCTACTAGTGTACCATATATAATTCTTATGCTACGGGTGGTATTAATTATCCCCTGCGTAATATGCTCATGGACTTACGCTCTTGACCTATTCATGCACATTCTTCGCCTTACAAGCGCAACTCTCAATCTTAATAAATAATGTAAGATAATCTTGGTGCTCTTCTAATAAATATTATTATAAACAGTACTTTCTTGTTAAGCCGTGTTATTGTGGGGGTGTTCATCACATATACCTGTGTACTGTATGGCCAGTAGTAATGTACATAACGCAGTAGTGGTTTAATGATACCATACTTATTCAATACAGTCAGGGAATTGTACCCCTCAGTTACAGAAACGGTTCGGTTCGGTTCGGTACGGATATGTGTACCTTTACACCCCTAGTTGTAACTGTTGTTAGCTAGTAAAACATGACATTTATTTTCCTTTATTTTGGACAAGTAATATTTTTGTGGGTTTTTATTGATTTTTGCTACCGGGCAGTCCGGTAGAGAGAGAGAGAGAGGAGGAATGGGAGATAGACCGAGGAAGACATTCGGCAAAGATCACCGGGTCCGGGAGTCGAACCCGGGTCGGTCGTGTTGCACCGTAGTGCTGTATGCGGTACGCCACTCGGGCGCCCGTGAAATGTTTTTTTGAGCTAATACTCGCTTGAATGTTAGGCAGCAAATATTAGCCCTGATGCTAGCTAAACAAGCAGATGTCGTGTTAAGATGCTTTGCACTGTGGGATAGACCAGGAGCCATCACAACACATGGGGAAGTCTAATAGGCTACAATTGTCCATTGTTATTCTTAAGTTTTATCTATGCAGTTTCTCAATAATTTGTGTGAACGGAAGTGGTCAATTATGTGCCTTTTAAATGAATGATATCCCTCTCTCCCTCTGTCTCTCTCACAGCTGTGACCTGCCTCCACTGATACCAGCGGTTTCCAAAGTGATCTGACCACAAGGGGACCTCCCTCTCCTCCTCCTCTCTCCCCTCCATCATGCGTCTCCTCGCCACCCTCCTACTCCTGCTGTTCCTGCGGGCAGCTGAGCCCAGGCGAGGCCCTCGGTCGGGGTCCCAGAGAGGGGATCCCAGGGGCCACGTGAGGGGACAGGGCAGGGCCGGGGTGGCAAAGCGTCAGATCCAGGACTGCAAGGAGTACGAGGAGGCGGGAGAGAAGTACCTGGACTGTCAGGAGAGACAGCTGACCATGGTGATGCAGGACTGGCCTAAAGATATCAACCACCTGCTACTGGCCAGGAACAAGATACAGGTGCTTTGAGTTGTACTTTTGAATTTCATGCATGTAGCCAACTTCTTATCCCAGCTCACTCACAATATGTAGATAAAGTACTAATCGACCACAGGGGGGAAAAAGTACATAAAGTACGCTATGTTGCAGCCATAAGTAATATAATTACGTATTGTATCAAAAATCGACCATGTGGTACGTATTACAAATATATAGAATCCACCCGGCGTGACCCCAGTGCTCTGACCTCTCTGATTAAATGCATAATGTGTGTTTGTGTAACTAGGAGGAACATGAGTGAAAGACTCACATCCATGCTGATTTGGCAAAAGTATACTGTACAGCCGTTTTCGTTTGAAGCAACTTTTAGTCTACAGGAGTGACATGGTTTCTCCATAGAGCCCTGTTGACTTTTTTAGCACAGCAGCTCAGTAGGGGGGCAACTCAGTCATGTGATTCAGCGGGTATTGCTGATTGGCTCAAACACGGTATGTTTATAAACAAGAAAAGTCATCTGTTTTTCTTTTTCCTCCCCTCTCAGGGTCAGTCCTGTGTTAAGAGTCTTGAACCCCTGAGTCTGTCTAATAGATAGCTGCACGACCAATAAGGTCAACTGGAAAGTCTGCTCTTGATTTAGATGAGGGATAGTTGGTTTTTATACCAGAGGAGTGAGTTTTAAAACATCACTCCAACTCCAATTTACACAGGCAGTGTTTTTTAAACTCTATTCTAAACGCTATGAATAGGGAAAGACAGGCAGCTACAACAGGACCTGAACCACCAGCTGCTGGCCAGAAACAATACACCGTAATTTTTGCACTATAAGCCGCACCTGAGTATAAGCCGCAGCAGCTAAATTGAACGATGTGTACATATATAAGCCGCACTGGACTATAAGCCGCAGGTGTTTTAATGTTTAATTACCATATGTAAGGGTTCGTGCACAGAGGGGATTGTCGGGAAAGAGATGGCTGTTTGAGGAAGCTCCCATTTGTTCAAGCTGCTGCGGTCAGGCAAACGCCTGCGGACACCAGCAACTAGGACTAGACTTCTCGTTTGTAGTCTTCCCACCAGCAATGGGACACAATACTGTCGGACAAATAACAAGAATTAACTCATTTACAAGTTGTATTAAGTTTAGCAAATAAGGGAACAGATAAATAACATTTCAATGCAAAGCTATATTTCGATTTTTACATTTTCGGGTTTGGTCACGTGAGTCACATATAAGCCGCACCGTTATATAAGCCGCAGGGTCGAAAAATGGGGAAGAAAGCTGCAACTTATAGTCAGAAAATTACGGTACAGGTAACTCCAATCAGAGCCATCCATCCAGTAGTTCCAAACCTTTTCCTGTGTCGGGGACCCCCAAATAGACCTCTCACGTTAAGTTAAGTTAACCCTTTCACTACCACACTACCAAATGGTTAACCCTTTCACTGCGACAATACAGAAGGTTAACCCTTTCACTGCCACACGACAAAGAGTTAACCCTTTCACAGCCACACTACAGACTGTTTTAAAAGGTGTGGTAGTGAAAGGGTTAACCGTCTGTAGTGTGGTAGTGGAAGGTTAACCTTCTGTAGTGTGGTAGTGAAAGGGTTAATAGTCTAGCTGCAGGAGAGACGGGAGCAGCCAGAAACATGTCCCCCCCGTGAGAGATCTATCTAAGACTTTGTCTCAGGGACCCCCAACAGAGAATATTTGTGTCGTTAGATGTGATTTAGTCCAGAATTACTGTCTACTGCAGGAGGTGAGATAAGAGACTGAATAGTCAGAATGGTCACTGTTATATTATTCTCTAATTGGACTAACGTCTAGTTTGGGACCCCGTGGGACCTCCTCAAGGACCCTTGGGGGGCCCCCGGACCCCATGTTGAGAACGAGTGGTCTAGGAACATCACCATTGAAATAACTGAGGCCCCAAATGGCAGTTTGTCTACCTATCGCACACTTACTCTGAACCTAAATTTGAAGAGGTTGTTATGACTATGAGCGTATGTGCACCATTTATTAGGGGCCAAGATCAAATACCTTGGTGTTTCCTGTTTTTCTAGTTTTTCCTGTGTGATGTGTGTTTCACAGGTGTGGAATGAAGATGTTTAATGGATCTTTAAGGATGAAAGAAAAACAGGGATTAGCTCTAAACCTCCTATGTTTGGATGCATAGCTGAATGATGACAGAATTAAGCCACCAGTATTTGTCTTATGCAACCTGACCAAATATATATATGAGAGGATAATTAAAAAAATAAAAGTAATCTCACAGTTAACAAGCACGCGGCGGCGTAACTAATGTTATGAGTGGGTGCAGGTGAGAAATGTTGTTTGGTTACATTTGCTAATGATAGCTGGTCATTGCGTCATCCCAAGCCTGCATCCATCTACTATGAATAAATCATGAACCCCTCTGGTATATTGTGTTGTGTTAAAAGAACACGCCAACATTTGGGTAAATTAGCTGATCGTCTTCTCCAGAGAGAGACAAGAAGATAGATACAAGTTTCCTCTCTGTGCGTTCAGTAGAAAGCCATCTGGCTGCACGTTAGCCTAGCTTAGCACATAAATGGAAGTGGACATGGCCGGTTAGCCTAGGCATTGTCCAACACCTCTCCCAAAGGCTAACCGGCCATGTCCGCTTCCATTCATGTGTTCCTTTAAAGGTGATCCCCTCTGCAGGCAACACAGTTTCCCTGTGTTGAGAGACAGCTAATAGTCTATTTGCCAACACAATGAACCCGGAAATACTATCCATATCCATCATAAAACGTTGGTGGTTCCGAAATTTCCGGGTTCGCAATGGGGCTCTATGGGATGGCAAATAGACTATAATGCTAGATGTGTAGTGAGTTAGCTGAGGAACAGCTCTGTACATTATAATCTTAAAGTCTTACAAAGAAAACTGTTGAAACAGCTCTCCATTTAATAGTGAATAAAAAATGATGATGACTTACAAGCGGTATTGAGAACCGTGGTTATAAACGTACACTGAATTACCGCTCACTCACAAAGGCGGCACGGTGGTGTAGTGGTTAACACTGTCGCCTCACAGCAAGAAGGTCCAGGGTTCGATTCCCGCTTGGGGACCAGGTTTCCATGATGCCAGGTACCCAGGTGGGATATCTCCCAGGCCTTTCTGTGTGGAGTTTGCATGTTCTCCCCGTGCTCGCAAGGGTTTCCCCCCCGATAAGATAAACCAAATGGAAAAACATGCACAACAACAGATCGCTAACGCTGTGGCGTCCTTGACGAAGATGGACAGGAGCACTTGGATTGGTCCCCTGGCGCGGCTCACGTTGACGCCTGTCTGCTCCTGGCTGCCCTTGGGGGGGAAGGACGACGGGATGGGTTAATCGCAGAGACAAATCGCATCTGCGATCCTAAAGAGACAATGCGTGTGTGTGTGTTCCGGTGTGTGTGCTAAACTAACCGCTGTGTGTACCACTAAAAAACATTGAGTGTCGTTGCATGCCGAATAAAGACCTCTGCAACAGGTCCTGCATTATTATTATTAAAATTTAAACTAGCGCATTGTGTGACACGTCAAGTAGTGTCAAGTTCAACAGATACTGGGAAATACACAAAGGCCTGCATTTGAACAGGAAATAAACGTGCTCGACAGTTGAAGAAACACAGGTAGATTCTCACCTTCATCACTGACGCACACAACCCACAAAGGAAAAGTTGAAGAGGGTTAATTGAGTTGACCTGACCCGTCTGTCACTGCTGTGAAGCTGCCTCTGGCAACGCAGAGAACCATTCACATCCTGTCATTTGTGCCAGAATGTCCCACAGAACGTCCCTCACAGAATGGCCATGATTGAGTGAGTGAGGAAGTGAGTGACCACAATTTGCCATGTACTATAGAAGGGTTTCGCGACCACGTCAGACTCACAGTGTGTGCGTGCATCAAGGAAGCAAAAAAGGAATGTAATCCTGGTCAGAACTACGGGGCAGACTACAATATATTTCCATTTGTTAGCCATGCTAGTGATCTAAACAATCAATCCATGCAATCAATCCATGCCATTGGGGGGTATTTTTATGTGAATGAATGAACAAATGAATGAACAAATTAACAAACGAACAAATTAATGAACAAATGGATGAATTAATGAATGAATGAAACAGCTAACGGCCATCTTGTCCTTCCTCCTTCAGGTTCTGAGAGACAACATGTTCTCTCAGTTCACGGAGCTGAAGAGCCTGGACCTGCAGCAGAACGAGATCTCCATGGTGGAGGAGCGAGCCTTCAGCGGTCTCTCCAGGCTCACCACCCTGCTGCTTCAGCACAACCGGCTCAAAACGGCATCCGAGGAGGTCCTCCTACCGATGCCCCGCCTCACCTACCTCCGTATCTACGACAACCCCTGGAGCTGCCACTGCCATCTGGACAGCCTGGTCAGAACCCTACAGGTGCCCAGCAACCGTAACCTAGGCAACTACGCCAAGTGCGCCGAACCCCATTCGCTGAGAGGAGAAAAGCTCAGGAAGTTGAAGGCTGAAGTGTTGTGTTCGAGTACTAACGATGTGGACAGGGGACAGACGGATGGAGGACAAGGGAGGCCAAGAACACCGGCGATCAAACTAAACCCAGACGCCACCTCCATGTGTCACACCTACATGTTCCCCAAACCATTACTGGACTGTAGCAGCAAAGGTGAGAGTCCGAGAACTGTTGTGTTGCGTTGCGTTCCGTTGCGTTGCATTGTCTTGTCTTCTGTTCTGTTTAGTTCAGTTCTGATCTGAAGAGGTAGAGCGGTCATCTGGTCATCGGAAGGTTTCCCGGTTTGATTCCGGCTCCTCCTGGGAGTGTGTCGAAGTGTCCTTGAGCAAGACACATAACCCCTAACTGCTCCTGATGAGCAAGTCAGCCCTGTCAGTGTGTGAGTGAATGGGTGAATGTGAGGCATAAATTGTAAAGCGCTTTGGATAAAAGCTGTCCATTTACCATTTATGTGGTTGTGTTCTGTTCTGCTCTATTCTAATCTACTGATGAATCCCACATACAGGATATTCTGTGCCACAAAACGAATAAGATAACAAATACAACATACGGTTTACGCATGTCTTCTCATATGCTCTCTTCTCTTCTCCTCTCTGAAGCAGTGCTGTAGAATCAGGGTGACACATGCAAAACCGCGCTCTTTGACAATGCATGCGCTGACGTCATAGTGCCGGGCTGAGTCTCTTCACCGCTGTCTGCGGAGTAGCGTCACTTCTGTTAGAGCACTGTGGTCTGGTCGGTAAAAAACTGATTATTTCTGAATCTGATTAGTGTTTTTGTCTTTCTGCTGACTCAACATGTGGTACAAGGCTGCGATGAAGACTGTGGCTAGACAGGCATCAGTCAGAACTGAGAAGATATGTGAGAGAGGGGGGGGGCTAGTGACAAGCTGAGGGAAAGAGAGAGAGAGTGAAAGAACATGGATGGATAGATGGAGAGGATATAAAAACAGAGGGTTGAGCCTGATTAGAAAAGAGAAAGGGAGGAAGAGAGAGAGAGAGAGAAAAAGAGAGGGAGACTGACAGAGAGTGAGGGAGACTGACAGAGAGAGATACTGACAGAGAGAGAGAGAGGTGCTAAGATTGGCATGTTTCAAACCTGAGAGAATGAGACAGAATGAAAGCGAGAGAATTAGAGAGATTTACTTTTGATTCTCTTCCAATCTTGACATCTGGTTCTCTCTCTCTCTCTCTCTCTCTCTCTCTCTCTCTCTCTCTCTCTCTCTCTCATTCTCCCCCCCCCCCACTATGCTGCTGCCATGAGGCTGGCTGTTACTTCTACAGACTTTCATAAATATTCTGTTTCAGTGTAGCTTTTCCAAACAGAGACAGGCTGGAGGCTGTGGCTGAGTTCTGCAGGCTCAGCTTAAAGTCTTTCCTTTAATGTGGTCCTTTTTTCTGGTTATTTCTCTGTCATCCTCTTTCATATGTTCTCTTTCATGCCGTCTCTGCCTGATCATCTCGTCCAGCCTGGTTTGCCTCTTCTTCTGCCTGTGCCGTTTGAAAACAATGCTCACTTTAAATCTTGGCAGGAGAAGATGTTCTTTGTTCATTTTGCACAAGGTGATTGAAAACGTTCTTTCAGCATATTTCTGCTAGTTATACATAGTCTCCGGCAAATATGTTTCTTCAGAGAGGTCAGAGGGCCGGCTCACCCGCAGGGCCGGCTAGCGTACAGTTGCTTTTGAAGTCTATACAAGAGTACATTTCAGTGAGCTTCAGTCAGCTTGTACAGACAGGAGCTTGATCCTATTTTTTTTTGTATCCACTTTTTCTCCTTATTTTAAAATTTTTCTCCCATCCCAATTTCACCTCGCCAATTCTCCCTTCAATTCACCCCTCCCCTGTCTCGAACGTTGCTAGACTATGCCTCCCACTGATTGGCTGCAGTGAGGACCAAGCCTTGCATCACATGTCCCTTCCGGTACACGAGGAGGCAGCCGTCGCATCTTTTCACCTGAACAGCTCGATCTCTCAGTGGCGAGGAGTAACGCGTGGGAGGTTCACGCTGCCCCCGATACTTCCTGAGTCTGCTGTACAGGCGCACCAACCGACCTGTAGGAGTCGCTGTCCACAACGTCCGATCCCCACCCACCGGCTTTCCCACCCCTAACACTGCCAATTGTGTTAGTATGAACGTCCGGCCAAGCCGGTAGCAACGCAGACCACAGCTGGGCTCGATACCAGCATATCCTGTGTTAGTGGCGAGCGCCTTGCCCACTGCGCCACTCAGCCGCCCCGGAGCTTGATTCTATTGCCTTTGCATTGGTTTGTGGCTAACTATCCGGAGCTAGGATGAGGAACAGCATGGATTGTGCTGACTAGGGGTCCAACAATCACAACTATGCTAACCCTTGAATGTACCTATTCACCAGTAATACCAGATCTGGCTTAAAATATGTAAGTAAAGTACTAATCGACCACAGTAAAAAAGGTACATAATGTATGTTATGTTATAGCCATAAGTAATGTATTTATATATTGTATCAGAAATCTACGGTACGTACTGTAAATGTACAGTAACATGTGTACGTATTACAAATAAGTACATACTGTATATTACATATTAGAAAATTAAAACCTTTAAGTTCCCCTGTTGGGAATCAAACGCTAACCTTTGCCCACGACTGCAATGATTGTTGGTTCAACTCCTAGTTGCGACATTTGTTTTGGACTGTCAATATTACTTATGTCTATAACATAATGTACAGATTATGTACCTATTTTCCTGTGGTCAACTAGTACTTTATTTTCACTTTCTGATGCGTTTGCCTTGCCAGTAAACACAGTAGCTACTGGAGTAAAAGTACTTGGTAATCTTTCACCTCCGGGCCCTTCTCCAAAAAAAAGCCCTTAACACGGATGTGAGCCAGCCATTATCGTTAATATGTGTGTGTTGTTGTGAACGCACCCCTTGTTTCCAATTACGACACGGACACAGCGAGCAATGTGATCCAAATCAATGATTGATTTCCTTCATAAAAAGAGAGCCTTATTCTCAGAGGAGAGAGCGATCTTTCAGAGAGCGATGACACCGGCCAAACCCACACACTGCCGCCTCTGTCTTCACACATGCTCAACTTAAACGTTTTCCATATTTTCCTGTAGAGAAAGAGAAGTTTGATTTGTTCTTCATCTGAGGCTCTCTCTGTCTTCACACATGCTCAACTTAAACGTTTTCCATATTTTCCTGTAGAGAAAGAGAGGTTCGATTTGTTCTTTATCTGAGCCTCTCTCTGTCTCTCTTTTCTCTTCTCTCTTCTCTCTAATCCAGCTCTTCATCTTTTTACCCTCCATCCACACCCTGGTCGGCCATTCTCTCCATCTCTACATTTCTTTCTTTCTTTCTTTCTTTCTTTCTTTCTTTCTTTCTTTCTTTCTTTCTTTCTTTCTTTCTTTCTTTCTTTCTTTCTTTCTTTCTTTCTTTCTTTCTTTCTTTCTTTCTTTCTTTCTTTCTTTCTTTCTTTCTTTCTGAAACGTTCAGTTCCAGGCTCTCATTCTCTGGGCCGTATCAGAGACTAGTCTACATTTGTAACGCTAAAGATGGCGGCAACAGAGGAACTGCTCGCTATGAAACAAACATAATATTTTTTGGAGGGAAATAATTAAATCATAGTCTAGTGACTTTTTGAGGTGAAATGTGAGTTTTATAAAGATGTTTAAAATGAATAATGATCTCTGCCATGAGTGGTTGTCGTGGTAACTAAGGATTCAGTGTGATGACAGCGTGTGTTAACTCTTTCACTACCACAATACAGAAGGTTAACCTTTCACTACCACACTACAGACGGTTAACCGTCTGTAGTGTGGTAGTGAAAGGGTTAACCTTCTGTATTGTCGCAGTGAAAGGGTTAACCATTTGGTAGTGAAAGGGTGAAAGTCTAGTTAGGCAGCAGAGTGAGCAGACTTGGACTTTGTCGATATGACCTGTAATCCATGTCACAGTATATTATCACATTTTCCTGCAGTAACGATAAATTAAATTATCATTTATCAATAATTTTAGCCCTCTGCAAACACGTTTGTAAATGTGTAAATCTTTCTGAACTTTAGCCACTGCACAACATGTCTGTAATGTTTGTCTGTCTGCAAAAAATGGGGCTAGTTTTGCATAACACGCCTGACGATTGCATACCCAAAGTAATTTCTTGAACCACTTATAGCACAGGCATGAGTCTGGTCTCTTTTGAAAGGAAACATACTAAACTTTCTTCCACAACAGGATGAAACACTCTGACTGCTAAGCTAATAGAGTTACAATTTGAACACACTGAAATACAAGTTTTTACTCACGTTTTTGTTTACTTGTTGCCAGATGCCTGTTTTTAAGTTCCAGCTGAGAGGTAGGAGCTGGAAAACATAACGCTTCCATAGCCTGAAGTCTTATCTAGTACAGGTCCAAAGTTGATAACAATCCCACCCAAAATGAGTGTTTTACACATGTTTTTGTAATGTGTGTACCGGCAATAATTCGGCATGATTATCCAAAAATGGCCATCCGCTGCCATTCATTCAGACGCGTGAGTCAGAAATTGTTGGTCTTCTTCTGCCCCCCTTGTCGTTGCAATCAGCCCTTGCGTGGGATACCATAGGCTCCAGAATTTCATTGGCTATAAAGGCGGTCAATCATTTTCACCATCAGAGCTGACTGGTCCATTCAGGACCAGGCCAAACCGGACGTGGTCACTTGTCCGAATGTCTTGTCAAATGACGCTCGTCGGTTGTTTGGTCTTGTAACCCGAGACTGGAAGCATGCAATAGGTTGAGTATGGTGTCAATCGAACGGCGGCAAATTGAACTTATCAACAATGTATTGGTTGATTGGCGAAAACGCAGCCTGAAGCCGACAGATGAGGGCGAAGTGACGTGACGTGCTGCGGACCGTCCGATGTTTAAGAGGTTAAATATGGTGACCAAACGTCCTCTTTTCATTCCCTGTCCCGGGAGTCCGGTGGGGTTTTCTGAATTCATGAAAATGACCGGTTTTCATTGTTTTTCACGGGACCATTAAGCATGTACTTAAATTGACTGAACTGCAGAGAAAATTCCCAATTTACTGCCCCGGTCAATGGACACAGAAAAACCGAAAACAAAAATGTTTAAACTGTGCGAGGCAAAGTTGACCGAATTGATTGAAGTATGCGGCTATGCAGAGAGAGAAAGAAAATAATTGAAAACTATTAATATGTTTTCATAACTGAATAAGCAAACGGTCAGAGGAAAATTGGGACCCCGGAACTCTGTTTGAAGCTAGAAATCTGATTGAAAAGTTGTGGTAGTTTACAATGACTGGGCCAAGAATTTTAAAGTTGGATTTTCGAATACAGTTAAGGAATTATTTAGAACATTATTTCATTTTTCTTTTGTTATTTATTTTGTCCAGTAAGACTTGAAAAGAGAGCTATTATTTTGTTACAGGTTGATTTTTAAGTTATTTTCATACCATTGAGATTTGTCAGAGAGATTACATTAGGCATAATAAAGTATGTTGAGTAACTATCTAGCCATACATAGGAGGCATACTTTAAATATATTAAAATGATAAGGCATCTTTGAGTAAACTTTGACTATCATTTAAGTATCTTGAGGCTGGGCGCCACTCATGTTTGTAATGTTTGTCTGTCAACATGTTTGTAATGTTTATCTGTCAACATGTTTGCAATGTTTGTCTGTCAACATATTTGTAATGTTTATCTGTCAACATGTGATTGATTGTTGTACATTCAGTTGATTTAAAAGGCCACACAATTAAACAGCCTATGCACTGGAGGAATGCATTCAGCAAAATTAGGTCAGTAAGACGTTCATGATGTCAGTACCGGTACAGTGCTCACCCTCTTTCCCTTCCTTCTCATCTTGGTCCTCATCCCTTTTCTCTTTTCCAGCCCTCCATCCTCTCTCTCTCTCTCTCTCTGCCATCTATCTCTCGTGGTTGGGGGCTGTTCCACTGAGGTGAACCACGGTTAGATCCCAGGGCATTCAGACTCCATCTTCTCAGAAGAGACGTCAGAGCAAGACCAAAACTAAAGGAAGACAGTGTGGGATTAATTGAAGCCGGGCTTCTTAAAGGGGCACTTCACCAAAAAACAATGCAGATTTATTTTTGCTCACATTCATTTAGTTTGACAGTTGACTGAGTAAATTCTTTTGAATATGGCCACCAGTGTTGTCATCTGGAACGTTGAATCATTGTGTTGTGTTAATTATTACAGCTCAATGAAATTATAAGGTAGCAGTCCCTATAAGACTATTTTCTCATCTACATCATTTCATGGTACTGTAATTGAGTTGTAGAAGTAGTCATCGTAGTAGTATCAGTAGTAGTAGTAGTAGTAGTAGTAGTAGTAGTAGTAGTAGTAGTAGTAGTAGTAGTAGTAGTAGTAGTAGTAGTTGTAGTAGTAGTAGTAGTAGTAGTAGTAGTAGTAGTAGTAGTATAGTAGTAGTAGTAGTAGTAGTAGTAGTTGTAGTAGTAGTAGTAGTAGTAGTAGTAGTAGTAGTAATAGTAGTAATATTAGTAGTAGTAGTAGTAGTAGTAGTAGTAGTAGTAGTAGTAGTAGTAGTAGTAGTAGTAGTAGTAATAGTAGTAATAGTAGTATAGTAGTAGTAGTAGTTGTAGTAGTAGTAGTAGTAGTAGTAGTAGTAGTAGTAGTAGTAGTAGTAGTAGTAGTAGTAGTAGTAGTAATAGTAGTAGTAGTAGTAGTAGTAGTAGTAGTAGTAGTAGTAGTAGTAGTAGTAGTAGTAGTAGTAGTAGTAGTTGTAGTAGTAGTAGTAGTAGTAGTAGTAGTAGTAGTAGTAGTAGTAGTAGTATAGTAGTAGTAGTAGTAGTAGTAGTAGTTGTAGTAGTAGTAGTAGTAGTAGTAGTAATAGTAGTAATAGTAGTAGTAGTAGTAGTAGTAGTAGTAGTAGTAGTAGTAGTAGTAGTAGTAATAGTAGTAATAGTAGTATAGTAGTAGTAGTAGTTGTAGTAGTAGTAGTAGTAGTAGTAGTAGTAGTAGTAGTAGTAGTAGTAGTAGTAGTAGTAGTAGTAGTAGTATTGGCTCCTATTGTACTTTAAACGCACTGTACATTAGCTTCATGCTTCAAGATATTAAACACCCCTCAAAATGTTAGTACTTTAGCATTAGTGCACAACTCTATAGCTCACTGTCACGCCTCCAAAATAAATATGGCACAAGATATATAAATGACCACTGCCAATCAGATGTCACCCTGCTAATCTGCTAATGTCACCCTTGAGGC
Organism: Notolepis coatsorum; assembly: GCF_963971535.1. NCBI lineage: Eukaryota > Metazoa > Chordata > Actinopteri > Aulopiformes > Paralepididae > Notolepis > Notolepis coatsorum. Next base: position 45,283,573 of record NC_140179.1, read on the forward strand.
CTGCATCACTATATGTATCCAAGACATTGTGTCCTTGTTACAAGGACAGATACAACCACAAAGACTAAACTACTGCCTGTTGTATCACAGTCTTTTAGCACATTTTCAATACCCATCCGAGCAGGTTGGTTTATTGTACATGGAGGTTCGGTACCTTCCTCAGGAGAACTTTGGCAGTATTGCCACTGTCTGTATCAGGGATCGAACCGGCAACACTTCCCTAACCAACCCGCCACATGGGCTTTTTCCTGAGGGGATCTTCAAATGACAAAAGTAACATGCCTTTAGCTCATATGAGCCTGGGGTCCAGGAGAGGACACTTATTACCCATTTTTTGGATAGATGGAAATCGTTGAATTGCCATTTAAAGACGCCACATTGAGGGGAACCACAGTTAGATTCCATGGAATTCAGACCCACTTCCTCTAATAAGAGCTGCCAGACCAACGTTTCGCAGAAAATTTGAGACAGCATGGGATCCATTGTAGGGATGGGCATGAGTAATGTTTTCCCAGATTGCATGAATTACTTGAGTAGTTAGTAATTGTTTAGGGAAATAGATTTTTAGAACGCATCTTAAAGCGCATGGCAGCAGCAATAACAAGTCACACACGCCAATTCTATTATCTCTCGCTCTGCAGACATAAGAATGCACAGCAATATACTTGATGCTACGGAAAGTGGATGTTGTTGGTACAATTTGGAAATGCACAAACACAAACCATTGTTTTTATATTTCAGAACAACACTAAGCTCGCTTTCAACGCAACAACCTTTTTTCGTGGTACGCTCCACAGCTGACCATTGTTGTCTTCCTGCAAGAACTCGCAAGATTTCAGAGTGAGATTTCTGTTTCAGTGACACTCGAGTTCAGTTGAAACGGAGAGTACTCAAGTAATCGAATATTGGTCTCCTACTGCGGGAGTATGACATTTTACTTTACCTTTTATGAGCCTTTACAAAGATTAAACCCATGAAATTATTCTGGTATAGGGTATAAAACCAACCGTAGCTAAATGTATAAAAGACTACAGTCTCTTTTCTAACAAGAACATGTCCCCATTTGTACCTCAATTCAATAATATTTCTTCCCATGATTTGTTAATATATAGTTCCTCATAATGTTTTTACAGTTACTTAATCCTTATTAACAGATAGTTCCTCATTAGTTCCTACGGGTACTTAATCATTATTAACAGACAGTTCCTCATTAGTTCTTACAAATACGTAATCATTATTAACACATAGTTCCCCATTAGTTCCTACAGGTACTTAATCATTATTAACACATAGTTCCCCATTAGTTCTTACAGGTGCTTAATCATTATTAACACATAGTTCCTCGTTAGGTCCTTGGTACTTAAAGGGGAACAGAGACAAACATTTGTATAATTGGTCCAGTATTGAGGAAGATTGCTTCAGCTGGCAGCTGCTAAATGGGCTGGGATGGGATTACATTCCCTTTAACTCATTGGGCGCCACCCTCTTTCCCCATCTGTACTCAATGGCGCCAGCGTTATTGACCATTTTAGCGATGTTTGCAGACCCATCGTGTGTTCTGTATTATAGCTATGGAGACAATAGTATGGCTCATTTGACAGGCATTGTTCATATTCCATCACTGACTAATCAGTTAATTTCTACATACTGTAGTTTGTGCGCTATTACACGCTAAACATCTCCCCTTTCCAAAATAATCCAGTATTTTTTCATAGATCGCGAGATATAACGCGTTATATGCAATATGCCCAAATCGTTCTGGTTGATCGCCTGAAACCCCAAATACTTCTAAATCAAAGGTATATATTATGTACATAATATGTGTCTTCACAAAATCGCTTTAACTAGAAACTGCGATCGTGTTTGTTGAGCATGTTTTACGTCCGGTAAAACACAACACTGTGATCGGTACAGAAGCATGTTTTACGGGGGGAAAAAATACCAGCAGGTTACCTAAGATAGACCTTACCTCAGTCAGAAAGTACTCCAAAATTAATAAATCCCAGTCGATCCCATGGCGATCGCAATTACTCATGTATATTGGGCATGGCTACCATACGGGAAAGAATAGCTCTGATGCACCAAATCTTCCACCGATTGCTATGTTGTGATCCACTCCTAGGCGGAAACAGCCGGTGCAAACTCAGTACTGGGGACAAGCCCAGTTCAGAAGGTAGGCGATACTGCCACCTGGTGAGATTCGATCATCATTGCAATTCCAACGTAGGCAGATGAGCCAGGGAGACCTAGTGAGCTCCGGCTGAGTGTATAGAACGGGGATCAAAGGAAAAAGATCAAATTATCAAAACCCAAGTATACTTGGGTTTTGACGCTCAGCGCATGGCGGTGAAACCCGACTATACTCGGGTATGGCGCACAATGAGTTAAGACACAGCTCTCATACTGGAGAGTTTAATGGTTTCTATGGTTTAATGTGGGCCTTCATACATTTCTCAAATCAGACTATTTCAATAGGGAGCAGAGAAAAGGTGAGTCTGCAAGTTGCGTTGTGAGTTGGAAGCTGTCCATTAAACACATATATCTGTATATATATATACATAAACACACACAAGTCATTATGTCATGATGTCAGTGGACTTTTCAGTGGATAATCGAAGGTGGGCGGAGAGAGGGAGAGCGAAAGGAGGAGAGAGAGAGAGTCAGGAAGATGGAGACAGACAGAGAGAGAGGGAAGAAGGAAGGCAGAAAGAACGAAAGAAAGAATGAAAATGAGTGTCCCCAGCCTCTAATGACCATCCCTCCCTAAGGACAGGCTTCAGTGTGATATATGTTTGGCAGGGCACCAGGTGTTTTTGTGCTGTATATGTTAGAGGTTGAGTCCACGCACAGGACTGTACATCTGATACAGAACTAATGTTTGGTTTATGGCTTGGAAACTTCCCTGAAACTACCCTTGTAATTCACAACAATGTTTCTATGTAAACAGAACGTGTCGAGGAGAGAGGTTAGCTAGTCTAAATGAATGGGGAGTTTATGCATTGCAATGGCTGTTTGGTAAATTAAAGGAACTTAAATTGTATTTGCCATTTTCCCCAGAAAATGATATCAATCTTCTCGTCAGACTCTGGGGAAGATGGCAAATACCGGTAAGTGTATTTCCCAAAAAGTTGGAGTGCTCTTTAAAAGATAGAGCTTAGATATTATTATCCACGACCACCTGGTGAGATCATGTAACAACATGCCATAGTGACCCTATCATCGTTGATATAAAACATTTAAATTCTTTAATATACAGGGGCGAGGCGACGAGAACGATTGAGAGAGAAAGAGAGAGAGATAGAGATAGGATGACATGTGACAAAGGTCACGAGTCGGATTTGAACCCAACAAGATTACGAGTACACAGAGTAGAGAGCATGAGAGCTAGGTGAAATTGAGAATGAGGTTAATTTTTTGTTGTATTGTCCTGTCTACGAGGACGTAATGGAAGTACTTGTTAGTAAAAATGTCCTCCATTTATGTTGATTTCTGTATATTTTCTTGACCAGGATGAATATGAAAAACTTGAGTTGTGCTTCAGGAAGGCACATTTTCCTGTATCAGATTTTATTTGCTAAGCTTGGGAGAGAAGGCAGAATACTTAGTTTAAGACCGAGCTGTAATGTGTACATTTGATGTAATCTATATTTAGATAATGAAACGTAATGTGTAACGTAATAATGGAACACTGCAGTATAGTTGGTGTCCCAAAAGGGTCGGGCACCTTGTGTGCATGAAATAAATAATCCATCAGTAGCCTGCTCCTTATATCACTGAACCGGTGGGACGGCCCTGCAGGCCTTTGACAAAGGACCCTCAGCTGTTGCATGGCTTACCGTGCAGAGTGTGTAGTGAAGGATGACGTCCTATGATTCATATGATGAATCTAACAGCCTCAGCAGAGATCAGTCCACAAGGCAGCCGTGAACTACTGGTGGGCTTTTCCCACCAATGCGTGTCTATATTTTTTTTCTCCTTCGGAGCTCTCCAGTCTAAAGAATCATATCGCAGATGCTCTACGTCAGGGGCTGCCCAAAGTAGGGCCCGGGGGCCAAATTTGGCCTTCCACGTCATTCTTTCTGGCACTCGTTGGTTTCCTGACATTGTCTTTTGTGTAAGACGGCTTGTTTCCAGGGCATATTAACTTGTATCAATAATATCAATAGCTATTTTTAATAGATTTCTAATAAATATGTAGCATTATTCTTCAAAAAAAATGTATGTATATGTACATAACATAACCAATTTTGTTTTATGTAAAATGTCAATGTCTATGGTATGAGACATAGTGGTTCTTGTCACTTTGTTAGAAGTGATTTGATTGGTTGCAGTTCCATGTCACTGTTTGTTTTGATTTGCTGAAGGCTTCTTGATTGTTTTATTTTTCACCCCTAATGCTGGAACATGATTGTTTAATCAACATCAGATGTGCTACTAGGGCGGGGCCTACATGACCTACCAGTGCCAGTGTCCTACTGTTACTGTCAATATTGTCAAAGGCCTGAGGGCCTGAACGTCATCTAATTAAAAGGGAAATGTATGTGGAGCCAGAGTGTGTGACACAATTTCCTACTTTTCAAGTCTACTTACCGTAATCAGTGTGTCACTGCAACCCTCGGTTGTGCGTTACATTTCCATTCTAGGATGGAGTTTGAATCAAAGCCATATACTGGGGAGTGCTACTGCTGTTCCAACTCTTGCAAATCCACAAATCTGTTCTTCCCTGAAACACAGATACAAAGAGGACATAATTACTGAACTTTATTGAACACTCTGAGGTGAGTGGGTTTGGCTCATTGTGTAGATGTTAAAGGAACACGCCAACATTATGGGAAATGCACTTACCATCTTCTCCAGAGTCAGACAAGAAGACAGATACCAATTTCTTCTCTGTGCGTTCAGTAGAAAGCTAGCCACCTGCAACCTAGCCTAGCTTAGCACAAATGAATGCGAGCGGATATGAACCACTAGCCTAGCTTAAATCCTCCGGGAGAGGTGTTTTTGGCCAACAGCTAGACTAGCTGGTACATATCTGCTTCCATTCATTTGTGCTAAGCTAGGGTTTGGACTTTTCAGTCGGTTGCCATCTTTCTATGTTATCGCAATGCATGGATGTTTAACATGATAATCTTCCGCTGTCAACTAAAAACACACTTTTTCCATCAATATCTGAAAAGAAAATTGGTATCTGAGACACTGCTGCCTCACTATAAATTGAAAATGGGGGACCATGATGTAAACAAGACAAACGTCTTTCTCTGGTCTGCATCCCATTAACAATTGTGTGTATTGAGCCGTACTGTATTGTACCCATTCTGCAATCTGTTAAATAAAGTGTTCATTCATTCATTCATTCATTCATTCATTCATTCATTCATTCATTCATTCATTCATTCATTCATTCATTCATTCATTCATTCATCTATTTTCATGTCTGATTCTGGAGAAGACCGTAAGCCCACTTCTAACTGGTAGATAGACCTAGCTTTTTCGAGTCCGACTACCAAAGCGATTTACAATTTATGCCTCATATTCACCCAAACACACACAGGCGGCAGTGGAGAGCCAGCTCATTTGGAGCAGTTCAGTGTTCAGCATCTTGCTCAAGGACACTTCGACATGGAACTCGGGGAGGAGCCAGGATCAAACTGGGAACTTTCAGATTACCAGACGACATGCTCTACCTCCTGAGACACTGCTAACCCTATAACCTTCAGATTACCAGACGACCTGCTCTACCTCCTGAGACACTGCTAACCCTAACATTCAGATTACCAGACGACCTGCTCTACCTCCTGAGACACTGCTAACCCTATAACCTTCAGATTACCAGACGACCTGCTCTATCTCCTGAAACACTGCTAACCCTAACATTCAGATTACCAGACGACCTGCTCTACCCCTCTGAGACACTGCTAACCCTAATATTTAGTGTAGCCAAAACTGACATTATTAGAGGTTGTATTGCCATATGTTATATTTTATGTATTTGTTTGGATTTATGTATTTATGTTGAGTTCTGCCTGTTTGTGGCATCAGTTCCCGTTGCTCACCAGTAGGTGACATACTTAGCTACTTAATGGGTAACGGGACTGATGACAGCAGGTGTGTTTGGTTACCGGCAGAGCCTAACAGTTTTTGACCGTCACGTCATGTCGACACGGTATGTTGTTTGGTTATCGTTTTGTTTGTAGTGTATAGTGTTTGTTTGTTCGTTTGAAGGTATTAGCGTTTACTCATATCACATGCAAATTGTGCATTCGGTAATTATGTGGTAAATAAACCCAGTTGGGGTGTTTGTTATTGGAAGGGACCTTGTGGACATTCATCCTTTCACCAGACGAGTACCCAGCACGAGCAACAGACGCGTCAACTATATGTTTTAGCCGGTATCAGCCTCCTCAGGGCTTTATAGATTTATTTTAGTTTTTGTTTAGTCAAGTTAGGCCCTTACATTTAGATTACCAGATGACCGCTCTACCTCCTGAGCCACTGCTAACCTTAACCTTCAGATTACCAGACGACCACTCTACCTCCTGAGACACTGCTAACCCTAACCTTCAAATTACCAGACGACCTGCTCTACCTCCTGAGCCACTGCTAACCCTAACATTCAAATTACCAGACGACCTGCTCTACCTCCTGAGCCACTGCTAACCCTAACATTCAGATGACCAGACGACCTGCTCTACCTCCTGAGACACTGCTGCCTCCATATAACTCTTGTCTGTCCATGTCTTTGGAGAAACCAGAGTTTTACAAGCGTTGGAACAGCACCAACGTTCTCCTGTTAACGCGTAAATGTAACAGCCAAGATTTGAACCATCGTTATCCTCTCTCTGGGATATCTGACCAGATGCCAGGAGGAAATCCTACTCTCACGGATATATCATTATCATCCGTTTCAAACGAGGGAAAGTCTGGAAGTGTAGATTTACAGAACAGCATAGTCTGTAGTTTGGACTTTTCAGTTGGTTGCTGTCTTTCTACAATCTACATTATCACAACACATTTTTAACAATGAATCATTTTCCGCCATCAACTAAAAACACACTTCTTCCATCAATATAAAAAAAAAGTCTTACTTACTGTCTTTTATTATTATGTACTTGCTACTAAGTAATCTACTATGCGTATTCTACTGCCTAATATGCTAATGTCTATACTATTATGCACTCAAGAGTGTAGCACTCAAGTTCGACACTGTTTGACGAACAATGTTACTTACTCTTAGCTGAGTTGTACCCTTCCTGCTGACTTGTTGTACAGGACTTTTAAGTCGCTTTGTATAAAAGTGCAGGTAAATGACTAAATGTAAATGTAAATTAATGTTATTGTACAGTAGGTGTGCTTTGACAGGGCATGGATGTTTAACACATTAAGGTTATTGTACAGTAGGTGTGCTTTGACAGGTCAGACACTACAGCGATCTCATGCACCAGCACAAACATTCTTCGGGGGGGGGGGGGGGGGGGGGACGTGTAGCAGCCAAACTGCCTGAAACTGTTGAAAGTGTGTGTCTGTGTGCACTGTAGAGAAGGAAAAGACATGGATGCGCTATTTTGTGTCATTCCTAACATTACACATGTTGTTATTACCGTCGTTAATGTGGTCAAAGGCAAGTGGATGTCTTGGAGACAAGATTTAAAAGGGAATAGCCATTATATATGATTGTGATTCTGTGTTCCGTGCCTCAGCTCTGGTCTTGCTGCTGTTAACAGATGGTTAACAGACGGTTTCACTGGAAGTAGGGATCAGTTTGGGCTCAAGCGTAGTCCCTGTCAATTACTGCATTAACAAACGTTGCAAGAGAAAATGTATTTGGGTCCATTTAGAATGTTTATATTGTCAAGTTTAAACCATCTATACTTTCTCCCTCCTAGTGAAGACTCAAACCAGCCATGATGGAATAATGTAATCACATGTCCTTACATCTTAGAGGACCATCTTCAGCTCTGTGTGTGTGTGTGTGTGTGTGTGTGTGTGTGTGTGTGTGTGTGTGTGTGTGTGTGTGTGTGTGTGTGTGTGTGTGTGTGTGTGTGTGTGTGTGTGTGTGTGTGTGTGTGTGTGTGTGTGTGTGTGTGTGTGTGTGTGTGTGTGTGTGTGTGTGTGAGTGAGTGAGTGAGAAAATGATGAAGAGGGAGAGAGACAGAAAGAGAGAGAACGAGGGAGGGAGCATTCTGCAACATCTGCAGCAGTAAATTGTCCAGTGGTGGTTCATTTGGATAATGATATGTAAATAAACCTATACAGGAAACAGTTACAAACACACACACACACACACACACACGCTCAAGAATGTGTGTATGCACATATAGGTATTTCTTTCTTTTCATTCAAAAATATTTCTTTTGATGAAAAATAAACCCGGTTCCAAACTCTATTCCAGGCAGTCACCATTCAGAGACTAAAGTAAACATCCTTACATACGGTTCAAGTCATCTGTGTCCCATTTAAGACCTTGCTGCTGTTGATACAGTGTGTCTTCAAGCAGACCACCTACCTGGTGTTGAGCTGCACTACACCAGGCGAGGAGGCTGGTTGGGTTTAACAGATGGTACCATTTATGTAGATGTGCTGTTAATAGTAACAGAGAAAGTTAAACCAAAAATAGAACTCACATGTATGTTAGACACTAGAGTTTATATCTGAATACAGGAAGGAAGGAAGGATGAAAAGAAAAAGAGGGAGAGGAGGGAGAGAGAGAGAGAGAGAGAGAGAGAGAGAGAGAGAGAGAGAGAGAGAGAGAGAGAGAGAGAGAGAGAGAGAGAGAGAGAGAGTGTATGACAGAGAGAGAGGGGAGACGGCTGGAGAGAGAGAACCAGAGAAAGGAGGGAGAGAGAGAGGGAGAGACAGACAAAGAGACAGAGAGGGGGTTGGTAGAGAGGGATAAGGTAATAAAGAGAGAAAGAGGAGGAGGAGAGATAAAATAATAGAGAAAGATAAATAAGCGGTGTTTCCATGTATTTTGATGGACAAAATATGACATTATGAAGTATAATATTATTAAATATCACTTTATTAAATATCAAATTATGAAATAATGTCATTATGAAATATCACGTTGTGAAATAATGTCATTATGAAATATCACATTTTGAAATGCCAGATTATTAAATATCACATTATGAAACGAAATGTCAAATTTGCTAATTTGAGGTGGTTTTGAGACAGAGAGAGAGAGAGAGAGAGAGAGAGAGAGAGAGAGAGAGAGAGAGAGAGAGAGAGAGAGAGACAGACAGAGAGATGTTGCATGTATGTTTCTTCCACATAGAGACATGCTGTTATTTCAATCAGTCGTCGCAGCCAGAATAATACTCGCATGCTATACATAGTGTAGTCCTGTCATTATCCTGCAGACATTACAACTGGACTCGTCCCCAGGCGCTGGACTGTGCCACAGCCCACTGCTCCTAAATAGTTCCGATGGGTTAAACACAGAGGACACATTCCTGGTAAATGTTTCCTTCCTCCTCTTGGTCTAACCATCGGCATGGACTGATACTGACATGAACACTGTCATCCCACTGACAGGAGCCAGAGCGATGTCTCTGTGATGTATCAGAGAGACACTGTCTTCACGAGACACTCTTGAAGCTAAAAGGACACTTTTGACAGAGACAGGGACACGAGGAGCCACTGTCGAGACGAGACACTGTCATTGTGTGTGTGTGTGTGTGTGTGTGTGTGTGTGTGTGTGTGTGTGTGTGTGTGTGTGTGTGTGTCTGTCAGTGACATGTGCATGTGCATGTGTGTGCATGCCTGTGTTCCTTTATGTGTGTGTGTCCCTATGTGTATGTGAGAATAAAATTGTGTGTGATAATGTTCGTGTGGTGGTTGTGTGCGTGAAAAGGAAATCACAGGTATACTGTTTATGTGTGTGTGTGTGTGTGTGTGCGCGTGCGCGTGTGCGTGTGTGTGTGTGTGTGTGTGTGTGTGTGTGTGTGTGTGAGAAGAAACCTTGGCGCAGTGCTGAAACACTATTCCGCGCCGTCACAGCTAGCCTCCGTCTTGACCATGTTAAACACATCAAAACAACCCACACCATCCTGGAAACATTCAAACGTTGCACACAAATTGTATTTCCAGAGCTCACAGATTCCGTGTACTCTTACTCATTACAGAGCCTGGTGTTCTGCATTTCGTTCTCTGGAGAAAATTGGCGTTCGGACGGCGTCTGAACTGAACCAGAGCACGTCCTTGTTAGGCGTTCGTTCGTTAACATACCGGTGTAATACTTATGATCTGGCTACTCCTGTTTCCTCCCCACACCATAAAAGACATGCATGCTAGGTGGCTGGTACTGGTATTACAACTGGACAACCCGGACACTTGACTTTGGACGCAATTAGGTTAGGATGTTTAGATGATAGTACACTGTATGTAAAACATTTCTAATAAAAGATTATTAAAAATTCTGTGTTAGAACTGGTACATTTGCACCAACATTCACTGCTACAATTTGTTTTGTTTTTTGTATCCACTTTTTCTCCTTTTTTTTCATCCCAATTTCGCCTCGCCAATTCTCCCTTCAATTCTCCCCTCCCCTGTCTCGAACGTTGCTAGACTATGCCTCCCACTGGTCGGCTGCAATGAGGACCAAGCCTTGCATCACGTGTCCCATCCGGTACACGAGGAGGCAGCTGTCGCATCTTTTCACCTGTACAGCGCGATCTCTCAGTGGCGAGGAGTAACGCGTGGGAGGCTCACGCTGCCCCCGCTACTTCCTGACTCTGCTGTACAGTCGCACCAACCGACCTGTAGGAGTCGCTGTCCACAACATCCAATCCCCACCCACCGGCTTTCCCACCCCTAACACTGCCAATTGTGTTAGTATTAACGACCAGCCAAGCCGGTAGCAACGCCGAGAGCTGGGCTCGAACCTAGCATATCCTGCATTAGTGGCGAGCGCCTTGCCCACTGCGCCACTTAGCCGCCCCTCACTGCTACAATTTGTTAAATCACATTGTCTGACTCTATAAGAGTACATTTGAAATCTGTTTGGTCTGTATTGGTGTAAGTTTCAAATGTACTATTTTTGAGAGTCAGACAGAGTCAAATATATACACAGTATAAATATAGACAGTCACATTTTGTAATCATATTACTTTCTCTCCTTCTCTCACTCCTTCCCTCCCTCCCTCCCTCCCTCCCTCCCTCCCTCCCTCCCTCCCCTCTCTCCCTCCTTTCCTCTCTCTATCCCTCTCCCTCCAGAGTTGAAGAACATCCCGTCCGATCTGCCGGCGGACATTGTGAAGATGGACCTGTCCAGTAACAGCATCAGAGAACTCAGAGCCAAACAGTTCCTCTCGGCCACAGACCTGAAGCTGCTCAACCTCAGTAGTAACCACCTGGACCATATAGACAAGGGTGAGTGTTTCTCCCAGAACATACAGTATAGACCTGGTTCTTGTTTATAAACATACCGTGGTCGAGCCAATCTGCAATACCAACTGAGTCATGTGACTAAGCCTCCTCGGACCTGCGCGAGCTGCTGCGCTAAAAGAATACAACGGGGCTCTATGGAGAAACCATGACACTCCCCTGACTAAAAAGTTGTTTCAAACGAAAACGGCTGGATGTCATTTAGCCAAAATCAGCATGGCTGTGTGAGTGTGAGTCTTTCACCTTTTACACGTCTAGCTTTGGGATGGATTGATTGTTTAGATCGCTAGCATGGCTAACAAATACAAATATATTGTAGTCCGCCCGGTTGTTCTGACCAGGATTACGTTCCTTTTTGCCGCCTTGATGCGCACGCACACTGAGTCTGACGTGGTGATGAGACACAACAACGCTCACCAAGGCTTCTGCCGGAACAGCTCATCTTCACACTGGGCTGACTGGCTTCTTAAAATGAAGGGTTCCATTCCCTGTGTAGCTCAATGGGTAGAGCAAGGCACTAACACTACCAGGGTTAGGGGTTCCATTCCCTGTGTATCTCAATGGACAGAGCAAGACACTAACATTGCCAGGGTTAGGGGTTCTATTCCCAGTGTATCTCAATGGACAGAGGAAGGCACTAACACTGCCAGAGTTAGGGGTTCCATTCCCAGTGTATGTCAATGGACAGAGCAAGGCACCAACGCTGTCAGCGTTAGGAGGAGTTCCATTCCCTGTGTAGCTCAATGGACAGAGCAAGGCACTAACACTGCCAGGATTAGGGTTCCATTCCGAAATGCTCAAAGTCTGTCTAAAGAGAAGTCTGTTCATTCCGTCATCATCTTGCTAACTGGGGGGGTGATAGTGGCTCGGTAGGTAGAGCAATCGTCTGGTTATCCAGAGGTTCCTGGTTTGATTCCCGCTCCTCTCGGGCAGCGTGTCAAAGTGTCCTTGAGCAAGACACTTAACCCTTAACTGCTCCCGATGAGCAGGTTGGCTCCTTGCATGGTCGCCTCCACCGTCGGTGTGTGAATGTGTGAGTGAATGGGTAAAAATGTGAGGAACAAATTGTAAAGCGATTTGGATAAAAGCGCTATATAAATGCAGCCATTTAACTGCAACTAACTACAACTAACAAGCCCAGACCCCTTCTTCATATGCTGCCATCCAGTGGTTTCTGCCACAGAGTGCTTGGTTACCATGGTAATCACTCACAGCCAAGATCGTCATTCATTTTAAACATCTTTAAAGCTCACATTTCAGCATGCGCCGTCTCGTCATTATATAGAGTGTCTCTGACATTACGCTGTTGACATCTGCAGAACCCAAATAGTACACAGTTCTTCCTTGTTGCCAAGCAACAAGTATACAATTACAACTGTCTGTCTCCTGCGCTGTACTGTAAATAGAGTTGTGGATAATATTGCCTAGCAAGAGCATTTTAGTTCTAGGAAGTAAAATGGGAATCTCCAGAGGCTTGGATGGGTTCCAGCGTGTTGCAATGTTGTGCAGATGTACACACACTCTATGTACACACCAAGCATGGGAACCCGGGCAGCCAGAACTAAAGGTTGTGTGATTGATAACGTTAAGTTGTATATCTAGACAACCGCTTAAAACCCTTGCATCTATCCATCAAAAACACAATGACAGGCAGGGTCAGAGGTCACCATTATCAGCGAGAGAAAATAAAACAAAGGGGAAGAATGTGAGGTAAATCTAAAGACTAATCAAGCAGCAGCAGCCTGTCTCTAAAGACTACAACACAGAGTCGTTAAGAGTGTTTCAGTTCCATAAAACCTCGTTGGGTGAATTAATGAGCTTCCCAAATGTCTTTCCGTTGTACTCTCTCTCTCTCTCTCTCTCTCTCTCTCTCTCTCTCTCTCTCTCTCTCTCTCTCTCTCTCTCTCTCTCTCTCTCTCTCTCTCTCTCTCTCTCTCTCTTTCTGCAATCCCTTTCTCCATCTCTCTGTTTCTTCCTCCCCCATCTGTCTCTTTCTCCCTCCTTCAGAACCTGGAGAACTGTCGTTTAAAAAGTGCACACTCATGTTTCTCCCTGCAGAATAATGACTCCTTGGCCGTGGGGCTGCCAGCGTGGCTGTGCCCAGCAGGGAAATCCTTTTCAAAGTCTTATCGTTCGTCTTTAATATCTCGCAACATGTGTAAACAATCTACTGTATACGCTCATTAGAGCCTTGGTTATTAAACCTCTGCTGCCAGGAACGCAAATGAGAGTTTCATTCTGTTAGTCAAAGGAGGGCCAAGGCTTATTAAAGCATGTTACTACTCTTGTCAGAGCAAGGGCCCCCGTCCAATTTTAGATTCTGACCCACACGTTTAACCCCTTAGAGGTGTGCGGCGATCATGCTGGTGTGGTTATAATTTTGAGAACCAAACATTCTAACAACGTCACAACGGACACTGGTCATTGGAAGCTATATAGTTCTAGAATTCCAAGATATAATCATGAGGAAATTAAGGGAAAAGATCTTACCTCGAAGGGTAAGAGTATTGTATTTACCTGTCTTGTGTTTGTACCACAGCTTAGTATTGTAGCAGCAATACACGTAAATGTGCGTTTTGGGGGTCTCAATAATAATAATAATAATAATAATAATAATAATAATAATAATAATAATAATAATAATAATAATAATAATAATAATAATAATAATAATAAATTCAATTTGTACCGCACTTTACATTTGTAAAAAATCTCAAAGTGCTACAGGAGATTAAAGGATAACTCCAACATTTTGGGAAATTCGCTTATTTAACATCTTCCCTGGAGTTAGACAAGAAGATACATACCTTTTTTGTCTCTGTGCATGCATTTAGCTTTGGGAACAGACGCTCCGTTAGCATAGCTTAGCTTCATCACTGGAAGTGAGGCAGGACAGTACCCTGACGTTCCCTACAGGTTTGTTGATATTCTCATTCCTTCAAAGGATCTGAACCGATTGAAGTTTATGGATACCATGACTTAAAATCCTCTTACCTTGACGATTAAAAGCCTCCCCAATTTAGAAAACAGTAATCCAATGGCTGGTATTGATAATATACTACTAACTACTGGACGCTCGGAGCTAAACGGAGCTAACGCAGAACAGGATGTGTAAAGCAAATATAATGACTTCCTTTCTGGGGTTTTCAAAATAAAAGTGCAACGTTTATAGCAGCGGAAAATGTTTATTTTGTACATTATCTAACGTTAACACGAACCTAAACTAACGTTACAACTAACTTAAAGTTAGTTTAGGTTCGTGTTAACGTTAGATAATGTACAAAATAAACGTTTTCCGCTGCTATAGACGTCGCTCTTTTATTTTGAAACCCCCCAGAAAGGAAGTCATTGCTCTCGTTATCTGCTTGAGTGTCCGGTTAGCTCCGTTAGCGTGCAGTAGTTAGTAGTATATCAATACCAGCCATTGGATTACTGTTTTCTAAATTGGGGAGGCTTTAAATCGTCAAGGTAAGAGGATTTTAAGTCATGGTATCCATAAACTTCAATCGGTTCAGATCCTTTGAAGGAATGAGAATATCAACAAACCTGTAGGGAACGTCAGGGTACTGTCCTGCCTCACTTCCAGTGATGAAGCTAAGCTATCCTAACGGAGCGTCTGTTCCCAAAGCTAAATGCACGCACAGAGACAAAAAAGGTATGTATCTTCTTGTCTAACTCCAGGGAAGATGTTAAATAAGCTAATTTCCCAAAATGTTGGAGTTATCCTTTAAAACAAAAAGTTAAATGAATAAAACAATTAAAATGAATAAAACAACCAATGAAATGGAAGAATAATAGAATAAAATAGATTAAAATAATGAAAGAAAATGAATAGAAGTAAAAATAAGCAGTAAGAGAGTTTTAGTCAGTTTTTGGTGGAGTTCTGGAGTAACCGAGGAGAGAAGTAGAGCTAATTTCCAACATTACGTTTTGTACCAAAATATCCAGCTGGCGTTATTGATATCATTGCCTTGGCCACTTGCCATTGTAATTGTGTATCGGTATGGAGTAATAAATACCCACAACGAAATGATAATGGCTCATTGGCTCACCCTTTGGCTTTCTTGTAGCTCAGCTAAGATAATGCAGGGGTAGATAACAACAAGTGTGGTTATAGTACTCAAATGCCTTGCTCAAGGGCACTCATTCTATTTTGTTCTCTATCCCCCGGCCAACATTTTTTCCCAGCCGATCGCGGGATTTGAATTGGCAAGCTTCCACTTACAAGCTCAGTTCTCCAACCATTAGCCGATATCCTGTGGTCCTAATCACGCTCATTATTCCCATAGCCACGGTCATCTGGTTTTTATGGAAGCATTTAAAGTCATTTTAAAGAGGTCGTTTGTCGACATAGAGAGAGGGATAGGAATTTATCAAATGTAAGTGAGGTTATTCCTGGTTATTGTAGATCATTTATACATCCAGTCTGCATAAGTACTATGCAAGTTGTCTGAGGGTGGGACAGCAACGTTGGAGCTGCAGTGAAGTTAGTTGTTAAAGGGTAGAACGTCTACAGTGCGTGAAACTATTGTTATCCTGTGTGATGAAATTTAAATGTATAATAAAATAAAACATTCGTGTGCCAGGTGTGTCTTGTTTGTGATTGCGCCAGTACCGCAACCACACGGACCTATTCACAGAGAGCAATGAGCATCTAGTGGGACGCTGTGCAAGACCCTGGAGCCAGCACTGATGAGCCAGACCAGACCCTGTGCCACCACCACACGTCCAGGTACTGTCCACCCTGGAGCCAGCACTGATGAGCCAGACCAGACCCTGTGCCACCACCACACGTCCAGGTACTGTCCACCCTGGAGCCAGCACTGATGAGCCAGACCAGACCCTGTGCCACCACCACACGTCCAGGTACTGTCCACCCTGGAGCCAGCACTGATGAGCCAGACCAGACCATGTGCCACCACCACACGTCCAGGTACTGTCCACCCTGGAGCCAGCACTGATGAGCCAGACCAGACCCTGTGCCACCACCACATGTCCAGGTACTGTCCACCTTGGGCACGTGCGCATCAAGGCACCCTCCTCAAGATTCGTTTCCATATCTCAACAACAAGCACTACCACTGCATCAACCCTCAAATCATCTGCGATGCCCAGAACCACCTGCTCAGCGTGGTCTCCCGCTTCCCAGGAGGTGCACATGAGTCCTACATCTTACAGAACAGCTCTGTGGGTGAGCACCTTGAGCAAGGAGGCGCTAGACACGCATGGCTAATTGGTACGTACTTTATATGTGCGTAATGAATCGTTCCAGCGTGTTTTATGAGGAGATGGGATATGCGCTGCCTCCCTGGTTCATGACCACACTCACCAAACCCCAGATGGAGCAGGAGGGGCAAAGTGGAGCACAGCATCGCACTGGTGAATCTTTTTTTGGACTCACATGAGCCCATTTCTTTTTCGTTTCAGCCGCTGTGCGTTCCTCTCCTGACCACGTTAAACTCACCTGTTAGTATTGACACTACTAAATAAGATGTCACGCTAAGATGTCATGTTCTACAGTATGACTTACTACTATAGGGTCTTTATACCTGTATTACTGTACAGTAATACTACAAAGCTGTACATGCATCTGATGAGCACTATTACTCAGTAGTATTTATATATTTTATACCCAGTTTAATCACCTGTGCATTTTATGTTACTATTGCACTTTACTGTTACATTTGTACTCTGCTTAAATGCCAAACTTATTTTCTATGTAATGTACTTGTGCTGTATAATGACTGAATAAATGTGAATCTAATCTAATCTAATTTTGATCAGTCGCAAATTGCTTTCGTGCTACAGTACCTGTTGAAACCGTTTGCACATAGTCCTGTGTTGCCCTATAAGGAGCTGGCGGGGCGTTTCTGTATGCAAATTCCGGTGTACGAAAACGATGGTTATTCTATAACCCTAGTTATATGAATACTGACAGATCGTCCCGCTCTGCCATATTGAGATGATATATTATCTTCATGCACATATTGTGCACGTGAAAAAGTTGACACATGCACGTCACTTGCACGTGACCACGCCTACCCCCATGTGTTCCTACTAAACACAGGAAGTGGTCACGCTTACACCCTTCCAAGTCTGAATTGCACTCGTGAAAAAACATCCAAGGGTCCTCAGGACGCTCTGTCAGTATTCATATGACTAGGGTTATAGAATAACCTTCGTTATATTTCATATCTGACATCACGTCTGGCTCTGCCATATTGAGATCAAGAGGGGCAGAGCGGACGCTCTGTCAGGAGGGAGGGGAGTCCCATCCACCCGCCCGTCCTAACGAAGGGGGGGAGGCAGTCAACTACAACCAAACGTGCGAAAAAGGGACCAGTCACCCTAGAACGCACAGAGCAAGTGGGACCGCGTGTGACAGAGCACTCCGCGGTCCACACCCACACACACCTGCTAGCCCACCTGTTGACGGGGAGCAGGAGAGGTCCCGGCCCTCAGGACTGCCTGGGAGACAGAGTCCCCAGTCATGTCCATGAGGTAAAACCTAACAAAAGGACCCGGGGAGGTCCAGGAGGCTGCAGCGCAGATGTCCTCCACCGAGGCCCCCCCAAACAGGGCAGCGGAGGCTGCCACTCCACGAGTGAAGTGTGCCCTGATGCCTGCGGGGGGAACCTGTCTGGCCAAAGTGTAGCAGAGGGCAATGCCCTCGCATAACCAATGTGACAGGCGTTGCTTGGACAGCGCCTTACCCGCGTGAGAGCCACCGTAACAAACAGTCGATCGGTAGCCCTGAGATCCTGCGTGCGACTAAGGTAAACCATCAGCGCATGGACAGGACACAACAGGTGAAGGCTTGCCTCCAACTCACTAGCGTGAGGAGGAGGGTGAAACGCCTGGAGCACAATATCCCTGGAGCGATAAGAGCTCCGGATATTCTTTGGCACAAAGGCCGGATTAGGCCTCAGAGTCACACTGTTATCGGCCTGAATAGACAGGCACTCTGACCGCACCGAGAGAGCACACAGCTCACCCACGTGTTTAGCGGAGGTGATGGCCAGAAGGAACGCGGTCTTGAAAGACAGACGATCCAACGGCGCCTGCTCAAGAGGCTCAAACGGGGCCCCCAACAGCCTTTCCAGGACCAGTTGGAGGTCCCAGCTCGGAGACGGAGCACATTTCACAGGCTTGAGACGCCGTGCGCCAAGCAGGAAACGTCTCACGAGAGGGTGGCTGAACAGCGTTCTGCCCTCAAAACCCACATAACAAGACGATATAGCTGCTGCATATACCTTCACTGTCGAGGCCAGGATAGACTGGAGGAAGGACAGAACCGAGTCCAGGGGGCATGACACCAGGTCCAGGCCCCCAACCTCACACCACTCTTGACCTCACACCAATCCCCTCGCCGCCGCTCTGAGAGGGTTGCCCTCATAGACATTGAGCTTAGAATTAAGCCCAAGTACTCCACCTGTTGACTGGGAAGAGGAGTACTCTTCTTCCAGTTCACAGCAAAACCCAGGCTGGTGAGGAATTCCACCACCTGCCTGGTATGAGACCTGGCGATCTCCACTGACCGGCTGAGGACCGGAAGGTCGTCTAGGTAGAATAAAATTTAAATCCCCTGACGACGTAGAGGCCCCAGTGCGGTCTCCACGCACTTGGTGAAGGTGCGATGAGCCAGAGAGTAGCCGAACGGCAGCCTCTGGTACTCGTACGCTATGCCCTGAAACAGGAAGCGTAGGTATTTCCTGTGAGGAGGGAAGATCGGGATGTGAAAATACGCATCCTTCAGGTCTATGGAGGTGAACCAGTCTGCCACTCTGACAGCGCTTAACAGGTGTTTGACGGTCAACATTCTGAACCTTCTCACCACAATCAACCGATTGAACGCAGACAGGTCCAGTATGGGTCTGACACCTCCCGATTTCTTGGTCACCAGAAAATATCGGGAGTAAACGCCACTGATCTTGTCCTCCCATGGGACCACGACGATGGCCTGCTTCGCCACCAGAGAACGAATCTCTTCGGCCAGAGCTGTCACTGCCGTGGACTCTGACAAAAGAGTCTGTACCAAACCCAAAAACGGAGGGTGGGGGTGTGCAAACTGTAACACAAGCCCCGGCCTCAGCGTTCTCTCCATCCACGCCGAAATATGGCACTTCTGTAGCCATACGTGGTCAAAATCCCAAAGCGCCCCCCGCCGCTAACTGGCACTGGTCCGCTAGGAATCGTAGAGGGGCTGGGGGAACCCACACTGCGACCTCCTGGGCCTAGGGTTCCCACTCGGACAAAAAAATTAGATACAGGGAACCCTGCTCCATCGTCACATACAACACCAGGCTCACCAAACACACACGCAGGACGTGTGGTGCGGGAGCCTCCTGACAGTACAACATTCTCATAGACAGACCCAGGCCTAGCCAGCAGCTGGGTGTCAGCCCCTGTCTTCATGAGAAGCGACATGTGGGGCCGCTTGCGCTTCACTGGAAGAACGCGGCCCGCAGCCAGAGGGGACACAACAGAGCCCTGAATCCCGTAGTGTAGCGGGGGGGAGTGAAAGGAGAGCGTGCTAGACACAGCTAGATGGCAACGTTTTTTTAGGGCGTGCCTATCTAATACAGCCGATCCCTCGGCCGTCAAGGCTGTCGGCACCGTGATAGCCTGTTCTCTTTGTTTCCAGGTTATCCCAGGCGGAGGATACATGGCCGCCGGTCGGGGGTCTCGCCGCAGCCGCTGGCGAGACCGTGCTCTCACCTCTGGCTGCGCGGTGTGGGGCGGCGTGGGGCCCCGGTCAAATACCGCCCGCGCCTCTGTCGACAGACCAAAAAGTCCATCCACGGAGAGGGGAGCCCTGAGGAGGAGAACTCTCCTCTCCTCCTCCAGGGGAGATTGCTCCAACCACAGATGTCTGTGAACAAGAGTCGACAGCATCCTAGCCCTCCCTGCGGTTATTGCCTGCGGCTGGGTCAAAAGCTGAATAACCTCAAAACCTTGCGCAATGGTTTTAACGTCGGCTGGCCCTAAGAGCCCCTCACCCGACACCATTTTCGACAGAAAAGCAGCCAATTGAGCAATGTTATTAGTTACTGCTAAATTCTGTACTGCTGCGGCTTCATCAGCCCACTCAGCCACCTGCCGGGCCGACTCGCCCCTTAGCGTCGGCTTCCGGGCGGGATACCGCTCTACCATGTCAGGGCAAAGAACCGATGCCACCTGCTTCTCTAAGCACGGCACACCTGTCCTGAGCCCCGTCGTCAGACCGTCCACCCGTGTAAAGGGTAAATAAACCTCAGTCAAACCCCCAACATTAGACACCGATTGACCTTCAGTAATGTAATGGTTAAGCGAGGGGAAAACTGGACGCATGGGAGCGGAGTCCCGAAAGCATAAGCATTAGCAGTAGCTGCACGCGCCATGATAATTGGAAAAAACATTTAACAACGTGTCATGTTGACCACATTCATCCAAATACACAGCCCCCCGCGCCATCACACCGCCCGGTCGTCTCACGGGACAACAAGCAGTAGTGAAAACGCTAGTACTAAAACTTGCCGGTGTCGGCCCTACCTGTGCGCGCCGTTGCTCGACCGCCGAACGCCGCGCGAGGACAGACCAGAATAGGGACGCTGTTCCGTTCGGACGCGCCGAGGAGGGTCCGGGGGCTGGTGAACCTCCGGCAAGAGTCCAACATTGTTTAATTTCTCCCTTCTCTTCATAGTAATGTTCCACTGGTTGAAAGTGCAAATGAACAGATCCTCACATGGAAAAAGATAAAGGAAGGGTGTAAGCGTGACCACTTCCTGTGTTTAGTAGGAACACACAGGGGTAGGCGTGGTCACGCGCAAGTGACGTGCATGTGTAAACGTTTTCACGTGCACGATATGTGCATGGAGATAAGATATCTCAATATGGCAGAGCGAGACGCAATGTCAGATATGAAATATAACGCGCTTTCAGTTTAACCCTTTTCCCGCCAATCACGTCGTACGACGGGTTTCAAGTTCATGCGAATTCTGCCAATAACAACGTACAACGTGTTTCAAGTTCATATTTCATATTTTCGTCATGGTATTCATATTTCACTCACGGAGCCTTGTCATATGCTGCGGGAGCCATCACAACTCTGCAACGCTTCAATACTGCCACCTGGTGGCTGATCGGCGAGTTGCAACCGGAAGTGGATCTCTTGTGATCCCGGTGCGTCTGCCTATTCCATCCGGCCACTCGTTTATCGTCGCGGGACTCAATACACACACCGTGGATATGGATCCGTTGCCATAACTCAATAATCCACATGATTTGGGCGTATATTAGTATTATACAAACCGGAACTGGATCGCATCAATCCACATCACATAACTGGGATCTGTTTGCTCCACTCTCATCGCCCAACGGTACGAGGAGACTGACGTGAGTTTCAGTGTTTTTCTTTATCATTTTCGATACAAACTGCTCTGATCTATATATCACCCATACTACATAAATCATTTAACGTCGGTCACGGAATTATAAACGACCCCCCCCCCCCCCCCCCCCCCCCGCCGTTCACCCGCGGATGATCAGTCATAACGTTTAGGACCATGTACAGTTAAAATTTTACATATAACGTTGATCGGTATCAAACGCCATTTGATAATCTAATATATGCATTTATGTCTATATCTCACTGTAACTGAGGGGTACAATTCCCTGACTGTATTACTAGATATGATACTTACTACCACTACCTTTGTACTTAATATTCGGCCACCCAGTACACGGCATAAATATATTATCATGAACACTCTCACGTAGATGAAACGGATCCAACACAAATGTACGAATTAGAAACAGGTCTTTATTTCTACACAGCGATGGTGTGTAGAATAAGCACTTAATCACTTAATTACATTTATGAATTGAAATAGTATGCACTTTTATGGCAAGGAGTATTCGTCGGTATATCAATAGAGAATGTCCAATCTCTGAAGGCGCAGGTGGTAAATATACGACCTGGAATAGTTAAGGAATAACAGCAATGATACTTTAATGATTATACTAGATACACTAGAGGGGGTTAATCCGGTCGCTTGTAAGCCGACAGGAGTAGGAGGGGGGGGGGGGTAGAATCCGGCTGCCTCGTCCGGCCAAGGGTATCCCAGGTGAACCCACTGTAGTGCCGTTCAATGCGCCGGCGATCCTTGGACCACAGATGAAAGCAGGTGGACTCTTTGTGGGCCGGCTCTCTCCGGTCCACGGGGGAGAGACGTGAAGCGACCTCGTCTTGCAGAGCGTCTCCTCACCTTGCGTCCTCTCCAGGGGGGGGGGGTTCCAACACACGGCAGTGTCGGGGGTCTTTATCCATGGAATAATCAAAGTATCCAAAGCATAATCCGTGCCTGGGAAGGCGGGCTGTCGTCGGTAGAATAATCCGGTATACAGGTCCACTTGCTCGTCGGCTCTGGGGCTCCTCGGGTGCAGCTTCACATAGGGTCAACCACCCTGGGTAAGCAGCCAGTTCTCTGCCCGAAACGATGGGGTACTGACTACGGTAGTATTCTCACCGCACGAAGCACTATATATTAACAGACTATTATTAGCTTAATAGACTACGTCCAACTCGACGATATAGTGCCAAATATGACTATTCAAATATTAATATACACGATGTCTCAATACCGATGGTAGGCGAACTTGGCCTTACTCCCACACGTGGCGTCGCGGGGAGGCTTTACGTCTGTGACTCTATTGGAGGGTAAGAAACTGGACTGAAAAGAAAGTCCTACTTTAGTAGCGCAGTATATATACGCACTATGAACAAATAGTCCCATTAGTGGTGCGGTAGCCAAATTCCTACGCGGAACTAGGACTTGTTCGTACATGTCGAGCGGTACGTTTGAACTGGGTCTGAGGGGTATGGCAGCCTGGCACCAAGGTCTCGACCAATAGTAGAATGGAGACTATTATGGGATGTTCAGTAGGCTAGAATGGATATTCAATGCATATTGTACAAAGAATATACAAGGGATATCAGGGAATATTAGAGAATATACAAATACAATTAAATATATATATATAAATAAATATATATATTCGGTTTAATCTGGCCCTTCACAACAGCCACCCCCTGAATAGGTCCCAGACCTAATCAGTTAAACAGAGACAGATTAATCGCGTTGTCTATTTACACATAAGGGTTTGCTGTAGGGGTCAGTCAACTTCACAAAGTCATAGGGTTGTAGGGTCATGGTCGTCATCGATTGTGTCTGGGAGTCGAGGCAGTTCTATGAGCCTTGCCACGGGACGGGTGTAAGTGCGACCCTGGACGAGCACTTCAGCTGCTCGGACCTTGCCGTCGGCACCGGTGATCACTTTGCTTACGCGGCCGGCCGGCCACATAGCTCTGGGCAGTGATTGATCAATAATCATGACGACTGTTCCTTCTGTCAAATTGTCTCTCTCCTTTACCCACTTCTGGCGGGTCTGTAGAGACGGTAGGTAGTGCAGTAGGAAACTGTTCCAAAACTTGTCGGCTAATACTTGGCTGTACCTCCACATTCGTCGGCCGTTCGCTTCTTCAGGCCGGTACATTGTCTGTGGTAATGCAGGATCTAGCCGCCCCATCAGGAGTGTGTTGGGGGTAACTGGGTCGATATCCGCCACATCACTGGAGACATATCCGAGGGGCTTCGAGTTAAGTACTCCCTCAATCTCCGTGAGGACTGTCATTAGGACTTCTTCCGCCACAGTCTGGGCCCCAAGTACTGCGTACAGGGCTGTCTTTATGGAGCGCACTTCTCGTTCCCAAGTGCCACCGAAGTGGGGTGCGTTTGGGGGGTTGAATTGGAAATCAACCTGTGCTGGAGCGAGGTGGGTCTTAAGTTCTGGGCCCATAGCTTGGAAGCTCTCTCTCAGCTCTCTTTCGCCGCCTTTGAAGTTTGTCCCATGATCGGACAATAGGGTAGACGGTCTTCCTTTCCGTGATGTGAATCTACGGAAGGCCATAAGGAATGAGTCTGTGCTCATGGTCGGGAGAAGCTCGATGTGTATCGCTCTGGTGGTCATGCATTTGAATACAATACCCCACCGCTTCTCGGTTCCTCTTCCTTTCTTTATGTGCAGCGGGCCAAAGCAGTCCATACCCGTTGAGTGGAATGGCTTGTCACCGATTCGGAGGCGACATGGAGGAAGGTCAGCCATCCTTGGTATGCTGGGCTGCGCGCGCCACTTGCGGCAGTCTAGACATGTTCGCTGGAAGTGTCGTACCGCCTCTCTTCCTTGTAGGATCCAGTAACGACGTCTGATTTCCGCGAAGACTCTTTCTGCTCCTGCGTGATGTACATCCTCATCGTATTTCTTTATAATCAGCTCTGTGACCTTGTGTCGGCTGTTCAATACGATCGGGTATTTAATGTCATTCGGTAGATTGGGGGCTCTGCGTAGGCGACCACCCACTCTGATGAGGGTGTGAGCGTCGCTCTCGGGGGCCAGGTGAATTAATCTGCTGTCGGATGGGACGGGCTTTCCTCCCTGTAGACAGGCCAATTCATCGGGGAACGAGTCTCTCTGGGCTCGCTGCAGTAGAAGCAATTCTGCTTCCTCGTAGTTAGCTGCTGACATATCAGCGGGGGACTTGCACTCCGGGTGGTACCGCAGGAATGTTCTTTGTTGTGCACTCTCTATGGACGTGCAATCGTCTATGTTAGGGTCGGTGGAGGCTACGGTGCTCAATCCACAGAACACAGACTTCTTAATTTCCACCTCCTCTGGACTTGCTTCCCTCGGGATAGGCATGGGCCACTGTCCTTCCGGGAGTCTTAGGAATGCGGGGCCGTCACTGTAGACATTGCGACGGGTGAGGTCATCCAGGGGCATCCCCCGGGTGATGACGTCAGCTGGGTTCTGTTTTGTATCAACGTAGCGCCACTCTGTTTCTCCGGTTAACTCTTCGGTTAAGTCTTGAATCTCGGTGACTCTGACTCCCACGAAGACTTTGTACTTGCATGAATCCGATTTGATCCAGGCGAGTACCGTCGTGGAATCTGACCACAGGATTGTTCTAGACACCGGTATGGTGAGCTCACGTTGGATGAGCGTGGCTAGGTGCGCTCCGGCTAGGGCTGCGCAGAGCTCTAGACGTGGGATAGATTGTTGCTTGCGTGGGGCTATTCTCGAGCGGGCGAGGACAAATGCTGTGTAGATCTCTCCCCCCTGGTCTTGGGCCCGCAAGTAGGCTACTGATCCGTATGCGACCTCTGAGGCGTCACTGAAGACGTGTAAGTCCATTTTACATGTCTCTGGCCTCACCGTGGGTGGGAAGTAGCTTCGGCGCATATTAACGCCTGGGAGTGAGTGGAGCTCCATCTCCCACTCTCTCCAGGTGGATGCAAGGTGTGCGGGAATGGGGTCGTCCCAGCCCTGGTCCTTGTCCCACAATGCTCGTACAATCATTTTTGCCCTGGTGGTGTACGGTAGAATACATCCTAGCGGGTCGTATTGTCGGGCGAGTGTTGTGTACACACTCCGTCTGGTGGTCGGCGCCGCCGCCGGCCTTCCCTGCTCCGTAGTCAGGGGCTTGTGTCTGTAGTGAAGCGAATCTGTTTTGAATCGCCACACCAATCCCAGGGTCATCTCCTGGGCTTCTCCCGGGATTGTAGCCATCCAGGTCTCGCTGCTGGCTGCCTTGTCCTCGGAGGAGAGGCTGCGCAGTACTTGCGGATCGCTGCTGGCCCACTGCCTGAGATCAAAGCCGCCTTTGATCAATGAGGCGCGGAGTTTAATCAGGAGAGCCTCGGCTTCTTCCTGGGTTGAAAGGCTTTGTAGACAGTTGTCTACGTAGAAGCTGTTCTTTACGCTGTGTCGGACCTCTTCGTCCGCTGCTGGGTCCTCTGCTACATGTTTCTGTAGTGCAAATGTCGCACAGCAGGGGCTGCACGTCGTTCCGAAGGGGAGGACTTCCCATTGGTAGATGGCTGGGTGCTCATCTCCTGGCTTCTCTCTCCATAGGAACCGTAACAGGGGCTTGTCCGCCTCTACTAATCTCACCTGCAGGAACATTCCTTTAATGTCCCCGCTGATGGCCACCTTTTCCTGGCGGAAGCGGAGTAGAACGCCGAGTAGGGAGGGGCCGAGTGTGGGACCGGGCAGTAACTCTTTATTCAGATTTTGGGATCCGATCTGGTAGCTGCAGTTAAATACTATGCGGTCTTTACCGTTGTGATGGACCTTGTGGTGGGGCACGTACCACGATTCAGTGGTCTGGTCAGCCTCTTTAATGTCCATCTTTGTGACGTGTCCCGCTGTGATGAGCTTCTCAATCTCAGCGCGGTATACACTCTCTTGGGCGGGGTTCTTGGCTAAGCGCCGCTCCGTGTTCAGCAGGTACCGTTCTGTGGCGTCTGTCTTGGCGTGGAAAGTAGGCATTCCTTCTCGCCGCAGGAGTGGCGTGGCGTATCTCAACACGCCGTTGACCGGGACTCTCTTGGTCCCTGTCTCGAGGAGGTGAATGGCGTAAATGTCATCTTTAGAGCGAATGTCTTTCTTTCCGTTCTTAAAGGGCATTTGTTCCAAAGTCCATAGCCGCTCTACGTGTTGCAGGAGTGCGGTTTCTCCCTCTGTGACTCGGGAGTGGAGACATCTAGTGGCTGTACTTCGGTTGAGAGATTTGGCGAGCGGGCCTTGGAGAGTCCATCCCAAACGGGTCTCGACTGCTGCAGGGCAGCCTCGGGGTCCGGTATGAACCCGGTCTATCGGGACAATGAGGTCTGCATGGTCGGAGCCTATCAACAGGGTCGGCATAGCATTGTCTATGAGCGGGATCGGTAACTTGCGCAGATGTGCATATTTCTCCATCAGCTTGGCGACGGGGTATGTGTACCGCGACAGTCCTATTTCTTGGCTGGTGAAAGCGTCTGCAATCTGGTACCGTCGCTCAGGCTGGCCGCTTGCTGCGATAGAGAATGAGACATTCTCGCCCTTTATCGTCTTCAAATCTCGTCTTATTGTCCGAATTGTCATTTGGGTTTCGCTTCCCCGCAGCCCTAGCTGGGCCGCAGCGGAGGCGAGCAGCAGGGTCTTCTCTGACCCGTCATCGAGGACGGCGTAAGTGTCCAGGACTTTATTCTGGTAGCTTAGTGTCACACGCACTACTTTTAGGAGTACTCGGGCTCCACTGCTGCTGGCGGGATCGATGTACATGACGCTCGCTTTGCGGCTGGATGGTGCAGGTGAAGGGCGCCGTCTGTTACTGTCGTGAAGTATGTCCAGATGGGCTCCATCGCACTTGGTGCACCTTTTCTTTAAGCGGCATTCGGCTGCCATGTGTGAGCGCGCACAGCGAAAACAGCGCTTGTTGGACTTTATCCATTGACCTGCTTCCTCCGCGTTCAGCTTGGGGAAGGAGTCACATTGCGCTAGCCAGTGTTCTTTCTCACAGTAGGGGCACACTATCTTCCACTTCTCCGTTCTGGAGGGGGTACTGTGGCTCCTGCTGCTCGGTACTGACTCCGATTGGTGCATCACAGTCACCGATCTTCTTCCATCATTTAGTCGTCTGGTTCCTTCTCTGGAGCCAGGGGTGCTCCGTCCGAATGTATCTAGCCGTAGGCTGCTGACTTCTCTCGCCAGGAAGTCTGCTAGATCGAGGAGGTTCGGTTCGGGGCTATTCGGGTCTCTGTGGTCCCTCTGCCGCCTAAAGCGCTCCTGACGAGCGGGCGGCAGCTTCTCCAGGATCCTTTCCACATTTGAGTTGGCGTAAAGTTCATGCCTCCCCTTCTCTCTTTGCGCTCCCAACATTCCTACCAGGGACTGCACTCTGATGGACAGGTCGTCCAGTGCTCGATTGTCTATTGCTGGGGGTAAGCGGTCGATGTGTCGGATCTCCTGGATCACGTAATCCCATATGCGCCCATACCTCTGGTCCAATGCTACCAGCGCTGCTGTGTATGGGGTGGTGGAAGTCGCGTAGGCGAGCGCTATATTATGTGCGCGGGGCACCTTTAAGTGCTTCAGTAGGATGGCGTATTTGTGGCGTTCATCCAATACATCCACCAACATGGTCTCCAGACACATGCGGAGTTCTGTATACTGGGCCCGGTTCTCTTGGGTGAAGTCGGGTACCATAGGCGTGCCAATGTATGACGCTGACTGTGGATACATCGGCGAGCGTTGGGGGAGAGGCCTCCTAGGCGAGTCTCCTCCCGCTCCTTGGTATGGGCTGGTACCGGCAGTGTACCATGGCCCGCTTGTCCAGGTGCTGTTCCTCGGTGCGGGTCGTGCGTCGTGCTCACCCGTGTATAGAGTCGGGGGTCTGTAGCGCAGCTCCGCGGGAGTATAGCCTGGGCTGTACCGGACCTCCTGGTCCGGTAGAGTACTGTGCTGTCTTCGGGCGTGGTTCTCCTCCTCTTCCTCTTCGTCTTCAGTTAGGTCATCCAGTGCTTGTAGTCTCTGGTTTAGCCTCTCCACAGGATATGCTGCTCCTTCCCGGTTGCTAGGTCTCGCTTGGACCGGTGGGGGGAGGTGGTCTGTGGGGGGTATAGACCTCGTCTGTTGGTCAAGTTCAGGGTTGTTTACTCGGCTAGGGGATGCCGCCCTGGAGGTGTGTCTAGACGAGTTCCTGGAGCCTCTGGCGGAGGGAGAGGGTGTTGTCCATCTGATCAGCTGTTCTATTAGTTGCGACTGCTGTCTGTCGCGCGCTGCGTCCCGTTGAGCACCGGCTCGTTCTCGGGCCACATTCTCTTCCATCTGAATGCGTCTTATTTCTAGACGTATCTGCTCGTGTTCGCTTCGCTGCTGGATCTGCAGTCGGTCACGTTCAGCAGCGGCGTTCAGGCTGATGAGGAAGGCCTGCTGTAGGGTCCTCTCTGCCTCGCTGGGAGAAGGCGGTTGTATAGGGGAGCCTTCCCTCGGGGTACTCCTTGCGGAGCCTTGGAGCTCTATCTCCACGGTGCTCTCCCCGTCTTCTTCCGTGCCGAGTTCTCTCTCGGTAGCGTTGTATTCCTCCCGGGACTCATCGGGGACTACTTCTTCAGTACTGGCGGGATGTGAAGTCATGTCTGGTTCCCACTGGTCCCCACCGTGAACTTGGTCAGTTACATTAGAGCCCGTAGGGGCCTCTATGGTCGGGGTAGTCTGGGCGTTGGGGTTAGACATACTTTTACTTTCTAGTTTTACCGCGTTTACTGTTAGTAGAAGACTAGGTTGTTGACTGACAGCGTAAGCCTCTAAGTACTGAGGGAGCCGTCGTTCGCGCTGCGGGCGTTGGTTAGGAGGATCGTTTCGTGGAGTGTTCATCATAGGCCATTTCAATATTAATAACACTATATTAATATTACACTAATTACCCTCCGGCTCGAAGGACCAATTGTAACTGAGGGGTACAATTCCCTGACTGTATTACTAGATATGATACTTACTACCACTACCTTTGTACTTAATATTCGGCCACCCAGTACACGGCATAAATATATTATCATGAACACTCTCACGTAGATGAAACGGATCCAACACAAATGTACGAATTAGAAACAGGTCTTTATTTCTACACAGCGATGGTGTGTAGAATAAGCACTTAATCACTTAATTACATTTATGAATTGAAATAGTATGCACTTTTATGGCAAGGAGTATTCGTCGGTATATCAATAGAGAATGTCCAATCTCTTAAGGCGCAGGTGGTAAATATACGACCTGGAATAGTTAAGGAATAACAGCAATGATACTTTAATGATTATACTAGATACACTAGAGGGGGTTAATCCGGTCGCTTGTAAGCCGACAGGAGTAGGAGGGGGGGGGGGGGGGTAGAATCCGGCTGCCTCGTCCGGCCAAGGGTATCCCAGGTGAACCCACTGTAGTGCCGTTCAATGCGCCGGCGATCCTTGGACCACAGATGAAAGCAGGTGGACTCTTTGTGGGCCGGCTCTCTCCGGTCCACGGGGGAGAGACGTGAAGCGACCTCGTCTTGCAGAGCGTCTCCTCACCTTGCGTCCTCTCCAGGGGGGGGGGTTCCAACACACGGCAGTGTCGGGGGTCTTTATCCATGGAATAATCAAAGTATCCAAAGCATAATCCGTGCCTGGGAAGGCGGGCTGTCGTCGGTAGAATAATCCGGTATACAGGTCCACTCGCTCGTCGGCTCTGGGGCTCCTCGGGTGCAGCTTCACATAGGGTCAACCACCCTGGGTAAGCAGCCAGTTCTCTGCCCGAAACGATGGGGTACTGACTACGGTAGTATTCTCACCGCACGAAGCACTATATATTAACAGACTATTATTAGCTTAATAGACTACGTCCAACTCGACGATATAGTGCCAAATATGACTATTCAAATATTAATATACACGATGTCTCAATACCGATGGTAGGCGAACTTGGCCTTACTCCCACACGTGGCGTCGCGGGGAGGCTTTACGTCTGTGACTCTATTGGAGGGTAAGAAACTGGACTGAAAAGAAAGTCCTACTTTAGTAGCGCAGTATATATACGCACTATGAACAAATAGTCCCATTAGTGGTGCGGTAGCCAAATTCCTACGCGGAACTAGGACTTGTTCGTACATGTCGAGCGGTACGTTTGAACTGGGTCTGAGGGGTATGGCAGCCTGGCACCAAGGTCTCGACCAATAGTAGAATGGAGACTATTATGGGATGTTCAGTAGGCTAGAATGGATATTCAATGCATATTGTACAAAGAATATACAAGGGATATCAGGGAATATTAGAGAATATACAAATACAATTAAATATATATATATAAATAAATATATATATTCGGTTTAATCTGGCCCTTCACAACACTCACGTTCTAGGAAATACTGCAGAAAACGATAAAAACATATTTATACTCTAGACGTATTTTCGTATGAATGTGTGAATGAAAAAGTTAAACGTTCCTACATCCTGAACAATAGATAATCGATGTTGAATGGGCCATAGTAATGTCAATTTAGCAATCGCTGCTGGCGGGACAAAACCTCATAACTCCATTTTTTATTTAATTTTTTTTATATATAAATCAACTTCGTAGATCATCCTCCATATGTGTGTGTGGGTTTTACAAAGTTTAAACAATGGGAAAGCATTAAACCGATCATCTGTCTAAACCTCCTAACTCTATTCACCCTCAAATCTGTGTTCGTTTTTTTCATCTGCTGAAAAGTTGGGTTTTTGGAGTTATGAGATTTTGTCCCGCCAGCAGCGCAATACAATTTAAAAAGTTATAGCCCTGCAAAGAAGGTGAACATCTCCATAGACTTACAGTACTGGCAGAGAATGGTTTAGGATGATCAAAGTGGTGGCAGAGAATGGGTTAACAATGAGTTATTCATGTTCTTCATTCAGGGGAGCGCAGCTGAGAACATTTTGGCCATTTACAAACACCTTTTCACGCATTCAGGCATCCAGAGGAGAACTTTCGTAAATGTACACTTTCGATCATGATGTCCGATGATGGCAACAGTTTTTGGGGGATCTTTTTTGGCCTGGCAGCTGGCGCCCCCTAGTGGATGGTGCCCTAGTCGACAGCCTATGCGGTAGGGCTGGGCAATCAATCACATTTCAATTTCAATTATGGTTTTGGTTTTTTTACACATTGTTTTTGTTGACAGAATCTGGCTATGGGGCGACAATAATGTGGTCAAGAGGCATGGTTTCTATCTTTAGCCTTTGGCGTGGTTTATTTCATTCACATGTTTAGGACAGCAGCACATGAGTCCTCCTCTCCGTGAGAGGTAGGTGGGGAAGAAGAGATAGAGGGGGAGGAGACATCTCGATTTATACTCGCCACCTGGTGGTATCTTGAGTGGCTCCGCCTAGAGCGCCCTCTAGTGGAAACAGTTATATATGCAGTTAGACAGTTACTAACAATCCTACATAGAACCTCTAACTTTAACAGTTTTAATTACACATTATCGCTTTACATTGACTTTAGCATTAGAATATAATGTACAAGTCGGCTAGTGCAGTGGATGATGAATCGTGAATTGCAGCTTTGCACGAAACAAACAAACCAACTAATGAACCAACCAACCCACAAACCCACAGAGTGCTCCTTCGACAGTCTAGAGACGTCCCTTCACCTAATAAAATGCCTCAAATAATAATAACCCAACGTGATTTTCTCTCTCTGTCTCCCTCCCTCTCTGTGTACAATACTAGTCTGTGTCTCTGAACTACCGTTTTAAAAAACAAAAACAAATAAAACTGGACCCAGATTGCTTCCATTCATTTCAGTGTGCCGTGTGAAGAATGTTATTGAACTAAACCAGGCTGGTCTGCCTGCGGTCTCATGTACAAACAAACAAACAGACCAACAGTAGGAGAAACACGCAGGTCAGTCAGTCTCTTGAGGAAAGCGATAAGAGGGAGACTGTCTGAGAGAGCGATGAGGGAGGAGGGGGGAGAGAGTATTTTGCACTTCCCTTCATTTTTCCTTTTCTCCTCCCGTTTCCTTTGGCCTCTTTGTCAGGGACGGGCAACTGTTGTGCGGGGGGCATGCACAGGATGTTTGTGTAGTTGTCTTTCTTCCAACATGGCTGCCATGGTAACCATTGGTAACCATTTTAGAAAGGAAATGCCTCATTTCTGTGCAGTGGTAGAGTAGGTAAAACATTGGAAAAGCATGATATTACTGTTCCACTGTAACTTGTTTACAATATCCAGCAATAAGGCTGGAAAGTTATTATTACATAATGGTACATTAATTGAAGCGGATAATAACCAGCTAGCCTAGGTGTTGGCCAAAATCACCATTCCCAAAGTTTTAAGCTAGGCTAGTGGTCCGTAGCCTATTGGCTTCCATTAATTTGTGCTAAGCTAGGCTATAGCTTGCAGATGGATAGCTTTCTACTGATCACACAGAGAGGAAATTGGTATCTGCATGTCTTCTTGTCTGATTCTGGAGAAGACGGTGAGAGCATTCCCGATAATGTTGGCGTGTTCCTTTAAGTGTATGTATCTGAATTGTCCACACTCATATACACACACACCAATAGGGTTGGGTTCCGTTAGCAGGCTCCGGTTCCTAACCCATTGAGCTACACAGGGAATGGAACCTCTTACCCATTGAGCTACACAGGGAATGGAACCTCTCACCCATTGAGCTACACAGGGAATGGAACCTCTCACCCATTGAGCTACACAGGGAATGGAACCTCTCACCCATTGAGCTACACAGGGAATGGAACCTCTAGCCCACTGAGTTACACACAGAATGGAACCTCTAACCTATTGAGCTACACAGGGAATGGAACCTCTAACCTGTTGAGCTACACAGGGAATGGAACCTCTAACCTGTTGAGCTACACAGGGAATGGAACCTCTAACCTGTTGAGCTACACAGGGAATGGAACCTCTAACCTGTTGAGCTACACAGGAAATGGAACCTCTAACCCGTTGAGCTACACAGGAAATGGAACCTCTAACGTTGAGCTACACAGGGAATGGAACCTCTAACGTTGAGCTACACAGGGAATGGAACCTCTAACCCATTGAGCTACAGAAGACCACATATGACAATATACAGCCCAGCACTAATGGGATTGACAGAGGGAGTGGTAGAGTAGCTGTAATCTGTTACAGATATTTCAAATTACCAGCGAGTCACGTCTCTCTCTGGCCTGCATTCTCGTCCCCTCATTTCACAAGAACACATACCCCCCCCCCCACCCTCCCTGATCTCTCCATTCCTGCATTTTCCACAGACTCTCTTGCTTCCCCCCCCCCCCCTTCCTGCCGTCCCTTCTTCCGTTCTGGAGATCAAAGCTAAGCCCAAGGCTGGTGGACAGCGTGAAACAGACGTGCACTGCCCATTACTTAAATACATACACAATTTACACATGCACACGTGGATGCACACACACACACACACACACACACACACACACACACACACACACACGTGCTCGCGCACATGCACACACACATATGCACGTGCACACACGCACACACACACACACAAGCACAGCTAAATATGTCTGTAACCTATTAGGCACATCAACAGTCCCTGTTCATCCTTGTGTTACAAAGTTGGTGGCAGGTGATCGTAAAGCCTGAACTCACTGTAAATTCCTGTACGTGTGTCTCCTGTAAGTGTAAGACTGTGTGTAACCGACAGCTGAAAACAATGTATGATTATTACGGACCATAACAGCTTTTCCTGACCATGTCACTCACAAAGGGACAGGCAATAATATACTTTCCTCCCTCTCTCTTGCGCTCTCTTTGTTGTTCTATTTTTCGCTCCGTCTCTCTTTCTATCTCCCTCTCACTGTCTCTGTCTCTCTGGGAATGCAACCATGGAAGCTCAGTTTCAGGAGTGTGAGCAGTTCACACTGGAATCTGATATTGGTCACTAATATTGAGCATTGATATTTCACATAATATCTCATACATAAATTACATACACTCTCTCTGGTCAATCAGACACATTACTGCAAGCATCTTAAAAACCTTCTGTTATCTATCTATCTATCTATCTATCTATCTATCTATCTATCTATCTATCTATCTATCTATCTATCTATCTATCTATATCTATCTATCTATCTATCTATCTATCTATCTATCTATCTATCTATCTATCTATCTATCTATCTATCTATCTATCTATCTATCTATCTATCTATCTATCTATCTATCTATCTATCTATCTATCTATCTATCTATCTATCTATCTATCTATCTATCTATCTATCTATCCATCTATCAACTGCTATAACATGACATCCTGTAACCCTGTTCTCTCTCTCTCTCTCTCTCTCTCTCTCTCTCTCTCTCTCTCTCTCTCTCTCTCTCTCTCTCTCTCTCTCTCTCTCCCCCTCAGCTGCCTTCGCCGGCCTGCTGTACCTCAGGGAGCTCGACCTCTCCAACAACAGCCTCCACAACTTCCAGTACGGCGTCCTGGAGGACCTGTACTTCCTGCGGCGGCTGTCGCTGGCCGACAACCCCTGGGTGTGTGACTACAACATCCACTACCTGGTCTACTGGCTCAAGCACCACGCGGGCGTCTCCCACACCGGCCTGATCTGCTCCGAGCCCCAGGAGTTCAGGGGCTGGTCTGTGGAGAACTACGTGAAGACCTACAACGGGGAGTGTCCCAAGGACAGACAAACGGGACAGACGGGAGAGGGGGGCGGACCGCAGCGGGAGGCCCAGGAGCTGACGGACGAGGAGGAGGCGGAGCTTATGCCCAGCCCCCTGAAGGACAGGAGGCAGAAGAAGTTCGAGATCATCAGGTTGAGTTAGAGAGGAGGAACGACCCGCGGACTGTCGGATCCAAGCGGATGTCAGCGGGCCAACTTTTGACTTACAATACTGGGTCTAAGGATGGACTGTTGAGTGAAACGCAATTCAGAGTGTCCGTGTCTACACACTACACACACACCGTCATGGTCTGGTTTACGATAGGTGTACGATATGATGTGAGACGCGATTCCTAAAGGTGAACAGTCTAGCGACGGTGTAACAGCGGCTGCTGGCAAACTGAGAGCTACGGAGTTCCAGATAGAATTCCAAGATAGATTTCCAAGAGAAGATCAAAGAAAACATGCACCAGACATTCGGCACTGTGCAGCCTCCAAAAAAATCTCCAGGTCCTCATCCGGTCATATAATTCTAAACCGTTTCATGCAGAGTGTTGAACAGATGCACGACAAAATGGAATTTGCACCCTACGTTGAAATTCCATAGCGCCATATTGAAGCAGATGACAGTGTAGTAGTAGAAGAATATTTGTGTTTACACACAGACACTCTGAATTGCTCTTCAGAATAAAGGTCAATGGATGAACTTTTGGATGGATTGGTTGACTTTTTAAAAGTAGACATAGCGATGTGATGTTATCGCCACCAGAAGATGTAGGGGTGACATTCGCGAGACATTTACTACTCCCTCTGCTACCGTTCAGCGTAATCCGGAAGATTATGGCAATAAAAGTAACGTAAAAAAAAAAGACCTAGTGCATACAAAAACCGACGTGTTTAATCTGTCTTTATAAGATTTACAATCGACAACTATTCCTTGGACGTTCTCCCAAACACGATGAGCCACGATTTATGTCCCGCTTAACCTTCGTGTGGTGTGCAGGTCTGTGGCACCCGTTTTCAATGTTTACTAAAAGATAAATGATACAATTAATTATTTTCTAAACCTGAGACTCATTGGCCTTGACAAATTTTATGTGAAGAACATATAAAATAACACATTTTCATTGAGTGCACACTGTGCCCCCCCCCCCCCCCCCCCCCCCAACCTACACATTTATATTACATACGTGGTGTTCAGGTCCACTGAACCTGAACGTGTGGAAATGAGGTGAAAACTAATAAATATGGAAAATATTTTACTAAAAGTAAAAAAATATTGAATTTAAGACAAATAGCACTTTCATTGATAAAAGTGATCTAGCAGGTAAATGGCTAATATTAACCATATGCCATCTAGACTGCTTTTAATAGTTAAATATTTGTTCAATGTTTACATACATTTCTATGGCTTTATTGTTTTGAAATCCCAATAATGTTAAGTGACAAAAAACCACACAAGGTTAAATACGTCCCGCTTAAAATCCAGGGAGGTGGGGTAGAGAAGGCTGACCTTGCTTTGTGAGGTCACGTGAGAATCCATCATGTCAGGCTTCAAGTTATGCACCACAGTCATTCGGACCAATCAGTGTCCTGTGATCGAGTGTTCCTAATCCAAACTGTTTCAAAGGACGACTTTCCAGATGGTTCCGTGTGACTACAGATCTGACGGGTCCGGTTAAGAGAGGATAGGCGATTAGACAAACTGTCCTGTAACTGAAAGTTCACAGGTTCAGCCCTCCATGACGGTTAACGTGTCCTTGAGCAAGGCAGCGAGCCCCCGGCAGATGGCTGACCCAGAGCTCTGACCCCTTTGGTGAGTGAAATGCCCACGTGACGTGCACATGACTACCCAGAGCAGAACAATAAATGACTAACATCACAAATACATAATACCACATCACTTACGCTACCTTTAAAAAGAGAGGAGAGGTGGGGGTTTTTGGAGATGAAAAGGTTGAACTGTTGTTTTTTATTCTTGCAGAACATTCCCAATTCAGTCTGTATCAGATCAAATGTCCTTCGGTGCTCCTCCCCCCATTGGAAAAGGTAGTGTCTAGATCCCATAGCTGGGAAGGAAGTTTGTACATTTATTTTAATCTTTTAGGTGGTGGGAGTGGTTATGGTAAGGGATAGGTTTATAAATAACTTTTTAGGTGAGACTTAGGTGCAGCTATAGGTAAAAAAGTGACGGTTCCCATGGAGATGTCCTTCCAGGCTATGGGAAAATCCCAGTGTGTCCTCAGTAGGTGCTGGTTTCTGTTCATTTTGATACTGAGTTCAGGATATACTTTTTTCAAAGTATACTAGTTTTCTTTTTGGTCTTTTTGTTGTTTTTAATTAATGTATGGGTTTATTTCTGGAAATAAAATTGGGTGTAATTTTTTTCTGACGTTTGTGTCTGAAGTAGTGTGATTGGTAATGATGAATGGAGACAGGAATCTTGTTCTATCATCACAGCAACATTAATTTTAGGGATGTCCAATATTATCGGCCTACAGATATTATCGGCTGATATCGGCATTAATATGTGATATCGGAAAATATCGATTTTCAAAAAAGACTTTTTTACATTTCTATAACCTACCCAGGCAAGCAAGTAAGAACAAATTCTGATTTTATTTATTGTCAAAAGTATGCATAATGTTGTGTTAATTCCACAACAAGATATATGTAATGTTAATTACCTGAAATTATTCAATTTTTTTGGGGGGGGGGGAACCCTGCATATATCGGTATCGGTTGATATCGGTATCGGAAATTAAGAGTTGGACAATATCGGTATATCGGTATCGGTAAAAAAGCCAATATCGAGCATCCCTAATTTACTTCATTTACTTCCAATGTAATCAGTTATCCTCATTTGCTATCATGTTACTATGGAAACAGAAGTGTTATTGCCATTATTGCATCATCTCATTGTGAACAATGGACCTCACTCACCAACATTGTCGTAAGTTTCCTCTCGTACACCTGAATTTGCATACAGACACGCCCCGCCAGCTCCTTATAAGGCCAGGGCCATGTGCAAAAGGGAAGCGAGAGGGTCAGCATCTGTGCTCCCCGTATTCAACAGGTAGCACGGTAGCGATTTGTGACAGATCAAAATGTGATTAGATTCAAATGTATTGTCATCATACAGCACACTATAGCTATAGTGGAATAGATTGTATTAATATTCCATATTTATACCGTCTTGTTGCTCGCTCCTGGCCACCTGCCTCAGCGCACACACACATATGCACACACACGCGTACTGTATAGCCTACGTACATAGTTGTGTTACTACGTGTAAACAAACGTAGTGCTTAAAATATACACTTTGACTTCTGTTTTGACAGGGTTAAGGTCTTTACTCTTGGCTACATTTGAAAAAGAAACTCAACAGGCGGCTGGGTGGTGCAGCGGTCTAAGCGCTCGTCACCAACGCGTGAGACACCGGTATCGAATCCGGCTGTCAGCGTTGCCTCCGTTGCAGCCATCATACTGACTCAAATGGCAGAGCCAGCGGGAGGGGAGTCGTATTTATTTATTTAGTATTTATGCATTGTATCGACAAAAGTCCAAAACAAACGCTGCAACCAGGAGTTGAACCAACAATCACTGCAGTCGCGGGCGGGTGCTCTCACCACTATCTAGTTGAGGTTAGTTTTAACATTCGCTTAACGGTTATGGTTAAGACATAAAGTTAAGGTTAGGGTTCCATCCCCAGCAGGGGAACTTAAAGGTTTTCTGAAAACTTAAAAGGTTTAACATTTTGGAGTATGTAATATATGTACTTATTTGTAATATGTGTAACGGAGGTCCATGAGTAATATCCACAGTGTGTTGTGAAGTGACGCGGTGCGGCCGACCAGGGTTCAAAACTCCCTTGGGGCATCGACATTTAACACAACGCAGAAGGAGTAACATACGATCGGTCACACTGTATGACCCGGATGTCCTGAGGTGACGTGAGTTTAGGGAGGTGAGTGTAACGGAGGTCCGTGAATAATATCCACAGTCACGATGGACATGTGTTGAAGTGACTGTGGCAGTAAGCGGTACTGCGAGTTAAACTAATTTCCCCTTAACACTTTGGTTGCCTAAGGTTAAATTCATGATATACCATAGATTGCCAGCGCTATTTGTCTATGGAGAAAGTCCCCTTCTTTGCAGGGCTATAACTTTTTAAATTCTATTGCTACATTGCCATTATTAGGGCCCATTCAAAGTCCTATATGTATTGTTCATTGTGTAGCAACGTTAAACTTTTTCATTCACATATTCATAGTAAAGTATGGTCTAATGTATAAGTGTTTTCATCTCTTTCTGCAGCTTTCTCCAGAACGTGATATATAGCCCCAAATGCATTATATTGATGATGAAATACAGTTTGATGGCAATCAGCGCGATATAAAAAATTCCAACTAAACGTACTTCTAGAAGTTACTACACGTCATCTGATGTTGACCGGATGGGCGAGGGGGCGTTTATAATTCCGTGGGCAGCGTTATACCAATCATCTAATGTGGGTCAAATGTTGATAATAGCAGTTAGTATCGAAGACGGTAACGTTACACGCTGAAACTCACCCCAGTCTCCGCGCGCCGTTGGGCGATCATCGTCGAGTAGAAATCTTATCATTATGGGATATATTTTTACCCGGTCCATCTCCAGCTTGTATAATGGTATATACGTCCAAATCATGTTGTTTATCGAGTTATTGCCAATCGATCACCGTGTAGCGTGACGAGCCAGAGTCCCATGAACTATAGCGAGCGCCCGGAAGTACTACGGTCGTCATGACAACCTCTATTCAACATCCTGTTTGGCGATTGCGCCGATCGGCCACCAGATGGCGCTCCTGAACCGCCAGAGAGCTCAGTGGGTCCTGCTGGTGGATCTCAGGCCAGCGGCGGGGACATATGAATCCGATCGCAGATTTTTGAAATATTGATATAAGGACGCTGTACAGCGTCCCCCGGCAACTTGAGCATGGCCAGCAATGACGTGAAAATACGTTTCATGGCAGTCAAAGTGTTAAAAGACACATACGATCGGTCACATGATATGTACACATGTTATATTTTCAATAAAATACAGAAACACACACACACACACTCTCTAACCTACCAATTAGCCACCAAACCTGACAGGAAGCAGATGCACTGGGTCATAGTGACTCACAAACAACTGGGGACCATCTGGCTTTGTGTGTGTGTGTGTCTGTGTGTGTGCGTGTGTGTGTGTGTATGTGTGTGTGTGCAAGAATGTACCGGTATACATAGATCCCGGTGTGTGTGTGTGTGTGTGTGTGTTTATCCACATACTGGTATGCAGCATACATCATTTGTATGTGTGTGTGCGTGCGCTCACTTTATCCTTGTTTGTGTGCATCGATGTGTGTGTGTGCATGGATGTGTGTGTGCGTGTGCGTGTGTGTGTGTGTGTGTGCACTGCATGTTTTACAAGCATGTGTATGTATCCGCCCATAGGTTTGTGTAAATCTATCCACCTCATCTCTCAGTCTCATCTCAGTCGCATCTTAAATGGCTCACTCTTCTCTACAGTAGATCCTTTAATGAGAACCAGTGAAGCGGCTGTGAGGAAGAGCCTCAGTGAGGGGCTCCTAAACATTCTCACCTTAAACAAGAAGTGCAATTAAATATATATATATATGTTTTTTCATTTATCAAGATGAATATATCACAGCAGGAACACCTACTGTACAAGCCTGAACACTCAGCAACACTTCACAAATACATATCATCATGTACCACAGCGTATACTGGCTATGACAAAATACAATATGCAATATCAACGTCATTATGGTAGGTGAAGAAATAGCCAAGCTTACAGCGAGTCAAGTTCCTCTCCATTTCCATTTCACTTGCATGCACACACACACACACACAGTCACACACACACACAGTCACACACACACACACACACTGTAAATTATCAATAGCATGCTTATCCCCCAAGAAACACACAACCTGAGTGAGTTCAATAGCTTACAGATGGGATTTTTTTTTTTTTACTCACCCAGTATTTGCAGACACATGGCCAGGACAAATAGTTTTGTAGAACTCATTAGCCATCCCTTAGCATTTCCATGTAATGTTGAAGGACTCTGAGCATAATTGTTAATCCACTTTAACACTTTGATTGCCAGCATGGAGTGCACTATTTATCGCTTGAGTGCCAGCGCCTAAGTCAATGAGAGGGCGAGCACATTTGCGAACGCATAAACTATATCTTAAATGACGTGTCTAATACGCCCGTCGCTTATCAATGACTTGCTTGTGGTCAACATGTACAAAATGGATTGTTTTTTCATCTGTACATTTCCGTTTTATACCGTTTTGAATACGAGTATAGTTTTGAAAATTTCCAAAAAAAAAAGATTCCGCAGCAATCGCCCTTTACTGGAATACACACAACACGTTGTCATTTTCCGGCTGATTTATGAATCGTTTTCAAATAAACGCTAGATTATCGATAGTATATGTGTAGGCTACATATGCACGCTAGAGAAGCGGGCTGAAAAATCTATTATCTATGACCTGGTAAGCGCTAACGTCATATACACACATACACAAATAGGGGACACGTTGTGAAATATGTGAAAAAAACATCTGATTACCCCAAAACTGGTCAAATAGATTCCTTACCTCACATCAGATGTTCTG
Source organism: Notolepis coatsorum (assembly GCF_963971535.1). Taxonomy (NCBI): domain Eukaryota; kingdom Metazoa; phylum Chordata; class Actinopteri; order Aulopiformes; family Paralepididae; genus Notolepis; species Notolepis coatsorum. The sequence continues at coordinate 45,325,653 of NC_140179.1, forward strand.
CAAAAAGATTATTCCAATTCCTGATCACCATTCCAAATATCGATCGCGTTTATTGATCCAACATTAGACCTCGAAACAGCTAATCCACGCTGCTTTCGGTTGCCCCAATGAATACAATAGTCTCGGGTTACATTGCCTGAGAAGTAAAATGTGGAATCCGGGTTTTTTTCCCCCCATGCATTTCCATTGAGTCCATTCCAATGGGTGCAATACCATCCGGGAGACGATAGGGGGCGGTATTTGCCATTTTCAAGGTCGGAGCCAGTCCCAATGATAACGTGAGGCTGGATTGATGAAAAATGAATGGATATCGCTAATAAAAGAAATAACGATTAAATAACAAGATTTGTCGTTGTTGGCACTCAACGCATGGCGGCACTCAATGTGTTAATAGACTCAGTAGCTTCAGAAAGTGACATCCCACTGCCTCCAGTCCAAGCCCTCTTCAGATTTAATCAGAGACATGGAGAAACAGAGAAGTGGAACGAAAGGTTATTTCATAACCTAGTTATATGAATACTGGCTGAGCGTCTCGCTCTGCCAATGAGATATCCTCTTATCTCCACGCACCTAGCGTGCACGCGAAACAAACAAATGCACCCACTTGCACGTGACCAAGCCACTCCCATGTGTCTCCCTATATGACACCGGAAATGGTCACGCTCCACCTTCCTCAGAACGATTTCCATAAGCGGAAACCCATCCAAGGGACCTCAGGGCGCTAAGAGTGAGACGCTCAGCCAGTATTCATATAACTAGGTTATGAAATAACCTTTCGTTATATATCATACTTAGCTATCGTGTCTCGCTCTGCCAATGAGATATGGGGCAGAGCGGACGCGTGGCCCGACAAGTGTACCCCCTGAGGGCCCGTAAGCCCCAGCCAGGGAGGAGGGGAGTCCCGTCTACCCGCCCGTCCTAACGAAGAGGGGGAGGCAGTCAACTCCACCAAAGTGTGAAAAAGGGGGAACCAGGCACCCCTGAACGCACAGCACAGGCGGGACCATGTGTGACACAGCACCCCGTGGCCCACACCCACACACCCCTGCTAGCCCACCAAATGGTGGGACGCAGGAGAGGTCCCAGACCTCAGAACCGCCTGGGAGACAGAACCCCCAGTCATGTCCACAAGGTAAAACTTAACGAAAGGACCCGGGGAGGACCAGGAGGCCGCAGCACAGATGTCCTCCACCGAGGCCCCTCCTAACAGGGCAGCAGAGGCCGCCACTCCACGAGTGGAGTACGCCCTGACGCCCCCGGGGGGGACCTGTCCAGCCAACGTGTAGCAAAGGGCAATGCCCTCGCACAACCAATGTGACAGGCGCTGCTTGGACAGTGCCTTACCCGCGCGAGGGCCACCGTAACAAACAAACAGTTGATCGGAAGCCCTGAGATCCTGTGTCCGACTGAGGTAAACCCCCAGTGCACGGACAGGACACGACAGGTGAAGGCTCGCCTCCAACACACTAGCATGAGGAGGCGGATGAAACGCCTGAACCACAATATCCCTGGAGCGAAAAGAGCTCCGGATATTCTTTGGCATGAAGACCGGATTAGGCCTCAGAGTCGCACCGCTATCGGCCCGAATAGACAGGCACTCAGGCCGCACCGAGAGAGCACACAGCTCACCCATGCGCTTAGCGGAGGTGATGGCCAAAAGGAACGAGGTCTTAAAGGACAGCCGATCCAATGGCGCCTGCTCAAGAGACTCAAATGGGGCCTTCGACAACCGGCCCAGGACCAGTTGGAGGTCCCAACTCGGAGACAGAGAACGTTCCACAGGCTTGAGACGCCAAGCGCCAAGCAGGAAATGTTTCACAAGAGGGTGGGCGTACCGCCCTCAAAACCCACATGACAAGAGGATATAGCCGCGGCGTATACCCTCACTGTCGAGGCCGACAGCCTATTCAAGATAGACTGGAGGAAGGAAAAGACAGAGTCCAGGGGGCAGGACACCGGGTCCAGGCCCCCAACCTCACACCACCTGCATAAACCGCATAAATAAAGTGGATGGTGTCAACCACAGTAGGGTTAAGACCCATCCCCTCCAGACTCACCCTTTCAGCAGCCAAACCTTCAATGGCTGCCCCAGAACAGGGGGTAGACACAGCGTTCCGCGTGCCTGAGAGAGGGCCCGCAGCGACCATGGGACAGACCGTGGCGGGGCTACCAAGAGCTGGATCAGGACCGGGAACCACACAGCCACACATCAGGATCAAAGTCCTGCGCTCCCGACGTACCCGCTCCAACAGCTGAGCTATCAGGTGTATGGGGGGGAACGCGTACAGAATCCCGGGCGGCCACGGATACATCGAGAAGGCATCCGCCCCCAGAGGGGCGTTGTCCTTCCGACTGACCGAGAACCACAAGGGGCACTGGTGGGACTGTCTGCTCGCAAACAGGTCCACCGTGGCCTCCCTGAATCGGGCCCAGAAACGCCTGACTATGTCTGGATGTAGTCCCCACTCGTCGGGATGAGGACCGCCCCACGACATCACATCTGCACCCACATTCTCCCTGCCAGGGATGTGGAGAGCCCTCAGGCTGCGCAGATTGAGAGACGCCCATAGCCAGAGCTCGACCGCCGCCCGGTGCAGACGGAGGGAGCGCACTCCTCCCTGTCTATTGATATACGACGCTGTCGTAGTGTTGTCCGTCCTGACCAAAACATGCTCGCCCACCACCAGGTGGCCGAGCCGCTTGAGGACCAGAAGGGCCGCCTTCAATTCCAACACATTGATATGTAGTGCAGACCGGGCAGCATGGTCCGGCCAGCTGCCCCCTACTGCGTTGGCCCGACACGTCCCCCCCATCCTGTGAGGGAGGCGTCGGTAAAGGCCGTGACGTGTGATAGCCTGCTGCCCATGGAGATCCCGCTGGTGAGGGTACCAGGCCTCCCCCAGTGGTCGAGATCCCCCAGTACTGACACGGGAACCTTCAGTCGCTTCCACTTGCCACTCACCGGGTCTATTTTCATACTGAAAAACCACTGCTGTATCCTCCTCATGAAAAGGAGGCCAAGAGGGGCCACAGGTTGAGCAGATGCCATCATACCGAGCAGGCGCATCACGGACAGCGCCGTAACCGTCCTGCCAGGACGGAACCTCGTGAGCGCGTTGAGAATATCCTCTCGCCGTCGCTCTGAGAGGGTTGCACTCATGGGCCGTGAGCTTAGAACCAAGCCCAAGTACTCCACCTGTTGACTGGGAAGAGGAATACTCTTCTCCCAGTTTACAGCAAAACCTAGACTGGTGAGGAATTCCACCACCAGCCTGGTATGAGACCTGGCGATCTCCTCTGACCGGCTGAGGAGCAGAATGTCATCGAGGTAGAATAGAATCCGTATCCCCTGATGACGCAGAGGCCCCAGCGCGGTCTCCACGCACTTGGTGAATGTGCGGGGGGCCAGAGAGTAGCCGAACGGCAGCCTCTGGTATTCGTACGCTACGCCCTGAAAGAGGAAGCGAAGGAATGTCCTGTGAGGAGGGAAGATCGGGATGTGAAAGTACGCAGGTGTTTGATGGTCAACATTCTGAACCGTCTCGCCACAATCAGCCGATTGAACGCGGACAGGGCCAGAATAGGTCTGACACCTCCCGATTTCTTGGGCACCAGAAAATACTGGGAGTAAACGCCAGACATCGCGTCCTCTTTTGGGACCACAACGATGGCCTGCTTCGCCAACAGAGATTGGATCTCGTCGGCCAGAGCTGTCACTGCTGCGGACCCTGACAATAGGGTCTGTACCAAACCCAAAAACGGAGGGTGGGGTTGTGCAAACTGCAACACAAGCCCCTGCCTCAGCGTTCTCTCCATCCACCTCGACATATGGCACTGCTGTAGCCATACGTGATGATAATCCCAAAGCGCACCCGCCGCCAACTGGCGCTGGCCCACCAGGAACCGTAGATAGGAGGCCCGGTCCCACCCGCTGTGTGTTGCCAACCCTGGACTCGCCAACCGCGCGAGCAGGGCGTCTCGCGGAGCCGGGATATCGCATCCTGACTCTACCAATGAGGCAATCGCACCCAAGGGGGGACCCCGACAGAAAGGGCCGGTCTGATACGGGGGGAGCGGCCATCACCCTTGGTGACATAAGCTCCCCTGCTGAGCATCTTCCCGGCATGGACTGCTGAGGATAGCCTGCTCTGCAGCTGGACATGCAAGGCGTGTGGTCCCCACACTGCCCGATAGGGTGAGTCCCTACACACCGTAGCCCTGTAGTGATATTACTACCACCCAAACCACACGCGCCTGACTGACTACCGCCGGTCTTCTGGTTGGGGGAGGCCACGTGATACCCGGCCTGGCGAGGGCGGGGCTGGGGGAACTCACGCTGCAACCTCCTGGGCCTCAAGTTCCCCCGCTGACAACCTTTTTCGTCGACAGACACAACACCAGGCTCACCAAACACAGACGCAGAGCGTGTGGTGTGGGAGCCGCTTGACAGCACAGCATTCCCACAGACAGACCCAGGCCTAGCTAACAACTGGGTGTCTGCCCCTGTCCCCATGAGAAGCGAAACGTGGGGCCACTTGCGCTTCACTGAAAGCACGCGGCCCGCAGCGAAAGGGAACAAATCAGAGCCCTGTGTCCTGTAGCGTAGCGGGGGGGAGTAACCGGAGAGCGTGCTAGACACAGCTAGACAACGTTTTTTTAGGGCGTGCTCATCTAATGTAGCCGATCCCTCGGCCGCCGAGGCTGTCGGCCTTGTGATCACCTGTTTTCTTTGTGCCCAGGGTATCTCAGGCGGGGGAAACATGGCCGCCGGTCGGGGGCCTCGCCGCAGCCGCTGGCGAGGCCGTGCTCTCACCTCTGGCTGCGCGGTGTGGGGCCCAGGTCAAATACCGCCCGCGTCCCCGCGGACAGATCAAAAAGTCCCTCTGTGGAGAGGGGAGCCCTGAGGAGGGGAAGTCTTCCCTCCTCCTCAAGGGGAGACTGCTCCAACCAAAGATGCCTGTGAACAAGTGTTGACAGCATCCTAGCCCTCCCTGCGGTTATAGCTTGCGGCTGGGTCAAAAGCTGTATAACCAAGGGCGGTCAGGTGGCGTAGCGGAGATTGCGCTCGTCACCAATGCAAGAGGCTGCGGTCTCGACTCCCGGAGTCAGCATTGTTTGAGGCTTGGGCTGATCGTCATACTAACTCGTTGGGCTGGGTTAGGGGGAGGGCAAGTCATGGGTGGGAATCTGGCGTTGTGGACAGCGACGCCTACAGGTCAGGTCTGGACACTTGCTCAGCGGAGGCAGGACTTGATGAAGGCAGCGTGCCCTCCCACACGTTACACTTCACCAATGAGAGTCCTCACTGCCAGGTGAAAAAAGAGTCACAGGCTGTCGCCGCGCGTGTCGGAGGAAGCGTGCGGATGACTTCAGGGTTCCCTTGTACCGACCAGTAGGAGAACATGCGCACAACAACCAGGTAGTGGAGGGGGGAATTGGCACAACGACTAAATTAGGACGGGGAGAAAACAGAGAAAAATCGGAGAAAGAGAGGATTTAAAAAAAAAAGCTGTATAACCTCAAAAACATGCACAATGTTTCTGACGTCGGCTGGCCCTAAGGCCCCACCACCCGACACCATTGTGGACAGAAAAGCAGCCAAATGAGCAATGTTATTGGTTGCCGCTAAATTCCGTCCCGCAGCGGTATAAGCTTCATCAGCCCACTCAGCCACCTGCCGGGCCGACTCGCCCTCTGGCGTCGGCTTCCAGGTGGGATACCATTCAACCATGCCAGGGCAAAGGACCGATGCTACCTGGCCCTCTAAGCACGGCACACCTGCCTTGCGCCCTGTCGTCAGCCCATCCACCCGTATAAAGGGTAAATAAGCCTCAGCAAAACCCCCCACATTAGACACCGATTGACCTTCAGCAATGAAACGGTTAAGAGGAGGGAAGAGTGGCGACAACCCCGTCGGGCACATGGGGAACGGCGTCCCAACAGCGTGAATATTAAAGGCAACCAACTTGTGTTCAGCTTTTCTCTGATTGGCCACGACCCCCCGCCCCCTTTTGCCGCGAACGCGTCAGTGGAGGAAGCGGCAGCGGTCCCAAATGAAATCCATCAGTGGAGGACGCAGGCTGCTGACTGATTATGAAATGAATGAATGAAGCACGGAGCATAATGTATAATGTTATTTCGCGGCGTTTGTAACGTCATAACATCAGTGGAGGACGCAGGCTGCTATGAGGACGCAGAAAGCTATGAAATGAATGAATGAAGCGCGGAGCATAATGTATAATTGAAGCGCTGATTATGAAATGAATGAATGAAGCGCGGAGCATAATGTATAATTGAAGCGCGGAGCATAATGTATAATGTTATTCCGTAACGTCATAACATCAGTGGAGGCTGCTGACTGAACTAGAAACTGTACGCTGTAACGTTATTATGTTATTTCGCGTTTTTAACAACCAACTACCAGATTCACTCGTCACTGTACATCACTTCTGAAGTATAAACAAACTATACTGCTGTGACGATTTTGAATATCTTAACATGTATTTACGCCCATACAATTTTTTAGATGAATGATTGTGGATATAATATAGAAAACACATCATTATGATATTGTCAGATGGCGTTGTCAGATGTGTAGAATTCACCTACTTACAATTATTTTCATATAAAATACAATGGTGAGTGAGAAATGTATCTCCAGTGATAAAACCCAGTGCTCTATGATACACAGCGTGGATGGGCTTTCAGAGGGAGAGGCATGCATGTACATAATTTCACCATAATCAAATACAGACATAATTGTGGATTATTGTACAATGGTCTTCTTACTGGCAGCAGAAAAGCATGATTTGTTTCTATACATATTTTTACTTTCAACTTTTTAGAAAGGTGTTCCATATGGCCCATGGGTGTAAAAAGAGAGCTTATTATTTAACCAAATCCCTAAATATTTATATAACTATTTAAATGTTAGAACCCCGAAGTATATTATGAATACTAATATTAGGAGTATTTCTCACACGCGACCTTGAAAATGAAATACACTTTGTTTTATCGGAATGTAAGATAAGCTTTTGTTTTAAGATAGGAGGTGTACTGTATGTCAAATGTCGGTCATGTGGTGGAAGAGTTTAGCACAGTCACACAACAGAACACCAGTGTTTCTAGTAGATATGTTTATTAATATAAATAAACACCTCTGTCTGAACTGGTTCGACCACCAAATGATCCCAGCAATGCCAATCAAATTCTGGGCAGGGTCCATCGCGAAATAGTTAGTTAGTTAGTTAGTTAGTTAGTTAGTTAGTTAGTTAGTTAGTTAGTTAGTTAGTTAGTTAGTTAGTTAGTTAGTTAGTTAGTTAGTTAGTTAGTTAATTAGTTAGTTAGTTAGTTAGTTAGTTAGTTAGTTAGGCAGTTAGTTATGGCGTTAAGTGATGCGGCGATAGCGATATGGCATTAACCAACAACAACGGGCATTAACCAACAACGCAAACACAATGAGGCATTAACCAACGAGCACCTCTCGAGCACCTCTCAGAGCACCTGGGGGAGCCTCATGCGCGGCCGCGGTCACTCTCTGCCGCGTCTCTCTCTGCCGCACACAGCGCGGATAAGGGCGTGTGCTAGGGCGGTCACGTGGCCGTGTGGCCAATCAGAGAAACGCTGAACGAAAAGCTGAACACAAGTTGGTTGCCTTTAATATTCACGTGTCCCAACATTGTAGCATTAGCATTAGCCGCGCGCATTAGGATACCTGGAAAAACACACAAAAAAGAGTCATGACGACCATGTTTTCCCAAATATCACACCCCCCGCGCCAATACATCACTCGGTTGTCTCACGGGACAACGAGCAGTATTACCCATGCTAGTATCAATGCCTGATAGCGCAGGCCCTACCTGTGCACGACTTAGCTCGACTGCTAACCGTCGTGCGACGTCCCTCTGTCCGCTGTCACGAGACGCGGGAAAACCCAGGACAGGACCGCTGCGCTGTTAGGTTCCGGGGGCTGGTGAACTTCTGGCGAATACCCAACATTGTGTCATTTCTCCCTGCGTTTCATAACAACTAGTTCACGGAGTGCACTGCTACTTCCGCATTGGAAACGAAATGAGGAAGGTGGAGCGTGACCATTTCCGGCGTCATATAGGGAGACGCATGGGAGTGGCTTGGTCACGTGCAAGTGGGTGCATTTGTTTGTTTCGCGTGCACGCTAGGTGCGTGGAGATAAGAGGATCACTCATTGGCAGAGCGAGACGCGATAGCCAAGTATGATATATAACTGGGAAAATAAGCAGACAAAGAACTCTATGAAATTAATGGCATGAATTGTAAAATTGTTTATACCAGTAAAAGTAGAGGAGGCTTATTTGATTGAGTGACAGATTTGCCATGTTTAGGGTCTTGGAAACATATTGACATTTTGAACTCAGAATGTCATTCATCGGATCTTTTTTAAAAGGTTTTTGATGATTGACAAACAATGAGGCTAAACTAAGCTAACGATTTATGTAGTTTTGACATCAAATTGAGAAAATATTTGATTTACAATATTGAAATCGGCATTCCTGATATTGAAGCAGTTGATTGCTTTTGCACAAGTCAGTTTCTCCAATGACGTGAACGACATGCGTTGAGTTTTCAGTGAGGACATCTCCTATTAATTCCCCCTCCTGTCTTCCCTCTTCCTATATTCAAATAGCTTTGCCTGAATGGGAGGCTTATACTGAAATAGTCGACCAATGGGAGGCTTATACTGAAATAATTGGCCAATGGGAGCCTTATACATGTTGTCAACATCCTGTGAGTCAGACTAGGCTACAAGAAGTCATCAAGCTGTGGCATTGAATTAATTGTTTATATGCGAGAAAACCCCACAATCACACTTAAGTTTCAGTTTGATTGGTTACTCTATAGCCTGGTTGTTTACACTGAAGTGTTTATACTGAGGTCATCTAATTTGGAATAAAACTAAATAATTCCTATTATTCAGATTATTAGACTGCATGTAGATACTTGGTTAGATTACTCTCGTCTCACTGGGGTGTTTATATGAGGTCCATTCACACAGAATGCATTGGTCCTGACAGATAATTACGCTAAGTGTCAACATGTGTTATTAAGTATAGTTCCAGGTGTGTAGACGTCCCCAAAATGTGAATTTGCCATCTGAGGTCAGTTTAGTCATTTATCCACAATACATGAACAATAGCATATTTTAATCACCACCCAGGGGCACTATTGTGCCACGAGGCACTTTAAAAATCAGTTTCGAGAGTTACCAAGGAGCAACAGCCATGAGTGTAATTATCAAACAGCACCCCCTGCTGTTCAAACTCCTGTACATCCCCTACTAAAGTCATGGGGAGGGCTCCTTATCTAAATGGATAACCTGTCCAGAAATAACCTTTGGCCAAAATCACAAAGTGAGTGAGTCGTGAGATGATCTGAACTGGCACAGAAAAGACCACCCGACCAACTCTAATAAAACGTACTGAGCAATATACCATCCAAGCATCTTAATAAAACTTACTGAGCAATAGGCTATACCTCCCAACCATAGAACTTACTGAGCACTATACCTCCCAACCATCTTAATAGAACTTACTGAGCAATATACCTCCCAACCATCTTAATAGAACTTACTGAGCAATATACCTCCCAACCATCTTAATAAAACTTACTGAGCAATATACCTCCCAACCATCTTAATAAAACTTACTGAGCAATATACCTCCCAACCATCTTAATAGAACTTACTGAGCAATATACCTCCCAAACATCTTAATAAAACTTACTGAGCAATATACCTCCCAACCATCTTAATAAAACGTACTGAGCAATATACCTCCCAACCATCTTAATAGAACTTACTGAGCAATATACCTCCCAGCCATCTTAATAAAACTTACTGAGCAATATACCTCCCAACCATCTTAATAAAACTTACTGAGCAATATACCTCCCAACCATCTTAATAAAACTTACTGAGCAATATACCTCCCAACCATCTTAATAAAACTTACTGAGCAATATGTACCTCTTAACTATCTTAATAAAACGTAGAGCAATATACCACTCAACCAACCCTAATAATACCTACTGAGCAAAATGGCAATATTGAGAGGAATGTCCTACTAAAAAAAAAAAAAAATTTTACTGTCTTACTATTATGTCCTATGCTACTATGTTTATACTATTATCTACTATGACTATACTACTACCCAGTGGCGGCTCGCCACTGGTGGCGCTAGGGCGCCGACCCACCTGTTAAATGAGAGAAAAAGAAAAAAAAAAACGTTTTTGTTTTTTGTTTTATAGCCCTATAAATAATATAAACATGTTTAAAATGAATAATATTTACTCATTTTAAGTATGTTTGTATTTCCAATGCACAATATAACGTTATTATCTAAATAAAAAAAAACAGCGTTTTCATGGGCAGGAAGTGACGTTTTTTTTTATTTTTTCGTATTTCTCGCCCGGGCAAGAAGCGATAGCGCTCTGACTGCGCGTCACAGTTTGATCGCTGTCTCCGTCACAGCCAATCAGTGCATACGGCGTTGTGCGTTGAAATATGACTATTATGTTGGAATCCGAGCGCGATTTGAAGCGGTCTAGAAAGCAGCGTGAACTTCCGTGAGAATTTCCATAGCCGCATTTCGCGGAGACGCTCTCTGATTGGCCGACGCCAGTATTTTTTTCTATGGCAGAATTTCACAGAGACGATCTCTGATTGGCCGAATCCAATTTCTAATGTTCCAATTCTAGCTTCTAGCTTGGTTCCTGGTACTAGGACTGTTGTTTGTCTTAGAGCGTGCCGTGCTGTGACTGCAAGTTCTTTAGACTGTTAAGCTTAGGCACTCTTTCAAAGTTGGTTAAGGTTAGAGTTTGTCTTAGAGCATGGCGATAGAACGCCAGGTAGTTTGCAGTCTGTTCGAGCGGAAATGGACAAAGGAATGTACTTGTTGAGTGTTGTGCTAACGTCGACGAGCTCAGCTGAGCTAACACTTGGCTAACAAGCTATATGGCGGATTATACACGTTTCCTGCCCTGGACGTTTCAACTAAACAGTGAGTCTCTCTCTCTCTCTCTCTCTCTCTCTAACGTTAGTAGTACTACTAGGCTGGTGCGGGCTAACTGGCTATCGTTCTGGGAGCTAACGTTAGTAGTACTACTAGGCTGGTGCGGGCTAACTGGCTTAACGTTAACGGTTGTAAATAGTTTTTTTAGGAGCAGTACTACTGCTGGCCATTCATGAAGCGAGACATTGCTGATTGTTTATTTATCGATGGCTCATTGATTTAACTACTGCAGCTCTCTCGGATTGAAAATACGTGGATTATGGCTTGTTCAATATTGTCTATGTTTGAATGAATGAATGAATGAGAACTTTATTAACAGATTGCAGAATGGGTACAATACAGTACGGCTCAATACACACAATTGTTAAGGGGATGCAGACCAGAGAAAGACGTTTGTCTTGTTTACATCAGGGTCCCAGATTTTCGATTCATATCGATAGTTTAATAGCTAGCCTTGGCTCGTTTAACAATATGCAAAATATGTGTACAGCCCTGTACTCATACTGAAGTTATTCTTGGTATATAATAGGTCTGATTGTGTAACGAATCGATTCCACGTCGCGCTGTGTGTGAGAGAGAGAAGGAGAGAGGGAGAGATCTGCCTGTGTTTGGAGACGGGCGAGTTTTGTTTCTAACTTTTCTATTTATATTGTGTTTCAAGTTGTGAATTAGAGTCTAGACTATACTTTATTTGACTGGTTGTGTGTTGTTGTAGTAACAGCTGAGCGACTCGTTCATAAGAGCCGATTCATTGCCGTGAGCGTGAGTCGAATCGCTCACGTCTTGCCATGAGTCTTGCGTGGTACAGTACTGTACTGTACATGTTTGCAAAATATTTGGTATAGCGCCCCTAGTGGCGAAGTACCCAGCGGCCGCCACTGCTACTACCTGCTACTACTATTGATGTACACATGTGTAAGTCGCTTTGACTGTAAAGCAACTTTTCTTTGTAGGCCTATATATTTTTTTTTTTATTATTTATTTTGTTCTTTAGAGACATCACCAGAATAAGAATTAGGACACAACTTCCCTTTCCAGCTTCTAAGCTAAAATTACATTAATTAATAATTCTAACACATGAAAGAAAGAATATCAAATAACGAGTCTTCTTTAGTTCCATATCTTTTGTTTCTCCAGCAGGAACACGGTAGCAGCAGCAGGCTCACAGCTCGTCATCACAGCACAGTACCACTAGAGGTCACTAGAGCGCAACAGTGAGAGCCTTGATGGGATGGAACTCGGAGGGAAAACAGCTCGATTTAAAGATTCACCTCATGCAACTTTATTTTTATCTCCTGGCCATATGGGGCAAGTTAACACATGGTGACTAAGAGAGTAGGACAAACATATTTCAAACCCAAATCCAGGAGGATTCTGGTCACTAACTCTGGCACATGGCTGACAACTCCACTATTAGCAAGTATGGCTTTGTCAGTATTCCAATGTACAGTGAATGAATGAATGAAAACTTTTAACAGATTGCAGAATGGGTACAATACAGTACGGCTCAATACACACAATTGTTAAGGGGATGCAGACCTGAGAAAGACGTTTGTCTTGTTTACATCAGGGTCCCCCATTTTCAATTCATATAGACATTTATGACATACACAACATACATGACATTTATGGCATAGGGACATATAGGTATTTAGTACTGATACATTTGTGACATAAACGGTATTCAAATATACAGTACTGTTACCCCTAGATCCTGAAAGAGTATATACATATGATGGGGAGGGGACTGTACATTAGGAGGGGGTGGGTGGGTGGGAGAGAAATATACATACGGCGAGGAGGGAATATATACATGCGGTGGGGAGGAGACTGTCTATTAGGAGGTGGTGGGGGTTTTGGGCATTTACGGTGGCCAGTTTCGAATTGCAGCCTCCCGTAGGTGCTCTTTAAGAGCGGTTTTGAATGTGGGTAGGGATTCACATTCCTTTACAGCTTTGGGTAGGGCGTTCCACATTGATGTGGCATAATTGCGAACCGTGTTTAGTCCATTGTTTGAGCCGAATCTGGGTTTAACATGATTTGTTGAGCTTCCTCTGGTGTAGTGGTTGTGGTATTCACTGACCTTTGGGAAGTATTTTGACATGTACATGGGTACCTTAGTCGTATAGTGTATCTTGTAGACCAGGCCCATTGCAAGTTGCTGTACTCTGTCGTCTACTCTAAGCCATCCTAGGTTGTCAAAGTGGGCAGGGGTGAGGTGGGTTCTGGGGGTAAGGTCAAGTAGTAGTCTGACCAGTTTGTTTTGTGATGTTTGTAATCTTGTTTTAAGCGCCTTTGAGGTGCTTTGGTACCATATGATGAATTGAAAATGGGGGACCCTGATGGAAACAAGACGAAAGTCTTTCTCAGGTCTGCATCCTCTTAACAATTGTATGTATTGAGCTGTACTGTACTGTACCCTTTCTGCAATCTGTTAATAAACTTTTCAATCAATCAATCAATCAATCAATAATTACACATTGGTTCCGAAACATGTATGTTCCAGGCTGCAATTAAAACTTTGAATCTGAGAGTGCTGGCTTCCTGCTTTTTTCTAACTGTCTAGTTAGGCATTAACTGTGTTAATCTAAATGTTACATTGTAACTGTCTAGTTAAGGCATTAACTGGGTTAATCTAAATGTTAGGTATTGTCACACCAGGATCAGTTGGTATGATGAAACGTTAGGTTATGTATATAACCAAGTTCTGTTAATACTAGTGACGCTCAGCGTCTATTGCATATATCTCGCTTCAGCGTATATACACTGAATATATTTCAAAATGTACCTTTACATGCCAGCATTCATCTGGCCACACCCCCATCTGCTTACCTACATAAGCAGGGATGGGACCACACACTCATCTCCTTCCCAACAAATTTCACCACAATGAAAAATCAAGGGCCGCAGCGGCGTCTAGACGCTGAGCGTCACTAGTATTAACAGAACTTGGTTATATACATAACCTAACGTTCTGTGTCATACTAGCTCCCGCTCAGCGTCTATTGCATAACAGGAGCTGAGCGGGAGCTAGAAGCTCGACAAATGAACCCCGCTGAGGCCCCCCACAACCATCAGATCAGGGAGGACCGAGCCCTCCCGACCCCCCCTAATGGAGGGCACCCCCCCTATTGGAGGTTTCCCGGGAGGGCGACGGACCCGACCGTGCGAAGAGGCACTCAAGCAACTCAACGCACAGGGTGAGCAGACCGTGGCCTGACCCCACGACTACACACACGCACAACCCGCATGCCACCCGGGAACGAACGGAGGGAACAACCTCGTTACTGCCCCCAGAATCACGGGGTCAAGGGCAAACCCAACCCCGTGGCAAGGCCGTAGCAGCGGAGCGCGAAGGAAGACCCAGACCCACCGAAGGGACTGGATCCCCTGGAAAACGGGGGCCCGGAGAGGTCAATGACGCCAGGCATCAAGACCCCACCAGGCGGTCACTTAGTGACACCGCCCCCCACATCGCCAGCGTATTCGGATAAGGCCCCTCTTCTCCAAGAGCGGGCCCTTTCCCCCCAATAGCACACCGCCTGGCACACTGACCCTGCAGAACAGGCAGTCAGCATGGCCGTAAGCACACAAAAAGGGTAACCAACGGAAGCAGGCAGCGCACCGGGGAAAACCAGGCAACAGGCTGTAACCTGAGCCTGGAGCACTGCGGACGAGACAGGCGCCAAAGGAGTCAGCTGAAAACAGCCGCCCCGGCGGAAGGGGCGTATGCTGGCGTTGTTGCATGACCAGGCCTCCATTTAAAAAAAACCCACCCAGAGGGGTTGAGGCAGAGAAGGCTAACACGATTGGCAGACGTCATGAACGTGCAGGGGCACCCTCAACCGGGTAACCCGGGAGTTGACACTGCTCCAACACACCAGGGAATCAACCACCTTGGTGTTACCCAATGCGGTGGTTGTTCCTATAACCCCTCAAGAAAAAACTCCAAAACACACCTGCGGGTATACACCGGCTATACCGCAGTACAAGTGTTTCAGTTTTCAAAAAAGGGTTAACCCAGGCCTACGGGTCGACGAAACATTACTTCGGACCGGGCCCGGCGATACGGGAAGCACAGGGTCACCAGAGGAGGTCAAAGACCACCCCAACAGGCCCCTCTTCGCCATGCGTGAGAGAGGAGCGAAAAGAATGGAGAACCAGCCCCAAGCACACCGTACTTGGTATTCCCAGGCGGTCTCCCAACCAAGTACTAACCAGGACCAACCTGCGTTGCGGCCGAGATCTGACGAGATCGAGCGTGTACAGGTTGGCATGGCCGTAAGCCATTACGACAGTGCAGAGTACAAAATGTACCCAACCAGGGTCTCCATAGCGCTTAACCCTGTGACACCCGGACCGACCTGGCATTTTCCCCCTGAAAAAGCCCAAGTCCCTCAGGGTACCAGAACAGCAGATCTGCATCCCCGGCGGACAACGGGTTTAACTGATCCGGACCAGCGTGACCAGAACCAGTCCCGTGCCCTAACCACGCCGACATGCCTACTCCAGGAGAAGGGGCAGATATGCGTGTTGATCTTAAACATGAAAAGAAGGCGCCACCCAGACGTTCGGTGCAAACCGCGCCCGGTGGCCCACCCCCAGGGCGCTTAATCCCCCTCTACATATGTTCAGATCCATTCCGTCATCATCCCCCAGATATGAACGAGAATCCGTCGACAACCAAAACAGGTCGTCGGAAGAGGAAAAACCTCCATCCCAGTTGCTTTATAAAAACGCTGTTTCAACCTCAAGCAACCAAGGCGTGCCAGTCAGTCGCCTGATTACAGAACACCCCGAGCTAGCACTATACGTGCGTCGGGACACAACCACATCAATGAACAGGCTATTTAGACCTGTCATTGAATCCCCAAGGCGCCCAGGGGAACGACAAGAGGGGTGTGATGCTTCCTAACACCAACTCTTTTTAATAGAAAAGAAGGAAGCACCAACAGTATGTATCCCAGTCTACACAGCCGGGGGTAAAAAATTTTCACATTTTTATATCCCACCACCCTCCCATAGGGAGGAGACGGAAATCCCCAGAGAGACTTCCCACGCGAGCTGTTTCAAGTTTCTTTAATAGTTGTCATACAGAAGTACAGAATACTTTTATACAAAATGCTTCTTACTGTTACGCTCCAGAGACTGTGCAAGACAAGATAAGTATGAAATAAAATAACATAGTATAGCATGTAAATTAGAAGTAAAAAAAAATGAGGTCACAGTGTTCAGTATAGACATATGTACAATGTTCGATGCAGAATAGACGTAACTGAGTTACCATATAATATACAATACTGTGCAGTGTACTAATACAATACTATATAGTGCAAGGCAGAAATGGGATGAGGTGCAATTTAGGTACAATTTACAGTGGGTGTACGAGTTGTAGTGCAAATCCTTTATAAATAAATATAAAGTGTGTTTGTGTGGTTTAAGTGAGTGTGTGCGTGTGGGTGTGTGTGCTGTGTGCATTTGATGGTTGTTGCATAGTGTTTATTGTTCGTTTAGCAGCCTGATGGCCTGGGGATAGAAGCTTCTTCTGAGTCTTTCTGTGCTCGCCTTAAGACTCCGGTATCGCTTGCCTGACCGCAGCAGTTCAAAGAGGCAGTTGTTGGCAGATTGAAAAGAATTAGGGCTGTCAGTTTATCGCGTTAATTAGATTAATTAATTACTCAGCAAATTATCGCGTTATGAAAATTAACTCAAAATTAATTACAAAATAAACGTTTTTTTTTTTTTTAAATAAATTTTTTTTTTATCTCATTCATTCCATAAGAACGTAGAATACACATTACAGACTTTTTTTTATATGGTCCATTTGCATGTTCTTGGTATATGATTCTAGGGACATCTATGGATCTCAGGGAATGTATTCCCAGTGTCAGAAATACTGTGTCTGTTACTAGGCTTGAGTAAATTGTAATGAACCAAATGAGAATATCAATAAACAAATGTTTTATCTTTGACTGTGAATAACACTATGCTCAAATTGACCAGACCTGAAAAATCTAAGCAAATTAATAGATGGAAGATGATTAAACAGAAGGTTTTGTAGATACAGTACTGAATTCTGCCATCCGGACACATGCAATTTGAAATATGATTATAGAATATAGAATATCAGGCATAAAATGGTTATGCGATTAAAATGCGATTAATTAGATTAATTAATTACAAATCCTGTAATTAATTAGATTAATTTTTTTAATCGCCTGACAGCACTAAAAAGAATATATTGCACCTTGAGCCATGTAAAAGTTTGGTTTTAGGGCTCTCCGGGGAGGAGGCACTGAACCCATACACACTCAATAATCGAATTGAATCGAATACACACACAATAGAGTATAATAATAATTTTATTTAGGACCTGCTCCGAGGTCATCAATTGGCACACATGCGATGCATGCATGCAATTCGTATCTGCGATTAACCCATCCCGTCGCCCTTCCCCCCCAAGGGCAGCCGGGAGCAGACAGGCGTCAACGTGAGCCGCGCCAGGGGACCAATCCAAGTGCTCCTGTCCGTCTTCGTCAAGGACGCCACAGCGTTAGCGATATTGTTGTTGTGCATGTTTTCCCATTGGGTTTATCTTATCGGGGGGGAAACCCTTGCGAGCACGGGGAGAACATGCAAACTCCACACAGAAAGGCCTGGGAGATACCCCACCTGGGTAACTGGCATCATGGAAACCTGGTCCCCAAGCGGGAATCGAACCCTGGACCTTCTTGAGGTTCCACTCACCTTGACAATCTGAGGAGGAGGCTCTGTACTCTGAGGAGGCTCCCTCACATGGAAGGAGAGTCCCAACTCACAGAAGGCCCGAATAGGAGCTTCGTGAGGAGGAGCCCTGACCACCCCCCGAAACAGATCCATCATATGGACCTGAACAGCACACGGAAGTCCTACCAACAGAGACGCGCACAGTGACGTACTCTATGGCGGGGGAATTTCTGCGGTGCACACGCCCAATATTCCAGGGCGTGGGACCAGGAAACCCCCCCCCCCTCACCCTGTAACGTGCCGAACCGCAACGTGACAGGAACCTTGAAGGACAGGTGGGTTTACCCCTGACCAACAGAAAAAAGGGGGAGAAAAGATTACCAGTTCACCCCTTTACGACCCCACACCCATGATACGATGTAATGACAAAAAAGAGTATGACGCAGTCATAGTCAGCTCCATGAAGCGTCTAACAGCTTCACACAGCGCATGTGCCAACCTGCTATCTGATTTTTACTACGGAAAAAACACAGAATAGAGAGGGCCCTCTCAAGAGCCCCGGTATCAGACTTACACATGTGCTTCTGTGGCCAGCCCAACCCAGTTGTAGGTCACACGACACACACAACCCATTATCACCTACAAAAAATGGCAAAAACACTCTACAGAGGAACGCCGTTTTTCATAATGAGAGAATACACAATTCTCGATTAGTATCGGCCACAGGCCTTGCTAAGCACACACGAAAAAGTTACCAAACAATCTTTTCTTTAGGAAAATAAAGTTTATCAAGCAGTTAGCACAACCCCAACAACTAAGCTAAGGGTTACATCGTATCCCTACCACACAGTGACACAATATAGTGTAACAACATGTCTGAGAGGAGGATGAAGAAGTCCCCAGGGAACCGGGGGGAAACACAACCCTCCTACTTTACCCTTAATACGGCCAGGTAAACCTGTTAATATGTGAACACACTGTTCATTGTCATTACAGGCTGAGAAAAGAATCATTCTTTACTCATATGTCACTAAGCATAGCTTTATAGGTTAGTTTAACCCCCTTAGTTGTGAGTGCACGGTACAAGAACACACATGATGTTTCTCAACACAACAAACCAGATCATTTTCACATCTGTAATAAACAACCCGATTTGCATGGAGAAGCTAAATACCAGTGACAAGACAATTCACACATAACTCTCGTCGTATCCTAAATGTAGTGCAGCAACACACGTTTTGGAAAACATCATTATTTACAAAACATTTAGAAGGGAAAGAAAGAAGAAGTGTTCAAGGTCTGGTCAAGACCTTGCCTACCCGGAGCGCAGATCAAGCGAATTGCAGTCTCTAACATGGCACCGAAGTAAACACAGCCTCCTGTGTTTGACGACACGGGCAGCTCGCTGCTCCAACCCGCCGCTACGGTGCTCCTTGTTGACGCAGTCCTCGCCGGCCTGGCTCAGGGCAGGTTCGACGAACATCCTCTGTCAAAGATGCCGTCGTAGTCAAGAGTGTTTAAAACATGTTATAGTCACAGCACGTTCAACAGTGTAGCATTAAGCTAACGGCCGCTCTCGGCCGATAGCAGCAAGCTAACGTTTCCTAGCCTAGCCTAGGTAGGCCACAACTAGCACGCAAGCTAACGTTTCCTAGCCTAGTGACACAACAGGCTAACGCCGCAGCTAACAGCTGACTGGCTAACAGTAGGCCACAACTAGCACGCAAGCTAATCAGCTATCACCTGAACCTGTACACAATGATATAACAAGCCACACTTCGACATGCCGCCGTTCTGAAACCCTCCTCACTGTTTAAGAGAGAAGAGAAACGAGATGTTAACACAGTTTTACAACGGTGATTTGACCAACATCCGACGGGGCCAGCACAATTCCCATCTGGGCTGTAGCTGACTTGAACACGGATCTTCTGCTAACGAACATCCATGCCCATATTTCCTCGTGAGGGTATACTCTCATGTGTATATGAAAGACGGGGCCTACACGGTGACAGAGAAATATCCACTCGTCCAGAAAACACAGGGATCACCAGTGTTACTGGTCGTGGCCCACTAGTTAACTATAATGGGCTTCAGACCAAGGTCCTCCGCCGTTGCCTAAGAGGCTGAACAAAAGACCCTAATCTGGGGCCGGTTTTCGTAAACATTGTCAGCCAGCCCCCATAGCACTAACAGACAAGCGGCGCTCGCAAGCAACATTACTCACCAACCTGGAACCCACCGCTTCTCACAACAGTCGGTGCGTCACTACAGTCCAGCTGCACCGTCGGAGGGTTTCACCCCGTCCAGCCGCAGCAAGGAGGACTGTAGTTGGGAGACATGTAGCGGCGTGAACTCCCAATACGAAAACCGATGGAGGTTTTTAGAATGATCACCATCTTCCAGACACTCCAGTACAAAGACAATATCGCCGTATTTTCTCGAAAATAGTGAGAGAGAAAATAAAGATATGATGTCAACGTATCTCCTTGTTCTTCCTTTCCTCAGAGTAAATATTTTTCTCCACGTCAAGTGGGCATGTGAGCAGCACTTAGCTTGTGATGAAATTTGAGAAGGAGATGATTGTGTGGTCCCATCCCTGCTTATGTAGGTAAGCGGATGGGGGTGTGGCCAGATGAATGCTGGCATGTAAAGGTACATTTTGAAATGTATTCAGTGTATATACGCTGAAGCTAGATATATGCAATAGACGCTGAGCGGGAGCTAGTATGACACAGAACACATGTTATTATATGTTTGATTGAAATGTTGTGTCTTACTAATAACTAATTCCTTGGTCAATAGAAGTCTCTGTGATACTTTCTGAATATGATTTGGGAACATCAAATGGGCAGGGTTATAATAGAAGAAAGACAGTGTAAACAATATAATTAACTCTGAATATAATAATGAGGAAAAAGAAACAGGATACACAACAAGGTGCATGAGATGAGGTTATATGTAGAACATGGTACAGTTACAGTAAGTGGGGAGTGCGTCATGGTACAGTTACAGTAAGTGGGGAGTGTAAACACTAAACAGTGATTCAAACCCCCTCAATGTACATTTTCTGACAGCTGGGCTGTGTTGAACTTGTCACGTGAAATAACGTTATGTGTTGTCACGCGAAATGTGCATAACGTTATGATTTATGAATAAACCGCGAAATAACATAACATTATGTTATATAACGTTACAATGTACAGTTTCTGACAGCTGGCTGTGTTGTGAAATGTGCATAACGTTATGAATAAACCGCGAAGTCACTTATCTTCTTGATATGATAACATTACGTCCGCCTTTTGCCGTGTGACGAGCTAAACCAATCAGAGAGGGGCTTCGCTCAACCAATCAGACCAATCAGAGAGGGGTCTGCAGAAATGGGCTCAACCAATCAGAGAGGGGTCTGCAGAAATGCAGCTACGGAAAGTAGAGACGCGTTCGCGGGATACGTCAGACTCAGAGTGCGCGCGCATCACCGGAGCAGAAAGGAACGTAATCCTGGTCAGAACAACCATAGATATATATAGAACACTAGATAGCTTACCCACGCTGCTCGCCGGCCGCGTGAACACTTAAGGTAACCTACTTGCGTTCAGCGTTTCTCTGATTGGCCACGACGCCCATGTGACCGCGTCAGAGCCGCAGAGCGGCAGAGCGGAAATAGGCTGCTGCTCCGACGAAAGAAAGACAGGCATTCTATTGCCATGCTCTGCGACAATCTCTAACCTTAACCAACTCCGAAAGAATGCCTAAACTTAACCCTAACCTTAACCAACTCCGAAAGAATGCCTAAACTTAACCCTATAACCTTAACCAACTCCGAAAGAATGCCTAAACTTAACCGGCGAAAGAAAGACAGGCATTCTATTGCCATGCTCTAAGACAAACTCTAACCTTAACCAACTCCGAAAGAATGCCTAAACTTAACCCTAACCTTAACCAACTCCGAAAGAATGCCTAAACTTAACCGGCGAAAGAAAGACAGACGCTAGTTACGTTTATATAGAGAGATGATAAATTAATTAAACGTAAAAAAATTATAATAATAAATTGAAGTGATTCAAACTTGTCACCAACTGGACCGCAGGCTCCACAGCATGCTGAGGAACGAGTTGAGCTAACCGTCAATGTTAAAACAGGGGGGATTGCGTATGCATAATGCCACGGCAACCTGCGCGCCTCTGCCGCTCTGCCGCTGCCGCTCTGCTCTGGCGCTGCCGCGTCGCCGCGGGTGCGTGCTAGGCGTGGTCACGTGGGGCGTTGAACGCAAGAAGGTTACCTTATGGTGCGTTCACGTCAGGTGGGAAGAAGCGGAAGAACCAGCTTCCGACTGGGAAAAGCCATTCACGTCAGCCTCCTAGTGGTAATTCCTACTAGGTCATATGGGAGTTTTTTATATACCCCGATATCTCCCACTTCGCGTCCCGAAATGCGGAAGTATCAACCATCATGGCAGCAAGCTTGACGGCGATGTCGGCAATACAAGGTAAATACAAATCAAAATGATCACTTTGATCACATAATCAGAATAATACAAGCATACTGCTGTACCCTTCACATGAAAAACGAGCTATACTTGCTGCTGTTCGTCTAAAGTTGATTTTAAAGTAACTTGCTA
Source organism: Notolepis coatsorum (assembly GCF_963971535.1). Taxonomy (NCBI): domain Eukaryota; kingdom Metazoa; phylum Chordata; class Actinopteri; order Aulopiformes; family Paralepididae; genus Notolepis; species Notolepis coatsorum. The sequence continues at coordinate 45,348,042 of NC_140179.1, forward strand.
ACGACTTGTAGCAATAGGTTAGCAGTAGGCTAAGATCGCCATCTTGGATGTGGGCGTTTCCTCGAGTTCAACGCGTGAATGCTTCCTAGTTGTAGCAACGAGATGTCATCTGGTTCGTCCGCTTCTTCCCACCTGACGTGAACGCACCATTAAGTGTTCAAGCCTCCCGGCCAATGGAGAGCGACGTCGTCGTAGGGCGGCCATCTTGCCCCAGGCAGCTCAGCTACTAATAACATTAATGTCTATGGTGCATGTACTATTTAAATAACCATACTGTAGATTGCTCAATTCATTACCGATTTTCAAACAGGTTGGTTTGCTATAAACATCAAAGATGTAGTTATGATACTGCATACTTATAAATATTTTTTTTTTAAGATGTTTTTTTACAAACCGCTTGAATCATAGCCACGTTAATAATGCTTGTAATAAACCAAACCGTTTGTAAATCCGTCAATATTTCAGCGAGTTATGAGTATTTTTGTCTGTGCAGATCACTCACCCTCACTCAAGGCTGACTGGGGCAAGATGGCGGCGGTTCAGCTACGCTGGTGACTCCGCCTTAAGCTATCTAGTGTTCTATATATATCTATGAGAACAACGGCAAGGCTACAATATAATATTTGCATTTGTTAGCCATGCTAGCTAGCGATCTAAACAATCAATCCATGCCAAAGCCATATGTAAAATGTGAAAGACTCACACTCGCAGCCATGCTGATTTGGCTAAATGACATCCAGCCGTTTTCGTTTGAAACAACTTTTAGTCAGGGGAGTGTCATGGTTTCTCCATAGAGAAACCATAGTCACTTAGTCACGTGACTCAGTTGGTATTCTCGAAGACACTCTGATGTCACGAGACTGCCGGGAAAACAAACGGATTTCTACGATCAAATGTATGCGTTGAGCTCCGTTTTTATTACATGTTTTATCACATTCTTGTTCATTTCATAACATTTTCATACGATTTGTTTTTAAAATATTGAGGCCAACATGGCATTTCACTATTTCGAAAGCCTTTCTGGTGATTCTAAGGCGAGATATGAGTCAAAGAAGCTCACCCTGATTGACTTGACATCATGTCCATACAAGACACCGGCAGACATGGCCATCTCTCGAATAACCAAATTGAAGCTGCTGTGTTACGTTTTGTACTAATAACAAACACAGAAATCCAAATTACAAGTTTTATATAATACCAGCTGAGGCATCACGGAGGAAAAATTGGCTGGCGGCTAACGTTCGGCTAACTCCCTCTGGTGTTGTGGTCGTGGTAGCTACATGCTTTTAATTGAGAATGCTAAGAATACTAACATACACCGATTTAGGGAAGCTGAGGGACAAATGTAGAAACATGTCAGAATCAGAAAGGTCTTTATTGCCAAGTAGTTTTCACATACAAGGAATTTGCTTTGGACGTTATCGGTGCGACATTAGCAGACAAACATTAACAGACAGAGGTGGAGTAAAATAAAATGAAATATGAGCACAATATAATAATATATGAAATCAAATATAGGCCAGGGCTGTACAACTGCGAGGTTGAATACAATTATATGGGATATAAACTAAATTAAATATAGCACAATAGAATATAGTACAATAATTATAAGTAAAAAATAAAATAGGAATAGGTCAGGGCTGTACAACTGGGCAGATGTGTCTGGTGGACAACAAGAGACACTACATTCACATTAAAATAAAAAACCTTTATGTACAGTTTTGGGAAATTAAAACGCCCATCATCCCTCCATCCATTTTTCTTCTTGTCCCTATTTCCGTCTCTTCCTGTTCCATCTGTGGGTTCTGTCAGCAGCACGGCTTCTTCTCTGATCCAGACGTGAAGGCCGCGGCGCCGTTCACCGGTCGGGAGTCAGCTTGCAGGAGGACGCGGGGTGACTCCTCGACCGCCGGCTCCCCCTGCTGGACGAGAAGACCGTTGCGGTACAGCAGCTCCCTGGCCATCATCGTGAAGGCATCCTCCACATTCTGACTCTCCTAGAGAGAGAGAGAGAGAGAGAGAGAGAGAGAGAGAGAGAGAGAGAGAGAGAGAGAGAGAGAGAGAGAGAGAGAGAGAGAGAGAGAGAGAGAGAGAGAGAGAGAGAGAGAATGACACAAAGAGAGAGGGAGAGAGTTGATTTTAAAGGGGAACAGACATTTTATTTTGAAATGAATATTATTTAGTAGTTACTACACCACATTAGAAAATATCCTACGCTGTATTCTCAGAGAACACACTTTAAAACATTGCGGGGAGACCATCACCCGAGTCTCTCCAGGCAGCTCAACGAGGAAATGAAAGCGATGATGAGTGCGAAATGAAAGCAACATTAAAACTTAAAATAGTGAGGCAGAGGGGCTGTGTGGTTGTAGTACACAGCCTACATCCCATGAATGGTGCAGGCAGAGGGCTGCATGGTTGGGATACACAGGCTACATCATCGGCGTATTTAGACCACTATCAGTAGGGCACGTGCCCTACTGATGATCATCAGTAAAAAAAATCACTGATCACTGATACAAAAATAATAAAAAAAATGAACAAATGTTTTTTATTTTCCCTTTTTTAACATGATCAAATGATCATTTAACATGATCAAATAATTATTATAATATTTTTTACTTCGCTTTGAAATATTATAGTGAAATATTTTGCACTGTTGTCGCATTTATCTTGTTGAAATCCTCCAACAGGCTCTTTTTTGTAAGTTGACTGGTTTGCACACCAATAATACAGTGCAATAATAGAATAGTAGAATAAATAGTAAAATGATGCAATAGAATGGCCAGAGTAAAATATTGCTACAGTACAATCAACAGCGGGGTGTATTAGAAGGCTATGGTGAAGAGGTACGTTTTTAGCTTATTTCTGAAAATATTAAGAGATCTAGCTTCCCTAATGTCCATAGGTAGTGTTGTGAAGGGCCAGATTAAAGCTGAGAATCTACATTTATTGTTTTATATACATTGTATATTATTTATATATACACGGTATATCCCTTTAAGCCTGCGTTCGAATCATAGTAATATTCGCTTTCCTTATTGGATAACGCCCTCGGCGCCAGACCGCAAGCCCCCAAAGTCAGGTTCAAAGGCGAGTCCGGGCATGTCGTAACATGCCCGGAGACAGCGTATTGATTCGAGACGAGAACTGAGGTTCGGGACTAGATAACCACTTAAGTATATATGTTGCGGCAGGTGCGAACAGCAGTGTGTTCTTCTAAGTAGCTGTTCATCAAGTTCGGTAACAGTGAAGTGAGCAGCAGTGCGTCTAACAGAGCGTTGAGAACCATGTGCGAATTGAATAGTAAAGTGTCAGATTTAATGCAGTAACGTCAAGTTCGACTTAGTTTAATGTGAAGTAAATAGTCGTTAATTTATTGTGTATCGTGCCAACAACAGTTCGTTCGTGTGTAGCATTACCCAGCGGTTCGTTCGTTTAGCTAGTGGACCTTAGCCAGTGCGCATGGACTAAATACATTGGTACCAGCACACGAGGAGGCCTAGTCGGAGAACCTACTGGACATGTGCACAGGAGAACCGACGGCGGCGATTGCAGAACCAGTATTGGTTGGATTATATTGATTGTGGAACGTATTACCCGGAGAAGAGCATCGTTAATCTCCACTGTCGTTTGGATTTAACCTCGTGAGGATTTACATTCGGGCTGGCCTCATGGACCGAGGCTAGCTGGCTATCATCGTTGCTATCGTGCAATTGGATTACAGTTATTGCTTTTGATGCTGAGCTTTGGATTACAAGGACTGGCTTCTGTACGTGAATCCCCTTCTTCTTCAATTGATCAGACTGAGTATCCGAACATTCCTCTCTCCTCCAGACCTTACAACTCTGGGAGGAACCCATTGTCTCCAGGCGGTACCAGCGTTGCCCTCTATAATTGCTATTATACGCCAGGCGGCGTTAGCCTAGTACCCATCGTAGGAATCATTCTCTTCCCAGTGACTTATGCTACTGACTGACTTTATGCCTATTCTTCGCCATACAAGCGCGACCCTAATTCTCATATCTGTAACCAATTATTGCATAATAATAAATACCCTCAAATACTATTTCTTTGTCAGTGCCGTGTTATTATGAGTGTCCACCATATATTCGATGTACTGTCTGGCCAGTAATTAAAGTACATACCTAGCAGTGGTTTAATCTATCACAATCTTTAATACAGTCAGGGTTTTGTAACCCCTCAGTTACAGGTAGTGTGTTCCATAACTTAAATGCAAGTAAAGCATTTTAAACTTTAAGTATGACTAAATGGGTTCTTGACTATATATATATTAACTGTTCCAAAATGCATAGATTTCTATGTATTTTAGGGGTTTGGGGGGCTATCTCTTTTTAATATAAATGTCAGATTGTTTTATTTATTTCATAGATTTCTATGCATTTCAGGAGTTTGGGGGGCTGGCTCCCCAAAATAATTAAATAACATAACCCTAACCTAACCCTAAAAAATGTTTTCTTCTTCAGATACTTCTGTTTTTTTTTTAATTTTACCCATTCATTCACACACCGACGGCGGAGGCAACCATGCAAGGTGCAAACATGCTCATCGGGAGCAATTAGGGGTTAAGTGTCTTGCTCAAGGAGACATTGACACGCTGCCTGGGAGACGCGGGAATCGAACCGGGAACCTACGGATTGCCAGATCACTGCTCTACCTAGTGAGCCACTGTCGCCCCTAGCAATGATGCCCTAACTTCCCTTTGGTGGTAAACTCACAAAATCAATGGACACTGGAAAACAAACAAACTCAGTAATATACCGTATATGTTATAGATATACCTGCCGTAGGAACCTGTTAAGCTGTAAGGTTGTGACTGCAACTTGTTCCTGTTCGCGGACGACTCAGCCCTGCTGGTCTCTGACAAGTTACAGGTTGAAAAAACCCTCAGCTCAGAACTCAGCAGAATCTGCACCTGGCTCGCTGATAACAAACTATCATTACACATGGGTAAAACAGAGTCCATTCTCTTTGGATCAAATAACAAACTCAGCAAGACCGACGGCTTTTCAGTTACAGTGGGTGACAATATTGTCACAAGGAAAGATGAAATTACATACCTAGGGTCCATCCTAGAGGCAAATCTTTCCTGTGACAAAATGGCATCCAAGATAATAAAAAAAGTCAACCAACGAACTAGATTCTTGTACCGGATCTCCTCTCTGGTAAACAAGAATACCCTGAAGACTCTGGCAGGAGCACTCATTCAAGGGTACTACGACTATGCTTGCACCTCATGGTACCAAAGCACCTCAAAGGCGCTAAAAACAAGATTACAAACATCACAAAACAAACTGGTCAGACTACTACTTGACCTTACTCCTAGAACCCACCTCACCCCTGCCCACTTTGACAACCTAGGATGGCTTAGAGTAGACGACAGAGTACCTCAACTTGCAATGGGCCTGGTCTACAAGATACACTATACGACTAAGGTACCCATGTACATGTCAAAATACTTCCCAAAGGTCAGTGAATACCATGACCACAACACCAGAGGAAGCTCAACAAATCATGTTAAACCCAAATTCGGCTCAAACAAGGGACTAAACACGTTTCGCAATTATGCCACATCAATGTGGAACGCCCTACCCAAAGCTGTAAAGGAATGTGAATCCCTACCCACATTCAAAACCGCTCTAAAAGAGCACTTACGGGAGGCTGCCATTCGAAACTGGCCACCGTAAATGTCCAAACCCCCCCACCCCCTCCTAATAAACAGTCTCCTCCCCACCATATTCTCTCCCCACCATATGTATATTTCTCTCCCACCCACCCACCCCCTCCTAAATAATGTACAGTCTCCTCCCCACCGTATGTATATATTCTCTCCCCACCGTATGTATATTTCTCTCCCACCCACCCACCCCCTCCTAAATAATGTACAGTCTCCTCCCCACCGTATATATATTCTCTCCCCACCGTATGTATATTTCTCTCCCACCCACCCACCCCCTCCTAATGTACAGTCTCCTCCCCATCATATGTATATACTCTCTGTCAGGATATATGGGTAACAGTACTGTATATTTGCATATCGTATATGTCACAAATGTAACAGTACTATATACCTGTATGTCATGTATCATGTCCCTATGCCATAAATGTCATGATGTCATGTATGTTGTGTATGTCATAAATGTCACTATGAATTGAAAATGGGGGACCCTGATGTAAACAAGACAAACTTCTTTCTCTGGTCTGCATCCCCTTAACAATTGTATGTATTGAGCTGTACTGTATTGTACCCATTCTGCAATCTGTTAAATAAAGTTTTCATTCATTCATTCATTCATTCATTCATTCATTCATTCATTCATTCATTCATTCAAGGTCCCCTTATAAGGGGACCCTGCTTTTCTTTATCATAAATCGATCAATAGAGACCGATCCCCATGTGGGGTATCATTGGAAAGCCACACTCATTGGCTACAACCCTGTCCAAAAATCTTCGAGATCGCCGGGAGTGTGTACTTTGGCGCACACCTCACATATCGGCATGTAACTCGAGAACCGCTGAGCGGATTTTGTCACCTGAAGGGGCAATAGACAGGCAACAAATAGGGCTTTAATTCCATCTATATGATGTATTAAAGGAAATGCACATCCGAGCCGCTAGAGGTTGGCAAAGTGGCACGTCGCGAATCGTCCTCAAGAGGGCCCACATGTGTTAAATTAAGAGGTTAATGTTTTTTATTTTTTTCAATTGTATCCAAGAGTAAAAACATTAACCCTATCAAAACAGCAGTAAAAGTGTATAAACTCTACCAGGTCTGAAAACACGCCGGCGTACAGACAGCGCGCTGTCTATTCATATCGGCACTATTTTCTCATTTTTTGGCGGAGGGACACCATTTTTTTTTCCATATTAGGAACACCGGCCCCCACACACACAGCAAGTATCACTCCGCAGCTCTGACCGGAAGTCTATAAAAGCCTCCGTCGACCACAGCTCGAGTTTTTCCAAACTTTTCCCCAGAGCGAGCGGTCGCAGAATGAATTCCTACGGGGAAAACCTGCTCTGGTGTAGATTTCTAAACGACCGTGTAAGTACTGTTTATACTAATCTGTTGGACTTCTTATAGCATTCGTTAACTTTTATGACCGTCTATAGTGTTTGTGAGATGTTTTCCAGAGATTCTGGTCATATTTTCCATCAAAAATCTTGTTTTGAAATGTACCGTGCGCGAGTAGCAATTTTCCCCCAGGTAGAGTTACCTGTGGGTTGGGTAACATCAGCGCTAGCTGCAGGCTAACGCACGGCTAACGGCAACACAGTTGTCGTATTTATTTCGCAAATGCAGTGTTTTCAAATAAGCCACATTGCTGTATTTAGTGTATTCATTAGTGGGTCATATTCCTATATGTAACATATCTCATTTTATCAACCTAGAATTGACGGGAGTGTCTAGATGCTGGAACTAGCTCCCATGCTAGCGCCGATGCTAACAGCACCGGCTGAGATCCAGGAAGACCACAGTCATTCTCTACCCAGGACAAATCCTTCTAGAAGGGAGAGGTTCTAGAAGGAAGACAAGGCTCTATGAAGATAATGGGGTAAGTTTGAAGAAAAAATTTAACACACACATGAACGTTTTATAATTACCATCACAATATGTAAAAAAAAAATTATAATTTTTTTATCTAATCTAGTTTCATTCATTAATTAATAACTTTTGAACAATAGATCCTATTTCTAATCTGTCAGCTGTTCTATATTGCCAACAAGATTGTCTACATTCCATTCATTATACATAAATCTGATTTAAGCAAGGAAAGTTTAATTTAATAATTTTTTATCTTCCAAGTTTAATTTCAACAAGTTCAAGTGCAACTACATATGAACCATAATAATAAAAATTATGATGATAATCATACACTTATTTTATATCATTGGAAAGCCCTAGTTGTTAGCTTTAAAATGGCACCAAATATGAGGTACTTTGAAATACCCAGTAACTAATAATCTATCACAAACCAATGCAATATCATGTTCAGGGATTTCCTAAATACAAAATAGAGCTGGAAGAATTGTTACCAATGTTTTATACGATTGTCCGCTGCGCCACCCAGCCGCCCTATCTCCCGGAAAGTGTTTGAAGCACATTCTCCATGAATGAGAACAGTGCTAGGTGGCACTGTGGTGTAGTGGTTAACACTGTCGCCTCACAGCTAAACAATCATGGGTTTGATTCCCGCTTTGGGACTAGGTTGCCGCGTTGCCAGGTACCCAGGTGGAGGTATCTCCCGGGCCTTTCTGTGTGGAGTTTGCATGTTCTCCCCGTGCTCGCAAGGATTTCTCCTCCCAATAAGACAAAACCCAATGGAAAAACATGCAGAACAGATCGCTAACGCTGTCGCGTTCCTGACGAAGACGGACAGGAGCACTTGGATTGGTCCCCGGGGGGGGATTGAAATGTGCAGAGAGACATTTCATCGGCTACTCAGTGTGTGTGTGTTCCTGTTTGTTGCCCATCTTGCATGTGTGTGTGTTAATCTGCATAACAAATAAAGACTTCTTCTTTTTATTAACATGTTGTCTCCCTCCTAGACAACATGCAGACAGGCGCACCTTTCTGAACCCATAAAATGTCCTTAAAATAATGTGTGTGTGTGTGTGTGTGTGTGTGTGTGTGTGTGTGTGTGTGTGTGTGTGTGTGTGTGTGTGTGTGTGTGTGTGTGTGTGTGTGTGTGTGTGTGTGTGTGTGTGTGTGTGTGTGTGTGTGTGTGTGTGTGTGTGTGTGTGTGTGTGTGTGTGTGTGTGTGTGTGTGTGTGTGTGTGTGTGTGTGTGTGTGTGTGTGTGTGTGTGTGTGTGTGTGTGTGTGTGTGTGTGTGTGTGTGAAGATGGGATAACATTCCTTTATTAATCCCTTAGGGAAATTCAGGCCATAGCAGGAGGGGGGAAGGGAGGTATGGGCAGGGTAATAGAAGAGACATAAATATAAGCAATAAAATGTAATTTAAATATAGACAGTGTAAACAACAAAATGTAATCTGAATATAAAAATATGAGGAAACATGTACAGTGTAAACAAAGGTGCAGATGAGGGTCTGTATGCTGGGTCTGTATATATATCATAACCGATAACCCTAACCGCTATGTTATTATAACTATGCTATAATAAAATAAATATATGCAATGGCTTAAAAAAAAAAACATTTAATCGGAATAAAAGTAAACAGTGTGAATATGTGAATGTGTGTGTATGTGTGCGTATCCATACAACAACAGTGTACCTTAGCAGATGTTTCCAGTGCGGCTAGCACTCCTCTCTCCTTGGCCAGACAACAGGCCTCCCGGAACCTCACCTGGCGCGCAGGCTCCAAGTCACTCTTATTACCTAGCACACACACAGATCAATCCACAGATCAAATAACACAATATGTGTAAATAAGATACCACAGGTGATGCATACATTTGAAATGTTTCTAGGACATGATGGACACACATTCTCACACAAACACACACACACAGACACTGGTGTCTGGTTGAGACACATACATCTTTTCTTCACAAAATTATCCAACAATTAGATTTGATGGAGCAATCTGATTGGCTGAGAGGTACTTGTTTTGTTAATTTGTTTGTTTGGTTTTGTGTTGCTAAGCGACACGTGACTATTAGGGGCGACAGTGGCTCAAGGAGGTAGAGCAGTTGTCTGGTAGTGAAAAGGTTCCCGATTCGATTCCTGCTCCTCCCGGGCAGCGCGCCGAAGTCTCCTTGAGAAACGTAACTCCTAATTGTTCCCGATGTGCAGGTTGGCGCCTTGCATGGTTGCCTCTGCCATCGGTGTGTGAGTGAATGGGTGAATGTGAGGAACAAAGATTGTAAAGCACTTTGGATAAAGCACTATATAAATGCACCATTTATAATTGATATGAACTGACCTGAAAACAACATCATCATTTAGTCACAAGTCAGGCTACTTCATAAAAAGATGCTGACATTTGAATGGGGTGATGATGTCACTCGAATCGGTCAAGATGGCACCACTGGCACCATTCGTGGCAATATAGACCTTTTCAGTAGAATTCTGTTGCAACATTGCAACATCTTGGGCCCCATTGTATTTCCTGTCAGCTATTGCATTAGCTACAATGGAAAATACACTCTGGGCTCATTTAGAATGGTTATGAAAAGGTCTGTACAAATCACTATTAAACATATTTTGTTTACCTTTTCTGTCATATCTGGTATCTCATGTACGTCATTTCGATTATGTATTTAATCTAAGTTCTGACCAGAGCTCTTTCTCACTTTCTGGTCAGACGCTTGTGTGTCTCTGATGATAAACTGATCTCTCGAAACTGATATTAAACTATGTTCTATATTGTTTATACAAACTGACTCGATCTGAATTCCTACAGCTTACTGTCATGGCTTATTTAAATATTCCACAACAACTCCAATGGATGTATCATGGCACACATGTACTCACACAGTACGTACACACACACACACACACACACACACACACACACACACACACACACACACACACACACACACACACACACACACACACCTATAAGGACCAGCACGATGTTGGCGGCCCCGTACTTCTCCACCTCCAGTATCCAGTGTGAGACGGAGTCGAAGGTGGAGCGCCGTGTGATGTCGTAGGCGATCATGGCGCCGTGGGCGCTGCGGTAGTAGCTCTGTGTGATGGTGCGAAACCTCTCCTGGCCAGCTGTGTCCCACACCTGCATCTACACACACATATACACACACAACATGCTTTATTTAAATACACTAATCAATATACACACAAACACAACATGCTTTATTTAAATACACAAATCTATTTCGTATGGTATATACACACAAACATACACATACAACATGCTTTATTTAAATCCACATGTATTTGGCATGGTATACATACAAACACACACACACACACACACACACACACACACACACATAACATGCTTTATTTAAATCCACGAATCAATTTAGTATGGTATACACACAAACACACACACACACACACACACACACACACACACACACACACACACACACACACACACACACACACATACACACACACACACACACACACACACACACACACACACACACACACGCACACACACACAGGGGAAAATCGATAATTCCAGATTCCTTGGTCTCCCTCTTGAGAATGGCCCCTGAGTGGCAGGGTGCACCTGACAACGTTTACATGGTTACTGCTGCCATAGCAACCACTCCAGACTCTAGGGCTCGACTGTCCGCTCACTTCAACCCTGCTGTAGAACACTCTGGTGTTCAGCCTATCAGTCAAATACTCTGTCCGCTCACTTCAACCCTGCTGTAGAACACTCTGGTGTTCAGCCTATCAGTCAAATACTCTGTCCGCTCACTTCAACCCTGCTGTAGAACACTCTGGTGTTCAGCCTATCAGTCAAATACTCTGTCCGCTCACTTCAACCCTGCTGTAGAACACTCTGGTGTTCAGTCATTGATTGATTGATTGATTGATTGAAAAGTTTATTAACAGATTGCAGAATGGGTACAGTACAGTACAGCTCAATACATACAATTGTTAAGGGGATGCAGACCAGAGAAAGACTTTCGTCTTGTTTACATCAGGGTCCCCCATTTTCAATTCATCATAACATATATGACATACATGACATACAGATAGACAGTACTGCTACATCTATACATTTATGACATATCAGATTTGCAAATACAGTACTGTTTGTGATACAAAAAGTGTCCAGAAAAAGAGTGTATATACATTTGACGTAGAAACTGTACATTGGGGGAGGTTGGGTGGGTGGGGTGGGGTTAGGTGGGTGGGTGGGGGCTGTACATTGGAGGTGGGGGGGGGGGGGGGGGTAGGGGGGGGGGACACACACTGTACATTGGAATACTGACAAATCCATACTTGGTCATTTGATCAGCATTGATAAGGAGCAGCTGGGGCTTGTTTATTTATAAGGTATAAATCTCTCTAGTGTCTCTGGTATTCATCTGAAGTTAATTGTGTGGATAAAAAGCAAGTTGATATTTTGTAGATTAGCGGTAAAGCCTTTTTCTATATCACAACAAAAATGTGATCAACAGAACTCACACCCAGAGGCCTTTATTGTTAGTCGTTATGCCAATTCCCAATCCCCTTCCTGGTCGCTTGTATGCTTTCTACAACGGAGTTCGGCGATTCATTTCTGGTCATGTGACATGTACGCCCAATCGTGGGACCGCAAGTGTCTCTTTCGAAGTTGTTTAAGGTTAGAGTTTGTCTTAGAGCATGGCGATAGATTCTTTCGACGGTTAAGCTTAGGCACTCTTTCGAAGTTGGTTAAGGTTAGAGTTTGTCTTAGAGCAAGGCGATAGAACGCCAGGTGCTTTGCAGGCTGTTCGACGCGGAAATGGGCAAGTGGCCAATCAGATTCGCAAATCGCCGAACTCCGTTGTAGAAAGCATGGACGCTTCCTGGTCGCTGCGCACCTACCCCCCACAGTCGGTCTGGGAGAGTGGAGGCTATCACGTGCTTCCTCCGACACACGTGTAGCCAATCAACCGCTTCTTTTCACCTGGCAGCGCGGACTCTCACTGAGAGGGTGTAACGTGTGGAAGGATCACACTACCCCCCTTAGATCCTATCCTCGCTGAGCAGGCGCCCCGACCAAACTGTAGGAGTCGCTGTTTACAACGACCAGGACCCACCCCGCCAGCTTTCCCACCCCTAAGACTGCCAATTGTGTTAGTATGAACGACCAGCCAAGCTGATAGCAATGCCGAGAGCTTTTATTGTTGTATTTTAATCACTCCAACCTAAAGCCTGTGCTCCCCACATTTCACCAACACGTCTCTTGCCCCACCAGAGGAGACACGTTATTGGACCATGTTTGCTCAAACATCAAGGATGCATACAAAGCTGTTCCCCGCCACCATATGGGACGATCAGACCAGGTATCTTTGTTCGTTTTACCCCAAGTACACCCCACTCATCGAATGTGTGAAGCCCTCAGTTAGAACAATGAAAAGATGGCCTGAAGGGGCCGGTTCTGAGCTGCAGCACCAGTTAATGAGTATGTTTGCCACACAGGCCACCCTGGACTCCCACACTGATATTGAGTCCTACTACACGTCCCCCGTTGTTGACTACATCAACTCCAACTTTGACAGTGTTACAGACAGATCACTACATTCCACAACCAGAAGCTGTGGATGAACACAAATCAGCTAATAACTTTAGATCTGGTGACACGCAGGCCTACTGTTCCGACCAGGGCTCCCCTGAATGGGGGAATCAAGTGGGCCAAGCACAGCCACAAGCTAAGGGTTGAAGAGCACTTCAACAACGCCAACCCTGACGCATGTGGCAGGGAGGGCATCCAGGCCATCACAGACTATAAAGTTTAAACCCACCAACAACTCTCCCCCCCAACCACTGACCCCTCCCTCCCTGATGAGCTCAGTACCTTTTATGTCCTCTTTGACAGGGACAACCAGGAGGCGCCCAGCAAGGCTGCCCTCCCTACCAACCACCAACGCCTCACTCTCTCACCCAATGACGTGTGTGCCGCACTGAGGACTAATGCACGTGAGGCGGCTCGCCCCGATGGCATCCCCGGCTGTGTGCTCAGAAACTGCGCAGCTGAGCGGCTGACCGTGGTATTTTTTTTTATTTTTTATTCTTTTTTTATCCACTTTTTCTCCTTATTTTTCTATTTTTCTCCCATCCCAATTTCGTATTTCCAATTCTCCCCTCCCCTGTCTTGAACATTGCTTGACTATGCCTCCCACTGGTCTTGTCGTAGGGAGGATAGAAGCCTTGCATCACGTGTCCCCTCCGGTACTCGAGGAGGCAGCCTGTCGCATCTTTTCACCAGACAGCGCGGACTCTCAGTGACGAGGTGGAGGCTCATGCTGCCCCCGCTACTTCCTGACTCTGCTGTACAGGCGTCACCAAACCGACCTGTAGGAGTCGCTGTCCACAACGTCCAATCCCCACCCATTGACTTCCACCCGCTACCTCTGCCAATTGAGATAGTATGACGACTGGTCCAAGCCGGAGGCAATGCTGAGTCGCTGACACCGGGATTCGAGACCGGAGTCTCTTGCATTGGTGACGAGCGCAATCTCCGCTGCGCCACCCAGCCGCCCATGGCTGACCGTGGTCTTAACTGACATCTTCAACCTGTCCCAGCATGCTTTAAAACCACCTCCATCGTGCCAGTGCCAAAACGCTCCTCTGCCTCAAGCCTTAATGACTTCCGCCCTGTTGCACTCACCCTCTGTTACGTCCCACCTATCCATGGACTGTTCTCCCCTGCTCTACCTCTCCCCATCCCTGTATGTGTGTTTCTCATCTCTCTGTCCCTTAGTGTTCTTTCCTTCTCTCTCTCTCTCTTGCTCTCTTCCCTTATCTCTCTCGCTCTTCTTCCCCTGTTAGTCTAGTGTTACGGTCTTATTAGGTTCTCTGTTTAGTGTGTGTAGTCTGCTTGTTTTGTCCCAGTGTCTGGTGTTGGTTGTCTTGCCTTCCATAGTTGTAGTTCCTTGTGTTGTTTCTTGTAGTTCTTGTCAGTCTGTTTCCCCTCCCAGGTGTCTCCAGTTGTAATCATCCCAGGTGTTTCTCGTTTGTCACTTATTCATGTGTATTTGAGTTCCTTGTTTCCTGTTCTCTGTGTCGGCCCATTGTCTATGGTGTTGCACTGTCCATGTTTCAAGTAAGTGTTCCCTGTGTTAGATGTTCTGGTTAGTGTTTAGAGATAATTGTCTGTTTTCCCTTTTTTCCCCTCTTCCAGTATTTACTCAGATGTTTTGTTTTGTTGTTAGTTTGATGTACCCTTGTTTGAGATTATATGTTATTAAAAACTCTTGGACTCGCTGCCCGCCTTCGTCTGGTCTGCTCCTGGGTCCTGGTGCACCACCACACCCCATGGTATCACCCTCATTATCATGAAGTGCTTCAAGAAGCTGGTCCTGGCTCCCTTCAAATCTGGCCTCTCACCGTCACTGGACAGTCACCAATTCGCCTACTGTGAGAAAAGGAGCACAGAGGACACTAAATCTCCTCCTCAGTGCTACATTCCGCCCTCTCTCACCTGGATGAGAGCAATACCCATGTGAGAATGTGGTGAGACCTCAGCTCAGCATTCAACACCATCACCCCCTCCTGCACTCCTATACATGGCACCAACACCATTATCAAGTTTGCAGATGCCCCATCAAAAACAACGATGAGTCGGCCTATAGGGCGGAGGTCCAGCGCAGACAACAACCTGGCCCCAAAGACTTCATCGTGGACTTCGACTAACGTCAACGTGCATGCCCCCGTCCACATCAACGGGACGGAGGTCAAGTGTGTCTCCAGCTTCAAATTCCTGGGAGTCCACATCTCAGAGGACCTCTCTTGGAACCTCAACACCAGTCATTACTGGTCAAGAAGGCTCACCAGCGCCTCTTCTTCCTGAGGAGACTGAGGAAAGTCAACCTGTCTCCTCAGATTCTGGTGAACTTCTACTGGTGTGCCATAGAAAGCACACTCACCAATTGCATCACAGTCTGGTACGGCAACTGCACTGACTCTGACAGTAAAACACGGCAGAGGGTGGTGAAAACTGCCTAATGCATCACCGGTACATCACTCCCTGCAATAGACCTATCTCAAACCCTGCCCTCTTTTCTTGATCCTCCAATCACAACTGTCGCTTACCTCGGACAAACTTTCACAAACGGTGTCTGAGGAAGGCACTGTGGAATAACTGTATCTCTGCCGCCAATCCCGCCATCCCAATTGTAATTCCCCCCTCCCCCACAGACAGCCTATAGGGAGATGTAGTGGTTACGTCATTGCTGTTTCTCTGCGGTCCACCCTCTTGAAATTGCAATGTATTTCCCCATTGCCCATTTCTAAATTGTCTTGTTTAAAACAAATAAAGCATGAACATTTGCATGGTGTACCTTTCTGTGCGTATTCATCCACAATCTATAGCTCAACATGAAAATATTCGCAATTAATCGTAAAGGTATAGCAAAATAACAACGTTTATGTTTTCGTTCACTGAGAAACTACACTGCCATTTGGCGCTGCTGACTGACGTCACCACAGAGCAGACTCCTGGCTTTATTCACCTAAAGCCAACCACCATTTTTATAAGCCACAACTCGTATAACGTGAATTCACTGCATATTATATCACTGTAAATACTAATGTAAATCATTGTTTCGTTGTACATATTGTGTATATAGTTTATATAGTTCCTGATGACCTTTTCATTGTGTAAGGTGACCGTTGAGTGTGGGCATGTGCAGCATGTGTGTGTGTGTGTGTGTGTGTGTTCATGCTAAAGTGACTGCTTAGTGTGTGAGCGTATACAGTGTGTGTGTTGTGTGTGTGCTCATGTGTGCTTGTGTGTGGAGAGTTCAGTGTTCAAGACTCTGATGGCCTGGGGGAAGAAGCTGAGCCAAAGTAAACGTAGGTCTGTTAAAAATTATATACATACATGCATATGAATGCAGTGTTTCCCACACCTCTCTTCTAGAACCAGCCAGATCAGGTATTAAACGTGTTCTATCTCAAGCACACCTGATGCAACTAATCAAGGGCTTGAGATAGAACACATCAAATACTGGACTGGCTGGGGGTTCTAGAAGAGAGGTGTGGGAAACACTGGAATGTACACATGCAGTGCATACATACACTCACTGGACAACATAATAGGTACCGTACACCAGTCTTCCATAAAAGAGCTGCCACATGTTTGTTAGGGAAAAAAGTTGTGTAGATTTTAGATTATGAATTGCTTTTTTGATGTGAATCTAGGATAAAATCAGAAAGCGTTTTGATCGACAATGACTGGAGTTGTGCACCCCTGCGTCATATGGAGTGCAGTGAGACAATGAGCAAGAGGCGAGATAAACTGAACAAAAAAAAAGATAATTGAAATTGAGTCCTCCCAAATACCCAAGTCCTGTCTACACCCCCCCCCCCACCCCCATTCACACACCTTTTATCTCTCACCTCCAACCCCCCCCCCAAACCATACCCCCCTCCCCACCTAATAACTCCCCTTCCCCCTTCCTCACCTCATCCGCCTCACCCGATACCACCCCCCCCCCCATCCTCTCCTTCTCCTAACTAGAACCCCCCCCCCCTCCTTGATCCCCCTCCAATCCTGAACCTAGCCAGCCTACCCAGAAGTCCCCTCTCTCACCCTATAAAGAGCCACGCCTACATGGACTCTGGAGGTCACCTGGGACACACCAGCTGGTGTCCCAGTTTGGGTCATCCAGACCATATTACTCTGAATAAACCTTTGTTTACCAGTCTACCTTTGATTATCTGACTCATTGATCGGGTTCGATTCCCTCACAGCACGCAGCATTGTCAAGGACACCTCTCATTCCAACCATGGACTGTTTGCCCTCCTTCCCGCCAGGAGACACTACAGAAACCTCCAAGTCAAGCAGACTCCCTGCATTCTGTGCCATGTTGACAGCCCATATAAACTCTGACTCCATTGCCTACACCCTAGGCTCTGTTACCCATAGTGTACGACTCTGAACTCAATTTATACCTACTGCTTTCACTGTCTACAACTGCCCTACATTGTAATCATAGTAGGCCTAATCATAATAATCTTAACTACCCATCTCATACTATAGTCTACCCATATACCCTGTATGATAGCATGTACAATAGTTCTGCATATATAGCATATACATTTATATATTTATATTTACCGCATATATATACACATATCTGTCTGAATATACCTGCATATAATCCTTCTATATACCTACTTATACATATAACCCATTATGACTCTGTATGATAGCATGTACAATAATGCTGTATATACCATATACAGTATAATATATTTATTCATACCGTATATATATATCATATATATATACATATATATATATATATCTGTCTGTACATACCTGCACATAAACCTTTTGCATATCTGTAGATACTATATCTATATCTGTAGCCTACATATCCCTTACCTACTCTTACATGATTGTATACAGTATTATTACTTTACTGTTACATTACACTCTCGTTGGATGCCAAACTTCTTTGCGTCGTACTGTACTCGTACAATACATTTGTACTGTATCTAAATTGGTGTCATTTTCCAGTTTTTTACCCACTCTACCACTGCACAGAAATGAGGACTTTTCTTTTGAAAGTGGTTACTAATGGTTACAGACAGCCATGTTGGAAGAGAGACAACTACACAAACAGTCTGTGAAAGGCCTATATTGCAGACAAGAGAGCTGCAGTCAACTCAAGCCCCCAGGAAATACAACTTGCTCAATATTTGACTTAGGGTTTTTGGTCTAAATCGATCAGTTTGATGCCAGATGGTAGAAAAATAGGGTCTAGGTTGAAATTACCAAGAATTATGCTTTTATTTGAATGGGATTAATTCAAACATTCCTTAAAGCTGCAGTTGCAGGTGATGTGAGAGAAAACAGAGCTGTAGTGTACAAAAAGACGTACCATGTGGTTATGTAATATTCCACAGATCTTCAGGTCTACAGAGTTAGTATGACTAGTATCTCTCTGATAAGATAGGATAAATAAGATAACTTTATTCTCCCAAGGGGGAAATCGGGCAAATGAAAGCAGACTCGTACGCATCCAGGGAAGCAGTACTCGTGTGATATTTGTATACATGTTTTTCACTTGTATCACACGTTGATATGGCAACAACTCAAAAGCCCTCTCTCTGTGTCTATGTGGACTTGCTGGGTAAATTGAACTTATAGCCAGGGGGGTTGGAATCTCCCTAACTGTTACAGCGTGTCTATATACACACAGTCACACACACACACACACACACACACACACACACACACACACACACACACACACACACACACACACAATGTGTTTAAAACTATATGTATTGTTGTCTTGATGTTAGTATTATGTCACTATATGTACTGTTGTCTTGATGTTATTATTATGTCTGAATCTATATGTACTGCTGTCTTGATGTTAGTATTATGTCTGAAACTATATGTACTGCTGTCTTGATGTTAGTATTATGTCTGAAACTATATGTACTGCTGTCTTGATGTTAGTATTATGTCTGAAACTATATGTACTGCTGTCTTGATGTTAGTTGTATGTCTGAAACTATATGTACTGCTGTCTTGATGTTAGTATTATGTCTGAAACAATATGTACTGTTGTCTTGATGTTAGTTGTATGTCTGAAACGATATACTGTTGTCTTGATGTTAGTATTATGTCTGAAACTATATTATGTACAGTTGTCTTGATGTTAGTTGTATGTCTGAAACTATATGTACAGCTGTCCTTCTTGACCAGGTATCTCTTATGTATAAAATTATTATTATTTATCTCAACAGAACTAACCAGGTTAAATAAAGATTCAATAAACATTAAATACAGTACAGTACAAGCAGGACATCAATGCGAAACAAGTCAGACCCCAGAGTAGGAGCCCTCCTCTCTGAACATGTTCCTGAATGACAAAGCAGAAAAAAAACATTCCAGGTGTATCTCTGTGAAGAGAAACCTGAAGGACAGGTCTCTCATGTTAGCTGCAGGTCTGACGTGTCTCTGTCTTTTTGGTGTGGCCCGACAACACCTCCACTCACCACTGATAAGGATCAATGCAGGTGGATTCTGTCCGGAAGCTGTGG
>NC_140179.1:45372710-45465210 GCF_963971535.1 Notolepis coatsorum
GTATTGTAGCAATGCTGGCAGGTAGTAATGTGGAAAAAACATTAGCTCAAAAACATGCAGCCTCCCTTTGACACAGAACTAGATCTGATGGTGTCGAATGACAGTTGCGTCGCCATATGCAATTTCTCCCCCACTCACACTAGTGCCACCAGGTCAAATATGAAGACGAACTTACGCCGTAAAAAGGTTGTATATGCAACCATTCTACTCACAGCCCTGAATTAAAGGTGTTGTAAGCTGCATTTTCTTTGTTAAAATAAGTGGTTTACATAATGTTTCTACATTCTGACAGCCATCACTGATACAGGGTAACAAAATAAATGTTCTGGTACCCCGTTCGCACTTTATCCAATCAGGAGAGAGAACTCTGTGCAGCAAAAATGGTCTGATAAAAATAAGAAATAAAACCTAAGCATATTATGTGCTTGAAAGGGGAGTGGGGGAGGAAATTAAATGTTTATTTATTTATCTATTTATCTTTTGGATTTTTTGGGGGATTTTGTCTGTGGTGTCTGTGGTAACACAATTTCATTTTTATGTTCTGTTTTATTGTTTTGGTTGTTTCCGTTGTTGTTATTGTTGTTGTTATTATGTCCTGTGAAGTCCTGTTTATTGTTGTTATTACTGTTTTTGTGTTGTCTTGTTTCATGTAAAAGAAAAAGAAAAAGACCCTGATGTAAACAAGACAGAAGTCTTTCTCTGGTCTGCATCCCCTTAACAATTGTGTGTATTGAGCTGTACTGTATTGTACCCATTCTGAAATCTGTTAATAAAGTTTTCAATCAATCAATCAATCAAGCATGTAGTTAGGAAATGTCAGTCAGTGGCTTTCAGAAAATCGACTGTCTCTCCATATAGGAAAAACTGAATCTATTTTATTTTCTACTTCAAGGAAACATAAAAACCAGGAAGGGTTCAAGGTACAGTTAGGTAGCTCAGTTGTCACCAGTACTAAATCAGTGGTGTATCTAGAGTGTACTTAGACAACACACTCTCAGGGGAAAGCATGTCTAAAAAGGTAATAGTCAAGGTTAACCACAGAATTAAATTCCCTGCAAGAAATACCTGGACAGGAAAGCTCTTAGAGCACTTGCAGGGGCGTTAGTTCAGTGCCATTTCGACTATGCTTGCTTGTCCTGGTATGACAGTGCTGCCAGCAACATGAAAAATAGACTTCAAACTGCCCAGAACAAGCTAGTTAGGATAGTCCTGCAGCTCCCCACTCATACACATTTAGACCAGCCCCACTTCAACAGCCTAGGGTGGCCAAATGAGTATCAATGATAAAATTATGCCTAGTCTATAGGATTTATAAAGGGGAGGTGTCAAGTTACAATTACTTCCAATATGTAAAAAATAATCACAGTCATGAAACCAGAGGTAGAGACACAAACATAGTCCCTTTTAGATTTAAACTTATTTCGTATGGCCAGCAGACCTTCCTTTATTCAGCTGCAGTTCTGTGGAACAGCCTGCCCAGCAGCATTAAACAGGCCCCTAGGTTAACTGGCTTCAAAAAGTCTGTACGAACATGGCTATCGGTATAGGAAAGAAATATATTTTATCTTCTATACCAGTGGTCACCAACCTTTTTAAGCCCAAGATCCCTTTTTTTCTTTTTTGGTGAAGGCAAGACCTATTGAAGCGTTGAGAGAAAAAGACAGCCAAGATTATACTTTAAACTAAATTACTTTTATTTGCCTGTATTCTAATTACATGCAATGCTTTGGTCCAACATTAAAACGTCAAAGTAGAACTGTAATACTGTATGTATTTTCTCAGTCAGTGCTAAGTGCAGTCATCTTATAGCATCACTTTTCACATCAAAACAAAAGTAGAACTGTCATGGACTTTCTCATATTATTAACATTGACAAACATATTTACAATTAGCATTTTATAAAGTAGAACTGTAATGTGAACTTTCTCAGTCAGTCCTAAGTGCCGTCATCTTATGCAGCATCACTTTTCACATCAAAACAAAAGTAGAACTGTAATGTGGACTCTCATATTATTAACATTATAAAATGCTAATTGTAAATATGTTTGTCAAAGTAGAACTGTATGTATTTTCTCAGTCAGTGCTAAGTGCAGTAAGCTTATGCAGCATCACCTTTCACATCAAAACAAAAGTAGAACTGTAATGTGGACTCTCAGGGAAAGATACAAAAAAAGAAATATATATATATATATATTTTTTTTTCAGGGAAAGATCTACAGGGAAAGTCTCAAAGATCTACCAGTCGATCGCGTTCGACGGGTTGGTGACCACTGTTGTATACTGTATATGCATATTGTCTCTTAATGTTTTATGATGATGTTTTATGTTGATGTATGTCCTGTCTCTTAATACCAGGGACCATGATGGAAATAAGTGGTTGCATTTTATCATGTTTTTATCCCTTGGATGATGTCCAAGTGTGCAGTATAGAATGGTGTGCAATATGTTATGAACAGAGAATGTTTGCTTGTGCATCTTTGCCTATAAATATCATCATCATCTGTCATGTGTTCTGTAATAAAATGTCCAACATATTTGACCTTATTATAAACACCAATATTATCATCAGACAATTTGAAATCAGGACATTTTAAACAATTGTCCTCTTTGGTTCTACATATCATGACAGCACTCTTACTGCCATTATATTTGATATAATGTTCCACACCATATGTTGAAGGTAGAGGCTCTGTGTAGGATTGTTAGCATCTGTCTAACTGCATATGTAACTGTTCACACTAGTGTCTGTCTACCTGCATATATATCTGTGTCCACTGGAGGGTGTTCTAGGCGGAGACACTCTGGAGTACTACCAGGTAGCATAAGTATCTGTGTCTCCTCCCCCTTCTTTCTCTCCCCCCCAGTCTCTCAGTAAGAGAGGACTCATGTGTTAATGCATGCTCCCACTATGTGAATAAACAAACCAAGCCAGTTAAAGGCTAAAGACTGGAAACCATGCCTCTTGACCACATTATTGTCGCCCTATAGCCGGATTCTGTTAACAGGTTATGGGCCCAGATAACGCTGGGGCGAAATAGTGGAGGTACTGTAGTAAGATTAGCTGAAGTTATAGGCTAGGATAGCACCGGGAGCACCGCGTGGCTAGTCGCTAGGCCAACAGGAGTAAAAGCTAAGCATACCATTAACGAAGAGGATGAAAGCCAAGAAGACCCACAGGAGAGCCAAGACGGCAGCAGCCGGGAGTCGCTGGAAGGCAGCGACCAAGAGCCCCGAGGAGGCGGCGCCGGGGGAGACGGAGCATGCTGAGCACAGCGGAGGCGAGGGGGAGAACGCCGCCTCGGAGCGCGTGGCGCCCGCTGGGCACGGCGGAGGCGAGGGGGAGAACCCCACCTTGGAACACGTGGCGGCCAGAAGGAGGAACAAAGGGCCACCATTCAATGGAAAAGCAGACAACTATGAACTCTGGGAAGAGTGCATGCTATGCTACATGCACGGTACGGGGCTGAAGGAGACGATCATGGCGGCCCCCACGGGAGAATTGACCGCAGAAGAGCAAGCCCTGGACGACCAACGGAATGCCAGCGCATACTGCGAGTTAGCGCCGATGCTCGACGACACCAGCCTGGAGCTGATATTCCGCGACACTAAAGACAGAGGCCGAGAAAGCCTGGCGGTACTGAGAGAGCATTTCATCGGGCGAGGAAGACCCCGAGTCATGGCCCTCTACATAGCACTGACGACCCTGAGGAAGGGACCAACCAAGACTGTGACCGAATACGTCAACAGAGTGGAGCGAATCACAACGTCATTGAGGGGTGCCGGAGAAGCACCCAGCAATAGGCTAATGATAGCGATGATAATGAGAGGACTACCGGAGCTGTACACTCCTGGTAACACACGGTTCAACGGACATGACGTTGGGACAGTTCAAGGCTAAGCTAAGGAATTTCGAGGCCTCAGAAGATACCCAACCAGCCACCGCGGAGGCGAGAGAGAGGGCGCTAAAGGTCTGAGCGACGCCAAGGGAGAGGACCAGGACCACGACGGAGCAGGCGTGTTGGCGATGTGGAGAGAAAGGCCATCGGAGAAGTAACTGCACGAGGACTGTCTGGTGTGGCCCCTGCAGATCGCCGCGGCACGCAAGCAGAGCGTGCATGATGAAACGCAACCAGGGCGTGCAACACGCACATGGACAAGATGGCGCCGATGGTCGGCGTGAGACGGATCGAGGCGACGACTGGAGAGTAGCGGAACGAGAGGACTTCATCCCCAGGGCACAGACGGCGTACGTCACTAGGCCAACGCAGCTGCAACAGGCCCAAAGGAAGGGACTGATCGTGGACACAGGTGCGTCGTCCCACGTCATCAACGACAGGAGTCTGTTCAAGAACTTTGACAGAACCTTCCGCCCGGAGGGACACAGCATGGAGCTGGCAGACGGAAGGCGCATCCACGGGTTGGCGAGAGGGAGAGGGGACGCACAGCGGTATACCTCACGGACAGCAGGGGGTGTCGGCGTACAGTGACGTTAAGGAATGCTCTCTATGTGCCATCGTTCCCACAAGGACTATTCTCTGTAATGGCTGCTGCTGCGAACGGGGCCAGAGTGTCCTTCATGGAAGGTAAAATTGTTCTTGTAGAGCCCAACGGTATACAATTTGACATAGACGTGTATCAGAGAATGTATTACCTGAAAACAGAGTGTAATGACAAAATATGTGTAAAGTAACCGTCAGCCACGATATTCAGACATGGCATGAGATTATGGGTCATTGTAATTACGAGGATTTACTGAAACTGCAAACGTGACAGAAGGCATGCACATTGAAGGCGATAAGTGTAGACCTGATAAAGAATGTGTCGTGTGCATATAGGGGAAGTTTGCTCAATCGAGAAACAGGAATCCCACAGAAAAAGTAAAAGTACCACTTGCGTTGGTTAACACAGACCTTGCCGGTCCAGTAAGGAACGAGTCCATAGGAGGCTTTAGATATGTAGTCTTTTACAGACGTGTACACAGGGGCAGTGTTTGTTTACTTTCTTAAAGCAAAAAGTTACACACTCCAGGCCACGCAAAAATTCCTGGCGGACATAGCCCCTTATAGTACAGTAAGATGTTTGAGGTCCGACAACGGGACCGAATTCACAAACAGAGAGTTTCATTCACTGTTGAGGAATAACAGGATAAGACACGAGACGTCATGTCCATACTCCCCACACCAGAACGGAGTGGCGGAGAGAGAATGGCGCACCCTTTTCGAGATGGCTAGGTGTAAGCTAGTAGGCAGTAACTTACCTTAGAGCCTATGGCACTATGCGGTACAAGAAGCCGCCTACACCAGAAACAGGTGCTTCAATAAGCACACGGGCACCACCCCATATACAGCACTGACAGGAAAGAAGTGTAGTCTAGCCAGAATGCACCGTTTTGGATCAGAGTGTTATGCGTACCTGCAGAACAGAGGAAAGCTAGAGTCCAGGTGTGTGAAAGGGCTCTTTGTAGGGCACGACAAGGGAAGCCCCGCTTTCCTGGTTTATTATCCCG
This sequence comes from Notolepis coatsorum, assembly GCF_963971535.1. Taxonomy (NCBI): domain Eukaryota; kingdom Metazoa; phylum Chordata; class Actinopteri; order Aulopiformes; family Paralepididae; genus Notolepis; species Notolepis coatsorum. Next base: position 45,378,217 of record NC_140179.1, read on the forward strand.
GTAAAGGGATAGTGCAGAAACACAGGCTAGTCAAGTTTGTCACAAAGACAACATGTGAGGGCGAGACACAGACAGAGGAGCCAGAGCTGGACTCCAGAGTAAGGTGTGTAGAAACCGAGACACATCAGCCCAGTGTACTTGGCACGGGCGTGTAGGCAGACAGTCAGCCACCCCCAGAGGGCGGTGACGAGGAGCAGCCGAGGGTGGCGCTGAGTGCCCCAAGCAGTGGGAGGTACCCCTCGAGGGAACACAGACCCCCAAAGTATCTGACAGACTATGCTCGGAAAGGGAGTGACGAGGAGGACAGTACACCCATCACCGTTGATTACTGCTACAGGGTAGTCAGTGGGGTCCCGCAGACCTTTAAAGAGGCCATAATGTCCCCTGAAGCAAGTAAATGGGAGAGAGCGATGGACGAGGAGATGAGGTCCCTAGAGGACAACCACACCTTCACTCTCACCAAATTACCGGAGGGCAGACAGACAGTGTGAGGAAAGTGGGTGTATTCAATCAAGGAGGGAATTGAAGGCCACGATAAATACAAAGCTAGGTTTGTAGCTAAGGGCTTCAGTCAGAGGGAGGGGATAGACTATGGTGAAACATTCTCCCCCACCGCCAATCTGACCAGTGTAAGGGTAGTGGTTCAGAAAGCAGCCGAGGACAATCTGATTCTACATCAGATGGATGTGAAGACAGCCTATCTGCACGCACCCATAGATAGGGAGATCTATATGGAACAACCCGAGGGTTACGAAAAGGAAGGAGAGAAGTTAGTGTGTAAGCTGGAAAAATCCATTTACGGCCTAAAACAGTCTGGGCGAAATTGGAACGAGATGCTTCATACATGCCTTATCAAAGATCACTTCCTACAGAACCCAGTGTTTACTCGAGGGAATCAAAGGAGTCGGGGAAAGTGATCATCGTCATCTGGGTAGACGATTTGATCATTTGAACAGCGGACAACACCAGGAGCCTAGCTCAGGTGAAAGAGATGCTCTCCAATAGATTTAAGATGAAAGACCTTGGGAGGTTAAAACACTTTCTAGGTATGGATTTTGAGCAGTCTGCCAATTGTGTAACAGTATCCCAGAAGAGATATGTGGAAAAGATTCTGAAACGTTTTGACATGCAGGAATGTAGAACAAGGGATACAACCTTGTGATCAAAAGCTGGACTACCAGGAGGATGCTCAGAAACTGACAGATGTGAAAATGTACAGGGAAGCAGTGGGTAGGCTCATCTATTTGACGACATGTACTCTCCCTGACCTATGTTTTGTAGTGAGTAAGTTGTCACAGCATTTTGCTGATCCCACAGAGGAGCACTGGATTACGGTAAAACAAGTTTTTTGTTATCTTAAAGGTACAGCCGACAGACAACTGTGTTTCAGAAAGAGCAGCGAGGGCCTAGGGCTTAAAGCCTACAGTGATGCAGACTGGGCAGCTGACACCACAGATAGAAGGAGTACCACCGGATATTGTGTGAGTTTGAACCCAAACAGCTCATTGGTTGTGAAGCCGAATATATGGCTCTAGCTATGACCATACAAGAGTGTATCTACCTGGAACAACTGCTCGAAGGGATGGATACCTATGTATACAAGAAGACTGTTGTTTATGAGGACAACCAGGGAACCATTGCGATTGCCAGAAACCCTGAGTGTCGGCAGAGATGTAAACATGTCGATATAAAATATCATTTAATTAGATCTGTCATCAGAGAAGAAAGGATGACACTGATGTATTGTCCCACAGACGACATGGTAGCAGATGCAATGACGAAACCTGCCTCCAAATTGAAATTGAAGAGATTTGCAAAGGCCATGTTTGGTGTGTAGATATTGACTGCCATGTTCTGTTGATGTTTTTGTGATTATATCATTTCCTTTGTAAAAATGTTTTTCCAAGAAGTCAGCCAGTATACTAAAAAGTGGGAGTGTTGAAGGTAGAGGCTCTGTGTAGAATTGTTAGTATCTGTCTAACTGCATATGTAACTGTTCACACTAGTGTCTGTCTACCTGCATATATATCTGTGTCCACTGGAGGGCGTTCTAGGCGGAGACACTCTGGAGTACTACCAGGTAGCATAAGTATCTGTGTCTCCTCCCCCTTCTTTCTCTCCCCCCCCCCAGTCTCTCAGTAAGAGAGGACTCATGTGTTAATGCTCCCACCATGTGAATAAACAAACCAAGCCAGTTAAAGGCTAAAGACTGGAAACCATGCCTTTTGACCACATTATTGTCGCCCTATAGCCGGATTCTGTTAACACCATACAAAGCATAATATAGTAAGGAGCTGCTGGCGACCAGTACTACTTGGACTAAAGACCACAAGATCATCTTCATATCATATAGTTTACTAGACTAGAGTATTACGCACCCAGTATTACATACTTTCAATTGCTTGGACAGATCATCCATATATATATAATGGGTCTGAGACACTATTGTCCCATTCTATACCTGCATATTCTGTATATAGCCAGAATTCTCACAATGTATTTGGACACCCCTTTTTGACTCAATATAACAAACATATTTCTATGTTTAACACGATCAAAGGCTTTGGCAGCATCAATAAAACACATAAGAACTGATTAGTTTTGACCTCTATATTTGTTTATAATTTCCTTTAAGCATATACAGTATACCCGAGGCCAGTGCCATGTGTAACTGATTATTTGTGTAGTTAATAAACACATTGAATCTATTTATTATTATCTATCTATTGTATGCTGAAATAAACCGGTATTTCATTATTCCACATCAGGCTTGGCTTGGGTGTGAAGAAGTGGCTACTCTAGTGCACAGGTGTGATGATATTCTGTATTGTTATTACCTGCATTGCTTTTACCCATTTCTTAATCTCTGCATTGTTTGTATTCTGTCAACTGTATGATCATTCATGTCTATTTTATGTCCATTGTATGTCTAATGTAGTGCTGTGAAGCACTTTGGGCTGAGATTCTTATATGAAAGGTGCAAGTGTATTATTATTAATGTTATTATTATTATTATCCAGAAGGATTCTTTCTAGGACTTTTGACAGTATGCTGGCTATAGAGCTGTTGGCCTGTAGTTATCCAGGCTGTCAACTTTACCAGCTTTGTCCTTAATAACTGGCACTATAGCAGAACAGACAATATTGAGTGTGGTAACAATAACAAGCCATGAATCAAACAGCCAGTAAAACAAACAGCAAGGAGAGGAGCTATCCTCAGACTGGCATATTTAAGGTGCTCAGCAGTAACATGATCTAGACCACTTGCTTTGTTATCAGACAGATTGTTTATCGCTTGGTCCACCTCATGTGACATAATCATCATTGAGTCATTTCTCTCAGTGTTGTCGCCTCATACAAATCACTTTGAACACAGTTGAATAAGGTGCTATAATTCTGTCGCCATAACTCAGCAATATTGTCTGATCTGGAGATTCCATCCATGGCGCACACGGCAGAGGTGTTTTACAGTTGTTAACTCGCACTTCTTTCCAAAAATCTAAAGCATTGTGACTTAGCAGCTTCTTAGACATAGAATGAGCCCTCGTGGCTTGCTAATTCGTTTTTTTTTAAATGAAGTGTATGGCATACTTATATCTTGCATTAGTGAGCTTCTTGTGCTCGAGCACTGGTCCTTATCTGGGTCAACCTTCCATAGCCCATGATTTAAGGCGAGACAGTATCCCCCTAATAAAAAAAAATATTTGTATAGATATCACTATGAAACTTTCCCAGTTTGTTATGTACATAACAACTAAGAAAAAAATGTATTGCAAGTTTTATGAGATTTTTTTTAATATATGCAAAATGGGCGTTACCTAATTAAATATGTGCTAATTTGCATATTGCCTGGATAGAGACATCCAACATTGGATGATGCTAGATTTAAAAAATAAATGTCATTATGTTGACACATAACACAATGAACTTTTTACAGAAATGATTGTGGCTATGTCCTTTTATCATCCCATAAATCAGGAAATGCTGTCTACAGTATATCAACAAAAAAGAATTTGCCAGGTTTTTTGGTATAAATGTACTATACATCTGGCTATGAATGATATATCAACAAACCCCTTTGTAAAAAGATGCAGGGTATAGATATGAAGACATTTGGAAACTATGGTGTGTGTATGTGCTAGGAAATGGGACATTTCATCTCATTTCTGGAAAAACACCCTCAAAGTTCTGTATTGTAATTGTGATCTATGGACACAATCAGACAAAATGAAGTAAAATAAACAACAAATTGTGTGTTTTTGATATTTTATTGCCACTAGTTTGAAATAAGACATGTTAAGGAAGCAAAATATAACAAAATCTCAATAAGGTCGAAAAAAAAAAGCAAAAAGGCGATTTCGTGGGTAGCCTATTACTGTCTCGCCAGGCTTCCCAGGCTTCAGCGTGATATTCAACTAGTTGTTCCAACCAGGCCTGACCTGACATTATTCACACTGCAAGCCTTAGTGCTCAATTCTTATTTATATCTCAGATCCGATTTTTTGGTTTGGCTGTTGACATTATTTTTTTTAAATGTAGCCAATATCAGATTCCAGTGTGAACTGGTCACGCTCCTGAACTGACCCACATGTGCAATTGAACAATAACAAAGATGGTGATAAACATGGAGGACACTGAAGTCACAGTTTATGGTTTCATTTATAAGTTGATGTGCAGTGTATAGGCCAGCTAATTCGTGAGCAGATGATAATGGGGTCGAGGAGGAGGTGAAAGATAGAAAGCTTTGCTTGTATGGAAGTATCACCCCAAATATTTAAATAGGATAAACAACCACCTCCGTCTTCCATGTTTGTATTCGCTGAGTGTCTTATTTTTATGCTTGTATACCTCACTGCCTTCCGTTTGGATGAAAGTGTATTTCCTGTTAGCTATATTGTATCAGCGAACAAACACGGCAACAAGAAATAAAACTGGGTCCATTTAGAATGATTACATTATCAAGTTGAAACGGTCTATAGGACTTGGGAAGCTGATGTCACATTTGTGGGGCAAGAGTGACGCCTGTTTGTAGAGGATCACTCGTGTGAAAACCTGCCACAGAAGATCTCACAACTGCCATGGGAGGAGAAACCCTCCAAACCCTTCCTTTTCTCCATGGCGACTGGCATCCATAGCAACCATCTTAACGTCCCACTCCTATCCCTACATATGAACATCGCTGCTTATGAAAGAGTCAGACAATAAGATAGATATAGATACCAATTTCCTCTCTGTGCTATCCAGCTGCAGTGCAAGCTGGCCTAGTTTAGCATAAATTAATGGAAGCGGATATAGCCTAGCTTAAAACTCTGGGAAATGTGTTTTTGGCCAACAGCTAGGCTATTGCTGATCTGCATTCGCTTCCATTCTGGGACTAACACACTAGACAACAGGTAAATATGAGTTTGACATTGGATTTGCTTCATTTTGTGGCTGCATAGGTTTGTTTACATTGATACCGTTTGTAACTATTTTGACATTTATAGACCAACAACATTTCAATAATGCATGTACATATAATGTCCTACAACAAAAGCCATACTATAACATTTAAATTTAAATACAATATGTGGCCTTAGGTCATGATCAGTTGCCACGGTCTCTATCTCTGTCTCCCTCTCTCTCTGTCTCTCATGATACATAATGAATAATAATTGTCAAATCACAGCACTTTCTGTGCGCATGGCCACGTGGGAGACGTCAACAAATAATGACGACACGACTCGACGCGTTCGCTCGTTGTGGTTGTTTTGGGCCACAGCTGCATCTGAAGGGCGGAGCCGCCTCTCGCCAGTCAAAGCTACAAGATATACGACGCACCTCTGTGACGCGCGGTGCGGTGCGGTAAAAATAAATACAAATTAAATAGGTAACAGAAAAGACCTTGCCTTATATTGTATTTTCATGTCTAAAAGAAGACCCTAAAAGAGCATCGTCATGCAGCCGACGACGGTGATTGTGGTGGCGGAGAAGACCAGCCTGAAACGGCCCTTGATATTTTTATGTTCGGTGAACATGGTGAGTGAATTTGCGTATTTTCTTTAGCCTTCAACGAAGAGGCCTTTGCTTATTTATTTCCATCGCGATTAAAGATGATCGCAGATGATGACTATAATTGGACCCGTCACCCGATCCAGATACTGGGCGTTCTTTTTGTAGCATCCACCCGCTGCATGATGACCGCTCCGTGCACCGCATCGAAATAACGGATTTGATTTGTTTTATTATCTGCTAAAGATTGTAGACACATTTTGTACACACCGACTCGGTAATGCAATATGATGACTTCCCAGTTACTTTTGGATTAGGCTACGTTGCCTCCGATATATACAGCATATGAAGCGGATCAGATTCAAATGTGATTTTACTGTAGAATTGACTGCAATGTCAATATGTTCACCAGTGATGTAGTCTTGTTAGGTGGTTTATCCTCCACTACATCCCTGAATGGTAATGCGAATGTGTTCAATTAGATTAGATTTGATTCAAATGTATTTTCATCATATCGCAAGTACAGTACAACAACAACAACAACAACACATTTGAACAATGTACAGGTGATTAAACTGGGTATACAATATATAATTACTATACTGATTATTAGTGCTAATCAGATATATGTACAGGGTTGTATATGTACAGTGATACAGGCATAAAGACACTATGGTAATAAGTCACATGGCCAGCAGTGTATAAGTAAGAGTAGGTAAGGGATATGTACAGATATAGTACAAAATAAATACCTGAATACAGATAAATTATCTACAGATATGTAATAAGGATTATATGCAGGTATGTACAGACAGATGTGGATATACATATAAATATATATATACATACGGTAAGAATACATATATATATATGGTATACAGCATTATTGTATACTGCTATCATACAGAGTCATATGGGTTATATGCAGGTGTATAGATAGTTATATAGAAGGATTATATGCAGGTATATTCAGACAGATATGGATATATATCATTCATGCATATATTTATATGTATCGCATATATAATGCAGTAAATATAAATATATGAATTTATGTATACAGTATATACAGCACTATTGTACATGCTATCATACAGAGTTGGGTATATATATATATAGTATGAGGTAGACTATAGTAACCTGCGAGGTTAGGTGGGTTTAACCTCCACTACATCCTTCAATAGTAATACAAATGTGTTAAATCAAATGTAGGTGGGTTTATCTTACATCCCTGGTAATCATCGTCTACCACCACATTTAATTATTTACAATGATATTACGGTAAATTATGTTTGTTCCTATGATCTCACATTACATCCAACCCTGCCAGAGCTGAATAGGCTACAGTTTGTAAATGACACCATGTTTGTACTATACAGCAGCTATTACAGTAATGTGAGGAGTAAGGTTAGTGTGTTAAAGGTATAGCTGTGAATTTAGGAACCCTATTCATATTTCCATTTATCAATGATGGTCTTGATTAGAACCCTAGCCCTATTTCTTATTTACCAATGATATTGTTGATTAGAACACTAGCCCTATCTCTTACTGATCAATGATTATGTTGATTAGAACCGTGGCCCTATTTATTATTGACCAATGATGATGTTGATCGGTAGAGTCCTTTCTCAGCACAATCCATGCGGTTCCTTATACTAGCTCTTTATAGTTTGCTGTACAGTGTAAACCAACGCAAAGTCAATGGGGTCGAGCAGCTGTCTGTGCAGGCTGACTGAGGCTCACTGAAATGTCCTCCACAGTGCATGATTTCAGTGAGCCTCAGGCAGCTCTCACAGACATGAGCTCGACCCCATTGACTTTGCATGTTGGTGTTGTGGTTAACTATCCGGAGCTAGTGCGAGGTCGTAGCGGCGTGGACTGGACCGATTAACAACATCATTGGTGAGTAAAAAAAATGGGGTTTCAAAAACATCTGCACTTTCCCTTCATGCTACCTGACGAAAGCAAATTGTGTTGTTTTTTTTCCCTGGAAGGCGCTATGTTTCTTCATGGTGGCGGTGGTTGTTGCTGCTCACCGGAGTCTGACACAGGCTGAAAAAGTAAGGCCGTCTTCCTCTTCCTCTTCCAACACTATAGTTGTATGGAACAAGATTCTATTCTATTCTAATCTGTAATGATCAGAGGTGGAAAGACGGCTGAGGTATTTTGTTCCTCAGTCAGAGTAAGAATATGTGTAATAATTAGAAAGGAAGAAATAGTAGCTTAACTAAAAAAAAGAAAAAGGCACTTGTGTTTCAAAATGTTGCTAAAACTGTCTTTAAAATTCTCACACGATAGGCCACCCAAAACACACTCTGACAAGAGAGACAGAGCTCATCACGACTTCCTCTCAAAAACACACTCTGATTGTTGGTGGTTTAGAAAGACGTTTCTGATAGAATATGGATTTCTCTTTTTCACGCACCCTTTAACCAAAAGACGATACCGTCTTTAGCAGCAACAACCGAAGACAACAGATACTCAATACAAATATCCACCAGAGGCCATGGCTTCCTGCAAACTGTACATTTTAAGTAAACGGTTGAACCACTGTTTTGGAGTGTCTAATCTGATCTGCTCTTATCTACTCTGATCTACTCTGATCTACACTGATCTGTTCTGATCTACACTGCTCTTATCTACTCTAATCTACACTGATCTAATCTGATCTGCTCTTATCTGTTCTGATCTACACTGATCTAATCTAATCTGATCTACTCTGATCTACAATGATCTGTTCTGATCTACACTGATCTAATCTAATCTACTCTGATCTACAATGATTTGTTCTGATCTATACTGATCTAATCTAATCTGATCTAATCTGATCTGCTCTTATCTGCTCTGAACTACACTGATCTAATCTGATCTGCTCTGAACTACTCTGATCTAAGCCGATCTGATCTAATCTACTCTGCTACTTTGTTTCCTGACCTCAGGTTCACTATGGAGTGAATGCCCTGTTGCAGCTCTTCTGTCTGGGAGGAGGCTGCTTCCTGATGTCTGTACTGGGTGTCTGTGGAGCTTGGAAAGAAAAAAAATGGTGTTTGATTCTGGTAAGATATGGTGTGTGTGTGTGTGTGTGTGTGTGTGTGTGTGTGCGTGTGCGTGTGTGTGTGTGTGTTAGTGATGTTAAAGGAAAACTCCAACATTTTGGGAAATTAGCTTATTTAACATCTTCCCTGGAGTTAGACAAGAAGATACATACCTTTTTTGTCTCTGTGCGTGCATTTAGCTTTGGGAACAGTCGTTCCGTTAGCATAGCTTAGCTTCATCACTGGAAGTGAGGGGGGGCCGGAGCCTGACGTTCCCTTACAGTGTATAGTTTGATTGAAAAGTTTATTAACAGATTGCAGAATACACTCCAAATACAACTCCAAAACGTTCATGTAAACATGTTGTGACCTGTGTATTCACCACGTGGAGAAATAAAAAATAATTGAATTAGACAATTACGTTTTATAAGCAAATATACTCTGAACTATTTTTTGCCTAACCACTCCTCTCTGAGCGCAGCCAGTGATTTCAACGTGTCGTCGTGATTGTTGACATTCTCATTCATTCAAAGGATCCGAACCGATTGAAGTTTATGGATACCATGACTTAAAATCCTCTTACCTTGACGATTAAAAGCCTCCCCAATTTAGAAAACAGTAATCCAATGGCTGGTATTGTTATACCGGACGCTCTGAGCTAACCGGGGCTAACACAGATCAGGATGGTAAAGCATATATAATGACTTCCTTTCTGGGGTTTTCAAAATAAAAGTGCGACGTTTATAGCAGCGGAAAACGTTTATTTTGTACATTATCTAACGCTAACACGAACCTAAACTAATGTTACAACTAACCTAAAGTTAGTTTAGGTTCGTGTTAACGTTAGATAATGTACAAAATAAACGTTTTCCGCTGCTATAAATGTCGCACTTTTATTTTGAAAACCCCAGAAAGGAAGTCATTATATATGCTTTACCATCCTGATCTGTGTTAGCTCCGGTTAGCTCAGAGCGTCCGGTATAACAATACCAGCCATTGGATTACTGTTTTTCTAAATTGGGGAGGCTTTTAATCGTCAAGGTAAGAGGATTTTAAGTCATGGTATCCATAAACTTCAATCGGTTCGGATCCTTTGAATGAATGAGAATGTCAACAATCACGACGACACGTTGAAATCAGTGGCTGCGCTCAGAGAGGAGTGGTTAGGCAAAAAATAGTTCAGAGTATATTTGCTTATAAAACGTAATTGTCTAATTCAATTATTTTTTATTTCTCCATGTGGTGAATACACAGGTCACAACATGTTTACATGAACGTTTTGGAGTTGTATTTGGAGTGTATTCTGCAATCTGTTAATAAACTTTTCAATCAATCAATCAAACTATACACTGTAAGGGAACGTCAGGCTCTGGCCCCCCCTCACTTCCAGTGATGAAGCTAAGCTATGCTAACGGAGCGACTGTTCCCAAAGCCAAATGCACGCACAGAGACAAAAAAGGTATGTATCTTCTTGTCTAACTCCAGGGAAGATGTTAAATAAGCTAATTTCCCAAAATGTTGGAGTTTTCCTTTAAGATTCACCGATTCGCATCGGTGGACCGGCATAAACTTTCACGATGCGAGTGCACCGGTGAAATAAGTGCGCATCGGCTAGAATTCAGGTTGAACTTGCGATGCATCTGTTGTTAGCGTCTTTGCAGCGGTCAAAACCGATTCATTCATATAATTTCCTCTCATCCACTTCTGTCAGCAGTGCACTGACTGCACACAGCAGATACTATCTTTGCTTCGCTACTACAGAAGGCGAGAGCCGCGTCACAGTTATCAACAAACAGTGGAAGTCGAGGAGACATGAATAGAATTGATCAACTGGCTAACGCTAGTAGCCGCTGGCTAACATTAGCCAGTTAGCCGTTCAGCTAACGATAAACTACAGTATCTAACTAACTAACGTGACTCTGCAACACCAGTTCCATTAGTGAGGAAATGGGGGGGGGGGGGGGGGGTATATTGACGACGCTTGACAACAGGTTCAAAGATAACTTCACATTTATTGGCAATTCATTTCTTTATATCGCTTCCTCCAGCCAGGTTCAAACTGTGTTGTTGACAAAATGCCATCATGGTGTGGTGAGCTACGGAGCATCAGAATGCTCAAACTCGCTCTCTCTCGCTCTCTCTCTCTCTCTCTCTCTCTCTCTCTCTACGTTCAATGATTTAAAGTGGCCAAACGTTACAATATAAATACTAACTGGATAGTTGATGATAAACATTTAATTTCATTATTTGTGTGTGTGTGTGTCAGGTGTGTGGTGTTGGTTGTGTGTGTGGTGGTGGGTTGTTGTCACTTATCAATGCTTTATAATGTTGACTCTTAAGCTTTCTTCCTATCTCACTATGTGGTGTCCATCTTTTGTCTTGTGTGTGTGTGTGTGTGTGTGTGTGTGTGTGTGTGTGTGTGTGTGTGTGTGTGTGTGTGTGTGTGTGTGTGTGTGTGTGTGTGTGTGTGTGTGTGTGTGTGTGTGTGTGTGTGTGTGTGTGTGTGTGTGTGTGTGTGTGTGTGTGTGTGTGTGTGTGTGTGTGTGTGTGTGTGTGTGTGTGTGTCCAGTTTGCGGTAGGGATGGCAGCAGCCAGTCAAACAATGATCGTGGACACAGCACTAAGATACCAACCTATATATGAGGTACAACCACCAACTTCTATTCAAACAGGAACCAATCTCACTGACAGGCTGCATATCACAGTAATGTCTATGTGTGGGAAACACTGGACTATATTTCTGCAAACTGTTGGAGAATTAGCACTAGAAGATATTTATTCTGACTGTTTGTCGCCAGACAGAGGTGGTGAACAGGGAGTGTGATGTTTGTTTTGACTGTTTGTCCTCAGACAGAGGTGGTGAACAGGGAGTGTGATATGTATTTTGACTGTTTGTCCCCAGACAGAGGTGGTGAACAGGGAGACAGCTCTCTTGTCCATGATGCCGCTGAGTGACGCCAACAAACACAACAAAACCCTGATGTATGAGATCCAGAGATACGTAAGTAACATTCCTTCACTAATTCATGTTAAAGTAGAGCAGGCAGCTCACTCCCTCGTGTATTATTTATTTATTGATTGATACAATAGTAAGGCTAGTTATTTGACGGGCCTCAGTTCAGGAGCTGACTCACCTTTCACCAAACTGAGTGGCGACAGCTTAGAAACTGTAGTGGACATCCGACAATATTTATTATTCAAAGAAATCATCCTCGTAGTTAGTTACATACACCTTGTCTCCACTAGCCAGGGTTTAGCCGTGCTATGGCCTTGTCTACACTAGCCAGGGTTTAGCCGTGCTGTGGCCTTGTCTCCACTAGCCAGGGTTTAGCGGTGCTGAGGCCTGTCTGGCACACGGTGAGCGTCTCCATTGTCTTTAGAACCGGGTCAAACCTTTCACAGACAGACAGACACCTTTCACAACCTGGCCATTGTACCACAGTTGGTGGTGTAAATCTTGAAAGGTTGCCTAGCAACCGGAGAGCTTACAAGAAAGGCAATGGAGACACAAACCCAACCATACCCATGCTAGACCATGGCTAGCCCCAGCCAGGCTGAACATAGCTAATGGAAACAAGGCACTAGTTACCGATGGTGAATCCAAAATTTCCCCAAGGGGATCAATTAAGGAGTATCATTGTGGTGTGTGTGTGTTGTGGTGTGGTGTGTGTTAGGGGTGGGAATCACCAGAGACCTCGCGATACGATACTATCGCGATACGATACTATCGCGATACTTGAGCCGCGATACGATAGTATCGCGATACTCGATATATTGCGAATATTGCTTTTATTTTTATTTTTCTACTGCAAAGTAAAACTGTCAACATGTTTATCTAATCAAATAAAGTTCAGTCTGTTCATCTCACTTCAATAATTTTTATTGCAGAACATGGTATTTTCTCAAGCAGACAGATGTGAACACTGTAATCTGTGTTGCATGTACCTGACAAACTGAACTGTTTGTATTACAGTCATATTCCAACTTTTTATTTATTTTATGAATAATTAAATATCAATACTTGGCGTCCCTGTATCGATACAGTATCGCCACGCAAAGTATTGCGATACTACTACGTATAGGTTTTTTCCCCCACCCCTAGTGTGTGTGTGGTGTGTGTGTGGTGTGGTATGGTGGGTGTGTGGTGTGGTGGGTGTGGTGTGGTGTGGTGTGGTGTGTGTGTGTGTGTGTGTGTGTGTGTGTGTGTGTGTGTGTGTGTGTGTGTGTGTGTGTGTGTGTGTGTGTGTGTGTGTGTGTGTGGTGTGTGTGATGTGGTGTGGTGTGGTGTGTGTGTGTGTGTGTGTGGTGTGTGTGATGTGGTGTGGTGTGGTGTTACCAAAGACGGTAATGGCTAAAGGAATCCGCATTTCAGCAGGCTGCCTGTGACCACAGAGGAAGCACTTGCCCTGAATTACCTGCCCTAGATTGAGCCTGTGGAGCTGTCCGTTGTGCTGATGATAGTGTCTCCCTCCCTCTCTCCTCCTCCTTCTGTTACCTTCCTAGACAAGCAAAAAAACGATAAGCGTTTGTGACGAATACAATAGTTAACAAAACCGTGACACACTTGATATGTACCACATACACCACATGTAATTTATGCAAATGACATGTCGTCAGCTTGTGACTGCAACTTGTTCTTGTTCGCGGACAACTCAGCCCTGCTGGTCTCTGACAAGAACAAGTTACAGGTTGAAAAAACCCTCAGCTCAGAACTCTGCAGAATCTGCACCTGGCTCGCTGATAACAAACTATCATTACACCTGGGTAAAACAGAGTCCACCTCCTCCTAATAGTCTCCTCCCCACCGTATGTATATATTTTCTCCCCACCGTATGTATATTTTTTCTCCCACCCATGCACCCTCTCTTAATGTACAGTCTCCTCCCCATCATATGTATATATTCTCTGTTAGGATCTATGGGTAACAGTACTGTATATTTGCATATCGTATATGTCACAAATGTAACCATACTAGTGTTGTCACGATACTGGAATTTCGACTTCGATACGATACCTTGAAAAGTATCGATACTTCGATACCATTTCGATACCAAAAATATATATATATAATAATAATAATAATAATAATAATATATATATATATTTTTTTAAACAAATTTAGCTTTTGTTGCTGGTTGATTCTCCTCAGCTTCTCTCTGGTACTATACGAGAAGATAAATACACTTTTAAAACCCTTTGTTTTAAAAAGTGAGAGAGAAGAAATGTGTGACTGCCACCTACTGAGCGCACCTTTCTAGTTTTGTACTAGTGTAGTATGGATGGGCTCGACCTGACGTTGGAAACCGGGTAGCGTTGTGTCGAGTTCAGCGTGTACTAGTGTAGTATGGATGGGCTCTACCTAACGTTGGAAACGGGGTAGCGTTGTGTCGAGTTCAGCATGTACTAGTGTAGTATGGATGGGCTCTACCTAACGTTGGAAACGGGGTAGCGTTGTGTCGAGTTCATGCGTGTACTGGTGTAGTGTGGGTGGGCTCGGCTTGACGTTACTCCGTTTCCATGAAGTAATTATAAAGGTGGCCAGCTAGCTAGCATAAGCTAACGGAGCTAACGGACGGAGCTAACGGACTAGCTAACGTTAGCTAATAGCTTTGTTTACAAACTGAAGACAGGTCTGACGCGTCTGTGAGGGGGAGGAGGCTGCAGCAGCTTGTGTCTGTTGGTCTCTGAGGAGGAGGAGGACAGCAGCGTGTCTGTCTGTCAACAACTTGCGGGAGCAAGCCAGCTGGTATCGATACTGCAGAAAGTATCGGTATTTCGGGAAATGAGTATCGAAACCGTTTTAAATATTCAGTATCGGTATGTATCGATACTTCGATATTTTTGACAACACTAAACAGTACTATATACCTGTATGTCCCTATGCCATAAATGTCATGTATGTACTATGTTGTGTATGTCATAAATGTCACTATGAATCGAAAATGGGGGACCCTGATGTAAACAAGACAAACGTCTTTCTCTGGTCTGCATCCCCTTAACAATTGTGTGTATTGAGCCGTACTGTATTGTACCCATTCTGCAATCTGTTAAATAAAGTTTTCATTCATTCATTCATTCATTCATTCATTCATTCATATGGTGCTGTAATGTGGTTCTGATACGGTGCTGTACTGTGGTTCTGATATGGTTCTGTACTGTGGTTCTGATATGGTTCTGTACAGTGGTTCTGATGTGGTGCTGTACTGTGGTTCTGATATGGTGCTGTACTGTGGTTCTGATGTGGTGCTAGACTGTGGTTCTGATGTGGTTCTGTACTGTGGTTCTGATGTGGTGCTGTACTGTGGTTCTGGCTCTGCTTCGCTGATCTATGGCACTCTGCCATAATGTCATGGTATAGCACTCTGTCTTGTGTATTATTGCTTACGTATTCTTTTGTTCTATACACTAAATCAAGCATTGTGTGTTTGTGTGTGTGCGTGTGCGCGCGCGCGTGTGTGTGTGTGTGTGTGTGTGTGTATTCTCCCCAGTACAAGTGTTGTGGGCTTGTAGAAGGCTATAAAGACTGGGGCTCCTCCATCCCTCACTCCTGCCTGTGTGACAGAGACGCGAGGAGGACATGTGTGAGTATCAGACACTCTCTTTTCTCTTCTGAGGCCGGACAGTACCAAAGCACCTCGAAGGCGCTAAAAAATAAAATTACAAACATCACAAAACAAACTGGTCAGACTTCTACTTGACCTTACTCCTAGAACCCACCTCACCCCTGCCCACTTTGACAACCTAGGATGGCTTAGAGTAGATGACAGAGTACAGCAACTTGCAATGGGCCTGGTCTACAAGATACACTACACCACTAAGGTACCCATGTACATGTCAAAATACTTCCCAAAGGTCAGTGAATTCCACGACCACAACACCAGAGGGAGTTCCACAAATCATGTTCAACCCAGATTTGGCTCAAACAAGGGACTAAACACGTTTAGCAATTATGCCACATCAATGTGGAACGCCCTACCCACAGCTGTAAAGGAATGTGAATCACTACCCACCTTCAAAACCGCTCTCAAAGAGCAACTACGGGAGACTGCAATTAGAAACTGGCCCCTGTCAATGTCCAAACCCGACCCCCTACAGTTTCTCCCCCGCCCCACCCCACCTACCCAACCTCCTCCAATGTACAGTTTCTTCCCCCTCAAATGTATATACTCTCTTTTTAGACTCTTTTTGTACTCATAAACAGTACTGTATATTTGTAGATCTGGTATGTCATAATTGTCTAGATGTAACAGTACTGTCTATCTGTATGCCATGTATGTCATATAATGATGAATTGAAAATTGGGGGGCCTGATGTAAACAAGACGGACGTTTTTCTCTGGTCTGCATCCCCTTAACAATTGTGTGTATTGAGCTGTACTGTATTGTACCCATACTGCAATCTGTTAATAACATTTTCAATCAATTCAATCAATCAAACAGAGACACAGGCCCGTTGAGACAGAATATGATGATGATGATGATTATTCTTCTTTTTCATCTTCTTCTTCCTCTTCTGTTTCTTCTTCATCTTTTTTATCATTCTCCCTTTTCCTCTTTTTCTTTTCTTCTTTGTCTTCATCTTCTTCTTTTTCATATTTTCTTCTTCTTTTTCTTCTTTTCTTCTTCTTTTTCTTCATCTTCTTTGTTTTCATCTTATTTTCTTATTATTTGTCTTCATCTTCTTTTCTTCTTTGTCTTCATCTTTTCTTCTTCTTAGTTTTCATCTTCTTTTCTTCTTCTTTGTCTTAATCTTCTTTTCTTCTTTGTTTCCATCTTCTTTTCTTCTTTGTCTTCATCTTCTTCTTCATCATCATCTTCTTTGTCTTGTAGTCGGCTATATTTGCTAGTTATTCGATGAATCCTTTGCAAACCTAATGTGCAAGTTCATAGATTTCAGGACAGAATAAATCATTTCTCAGCACATCAGAAATCAGAACGGAAGGCTCTTTCCTGATGGTCTCTGACTGAAACATCAAGTGTGCGGAAAAATGATGTTCTATGGGTGAAGAAGTTGCTAGTTATTATCATGTTTATTTTCTGTCATGTAATATTGTTAGACCTTCTCAAACTTGACAATGTAAACATTGTAAATGGGCCCAGGTGTACTGTATGTCCTGTTGCAGTGTTTGCTGATACAATGGCTGACAGGAAATACACTTGAGCCCAAGATTCCGCAGCAACGCAAGTCTGTTGAAAAAGGTCCATGTTCAAAGTTCAAAGTGATATTTACACTGAGGTCGATTACCTTTTCTTCTCCAGAAGAACCTGCCTGCCAAAACAAGTATCGGGGCTCCGAAGAACCAGCTGATCTACCAAGAGGTAAAATATAGCAAGATAATTAAAAGACCATAGTCTAATTTTTACATTTAATTTCATAAATTTATTTAACCTTTAACAGGCACCCAGAAAAGTGGCCTTTTTTAAACTTGAACTTGAGGACTGCATACTCTTTTTGCAAAGCTGATCTTTATACTTTATATACTTATAGCACATGCATGAGCCTGGGCTCTTTTGAAGGATAACATTCTGAAGTTTCTGATACAATAAAGAAAATAAACTTTTAGTGCTAATGAAATAGAGTAACATAGGTCTGAACTTGAGTTGTAGAACAACTTTTTCTGTAGTAGTTGCAATATCCAGAAGTAGTATATCAAAAAAATTGGTATGAGCTGGAAAACACCCTGAAAAAAAAAAGAAAAAAAAGCTCTGCTGGTTTCAGTTTTCTCATTGACTCCAATGCATTCTGCGTTCTTTTCTCTTCCGGTTTTCGCTCGTGACTTTTCACCTAGATCCCTCATTCGCTCATCCCCAGGTGGGGTATCATTGGAAGGCCACACTCATTGGTTACAACCCTGTCTAATAATATTCGAGATCGCCAAATGATTGACGGAGCTAGAGCCTCGGGAGTCGGGGGTGGTATAAAAAAATAATAGAAAAGTCTGCTGTGTACTTTGGCGCACGCCTCACATATCGGCATGTAACTCAAGAACCGCTGAACGGATTTTGTTGCCTGAAACGGAAATCAACAGGCAACAAATAGGGCTTTAATTGGATATATATTGTATTAAAAAATATACACACGTGAGCCGCTAGAGGTCGCCAAAGTGGCGTGTCACGTCGGTGGGCAAATCGTCCTCAAACCGTCCCGGGGCCGGGTCGGTGCCAGTTAAGAGGTTAATAAAAGCCCTATAGTAAAGCTGTTGTATGAAGTTCATCCTTTTCTATATCAGTGTGGCTCATCTACTCTCATCTGCATCACAGTTGTGCTAATCGTTTGTGTAATGTTGTTTAATGTTGTGGTTTACCGACGGTACTACCCTTCTGATTTCCAGCCTTGCCTGCCAATCTACATGTCCGCCCTGAAAAGAGGATTCTCATTTGTCATGGGTTTCAAATTCGGAATCGGGATATTTTGGGTATGTGACTTTGCATGTTTTGTTTGTATGTGCTGTATTGTATACCACATACTGTACGCTATTGTTTATTTCTGATTACTATATGTTGTAGGCTATATCAGACATTCACATGGAACAAATGACCTGTCTTCAAGTATTACTGTGGTCTTTTAACCCTTGTGTGGTGTTCAGGTCTGTGGGACCTGTTTTCAATGTTTACTGGAAGACACATTTATATTACATACGTGGTGTTCGGGTCCACTGAAAAGTGTGAAAATTGTAGGTGAAAACAAGTTAAATTATGGTAAAGATTTTACAAAAAGGTTCACTGTGTAACTTCACTGTCTGCCTCCACCTTGTTTAATTTATATTATTCATTATTATAATGGTTCCTTCTTCATACAGACACCACTTTATTTTTTTTATTTATGAATTATTCATACCTTTATTGATAAATGTGATCTAGCAGAGGTAAATGACACATCCATACTGTATATGTCTGGATTGCTTGTAATTGAGATCAAGTGAACATCTGTTAAGTATTCTTTACATGAATTGTTATGGGTTTATTGTTTTATGATCCCAATAATGTTGTGGGTCCACCAGACCTGTGAACACCACAGAAGGTTTAAGACATATTTCACTGTAGTAAAAAAAAATCACTTTTTATTACACACACCGCTTGAGTTGATGAACAGTCGACCACAAATACTGTCTGCTCTCGGGCACCTGTAGTCATCACCACCAAGTCACTCACTCACTTAAAGGAAGAATCCACCCTAAAACAGAAAGTACATTGTTGTATTCTCGCGCAGTGTTAATTTAGTCAACGAAAATGATGACTAAATATGGTCGTCAGCGAAGCTTTTTCCCCTGACGACAACGAGACGAGACGTCACATTAATGGAGATCATGTGACACTAACGTGACTAATGATTCATGCAATGTCGTTGACTAAAAACGACGACACAAAATGTAGTTTACAAAATAAAATCGCTCTTAATTTTAAGACGAGATAAAATAATTATAACTTTTAGAATAATTCATGCTATTATTAGTGCAGCATTTCCGTTTCCTATGTGTGCAGCGCAAGCGCTTTGATTAATTTCCTCAGCCGCGTTATTTGTTCTTAGCCAGCATTCTAGATAGCAGTAACAAAGGTTATCATATAACCCTAATTATGAATACTGGCTGAGCGTCTCGCTCTAGCCATATTGAGATATCATCTTTGTGCAGCTATTGTGCACGTGAAAAAGCGGACACATGCACGTCACTTGCACGTGACCACGCCCGCTCCCGTGTTTCCCTACAAAACACAGGGTGTGGTCACGCGCACGCCCTTCCAAGTCTGAATTTCATGCGTGAAAAACACCCACTCCAACTCCGACCAATGTGCGAAAAAAGGGACCAGCCACCCTAGAACGCACAGCGCAAGTGGGACCGCGTGTGAACAGAGCACTTCGCGGTCCACACCCACACACTCCTGCTAGCCCACCTGGTGACGGGTTGCAGGAGAGGTCCCGGCACTCAGGACTGCCTGGGAGACGGAGCTCCCAGTCATGTCCATGAGGTAAAACCTAACAAAAGGACCCGGGGAGGACCAGGAGGATGCAGCGCAGATGTCTTCCACCGAGGCCCCCCCAAGCAGGGCAGAGGAGGCTGCCACTCCACGAGTGAAATGTGCCCTGACGCCTGTGGGGGGAACCTGTCCGGCCAAAGTGTAGCAGAGGGCAATGCCTGGACAACGCCTTACCCGCGTGGGAGCCACTGTAACAAACAAACAGTTGATCAGTAGCCCTGAGATCCTGCGTGCGGCTAAGGTACACCATCAGCGCACGGACAGGACACAACAGGTGAAGGCTCACCTCCAACTCACTTGTATGAGGGGGAGGGTGAAACGCCTGGAGCACAATATCCCTGGAGTGATAAGAGCTCCGGATATTCTTTGGCACGAAGGCCGGATTAGGCCTCAGAGTCGCGCTGTTATCAGCCTGAATAGACAGGCACTCTGGCCGCACCGAGAGAGCACACAGCTCACCCACACGTTTAGCGGAGGTGATGGCCAGAAGGAACGCAGTCTTGAAAGACAGTCGATCCAATGACGCCCGCTCAAGAGGCTCAAACCTCAGCCTTTCCAGGACCAGTTGGAGGTCCCAGCTCGGGGACAGAGCACGTTCCACAGGCTTGAGACGCTGTGCGCCCAGCAGGAAACATCTCACGAGAGGGTGGCTGAACAGCGTTCTGCCCTCAAAGCCCACATGACAAGACGATATAGCTGCGGCATATACCTTCACTGTCGAGGCTGACAGCCTATCCAGGATAGACTGGAGGAAGGACAGAACTGAGTTCAGGGGGCACGACACCGGGTCCAGGCCCCCATAGTCTCACACCACTCTCGAAACATACGCCACTTCCCTGTGTAAACTGTGGTAGTGGATGGAGCGTGCGCGTTCTGGATGGTGTTAACCACAGTAGAGTTAAGACGCATCCCCTCCAAATTCACCCTTTCAGCAGCCAAGCCATTAGAGGCTGCCCCAGAACAGGAGGCAGAAACAGTGTGCCGTGTGCCTGAGAGAGGGCCCACGGCGACCACGGAACAGGCCACGGCGGGGCCACCAAGAGTTGAATCAGGGCCAGGAACCACACAGCTGTTCCCCGGTCCGGCGTGACCACGATAAAAGTCCTGCGCTCCTGACGTACCCGCTCCAACAGCTGAGCTATCAGGTGTATGGGGGGGAACGCATACAGAATCCCGGGCGGCCACAGGTACATCGAGAAGGCATCCACTCCCAGAGAGGGGTTGTCCTTCCAACTGACCGAGAACCACAGGGGGCACTGGTAGGACTGACTGCTTGTAAACAGGTCCACCGCGGCCTCCCCGAATCGGTTCCAGACCTGTCTGACTATGTCTGGATGTAGTCCCCACTCGTCTGGGTGGGGACCGCCCCGTGACATCAAGTCTGCACCCACATTCTCCCTGCCGGGGATGTGGAGAGCCCTCAGGCTGCGCAGATTGTGAGACGCCCATAACCAGAGTTTGACCGCCGCCCGGTGGACACGGGGGGAGCGTACTCCTCCCTGTCTGTTGATATACGACGCTGAGGCCGTGCTGTCCGTCCTGATCAGAACATGCTTGCCCATTACATGATGGCCAAGCTGTTTGAGGACTAGAAGCACTGCCTTCAATTCCAACACATTGATATGTAGTACAGTCCGGGCAGGCCAGCTGCCCCCTACTGCGTCGGTCCGACACGCCCCCCCCCATCTTGTGAGGGAGGCATCGGTGAAGACCGTGACGTGTGACCGTGACATGGGGACCCCGCTGGTGAGGGCCCCAGGCCCCCCCCCCAGTGGGCGAGGTCCCCCAGTACTGACGTGGGGACCTTCAGCCGCTTCCACTTGCCTCTCACAGGGTCTATTTTCATACTGAAAAACCACCTCTGTATCCTCCTCATGAAGAGGAGGCCAAGTGGGACCACAGAGTGAGCAGATGCCATCATACCGAGCAGGCGCATCACGGACAGCGCCGTAACCGTCCTGCCAGGACGGAACCTCCCGAGCGCGCCGACAATATCCTCTCGCCGCCGCTCTGAGAGGGTTGCCCTCATAGGCCTTGAGCTTAGAATTAAGCCCAAGTACTCTACCTGTTGACTGGGAAGAGGAGTACTCTTCTCCCAGTTCACAGCAAAACCCAGGCAGGTGAGGTCTTCCACCACTTGTCTGGTATGAGACCTGGCGATCTCCTCTGACCGGCTGAGGACCAGAATGTCGTCTAGGTAGAATACAATTCGTATTCCCTGACAACGCAGAGGTCCCAGCGCGGTTTCCACGCACTTGGTGAAGGTGCGAGGAGCCATAGAGTAGCCGAACGGCAGCCTCTGGTACTCGTACGCTATTCCCTGAAACGGGAAGCGTAGGTATTTCCTGTGAGGAGGGAAGATCGGGATGTGAAAATATGCATCCTTCAGGTCTATGGAGGTGAACCAGTCTCCCACTCTGACAGCACATAACAGGTGTTTGACGGTCAACATTCTGAACCTTCTCGCCACAATCAACCGATTGAACGCAGACAGGTCCAGTATGGGTCTGACACCCCCCGTTTTCTTGGGCACCAGAAAATATCAGGAATAAACGCCACTCATCGCGTCCTCCCATGGGACCACGACGATGGCCTGCTTCGCCAACAGAGATCGGATCTCGTCGGCCA
The DNA here is from genome assembly GCF_963971535.1 of Notolepis coatsorum. Classification (NCBI taxonomy): domain Eukaryota; kingdom Metazoa; phylum Chordata; class Actinopteri; order Aulopiformes; family Paralepididae; genus Notolepis; species Notolepis coatsorum. Next base: position 45,400,843 of record NC_140179.1, read on the forward strand.
GGGCTGTCACTGCCGCGGACTCTGACAATAGAGTCTGTATCAAACCCAAAAACGGAGGGTGGGGCTGTGCAAACTGTAACACAAGCCCCGCTCTCAGCGTTTTCCTCATCCACACCGACATATGGCACTTATGTAGCCATATGTGGTAAAAATCGCAAAGCGATAAGAATCGTAGTTAGGTGGCCCGGTCCCTCCCGCTGTGCATTGCAAACCCTGGTTTCGCCAACCACGTGAGCAAGATATCTTGCGGAGTCGGGATTTCGAGGCACCCAATTGCACCCAAGGGGGGACCCCGACAGAAAGGTGCGGTCTGAAACATTGACGCTGAGCATTGTCCCGTTTTTGCAAAGCGATTACTTGCTGGGGATGGCCTGCTCTACGGCTGGACATGCATGGTGTGTGGTCCTCACGCTGTCTAGGGTGAGAGTCCCCTACACACCGTAGCCCTGTAGTGATATTACTATCACCCAAATTACGCGTGCCTGACTCACTACCGCTGCTAGGATTGGTAGTCCGGACGGGGGAGGCACCAACGTAATACCCGGCCTGGCGAGGGCGGGGCTGGGGGAACCTGCGCTGCGACCTCCTGGGCCTAGGGTTCCCACTCTGACCACATTTTTTAGATACAGGGAAACCTGCTCTGTCGTCACATACAACACCAGGCTCACCAAACGCACACGCTGGACGTGTGGTGCGGGAGCCTCCTGACAGTACAACATTCTCATAGACAGACCCAGACCTAGCTAGCAGCTGGGTGTCAGCCCCTGTCTTCATGAGAAGCGATATGTCGGGCCGCTCACGCTTCATTGGAAGAACGCGGCCTGCAGCCAGAGGGGACAAAACAGAGCCCTGAGTCCCGTAGTGTAGCGGGGGGGAATGAACGGAGAGCGTGCTAGACACAGCTAGATGGCGACGGTAACTCCTCGCGGAGGCACGCCCATCTAATTCAGCTGATCCCTCGGCCGCCGAGGTCTGTCGGCACCGTGAGAGCCTGTCTCTTTGTTTCCAGGTTATCTCGGGCGGGGGACACATGGCCACCGGTCGGGGGTCTCGCAGCAGCCGCTGACGAGACCGTGCTCTCACCTCTGGCTGTGTGGTGCGGCGTGGGGCCCCGGTTAAAGGCCTCCCGCACTTCCGCTGACAAACCAAAAAGTCCATCCACAGAGAGGGGGGCCCTGAGGAGGAGAATTCTCCTCTCCTCCTCCAGGGGAGACTGCTCTAACCACAGATGTCTGTGAATAAGAGTCGACAGCATCCTCACTCTCCCTGCGGTTATAGCTTGCGGCTGGGTCAAAAGCTGAATAACCTCAAAACCCTGAGCGAGGGTCTTGACGTCGGCCGTCCCTAAGACCCCATCGCCCAACACCATTTTTGACAGAAAAGCAGCCAATTGAGCAATGTTATTAGTTGCTGCTAAATTCTGCACTGTTGCGATATAAGCCTCATTAGCCCATCCAGCCACCTGCCGGGCCGACTCGCCCCTTGGCGTCGGTTTCCGGGTGGGATACCGCTCTACCATGTCTGGGCAGAGGACCGAAGCCACCTGCTTCTCTAGGCACGACACACCTGTCCTGAGCCCCGCCATCAGACCGTCCACCCGTGTAAAGGGTAGATAAGCCTCGGCTAAACCCTTAACATTAGACACCGTTTGACCTTCAGTGATGTAATGGTTAAGCGGGGGGAAAACTGGACACAGTCCCGGCGGGACACACTGGAGCGGCGTCCCGAAAGCAATAGAATTAGCAGTAGCTGCGCGCGCCATGATATTTGGAAAAACATTTAACAACGTTTCATGTTGATCACATTCACCCAAATACACAGCCGCCCGCGCTATCACACCGCCCGGTCGTCTCACGGGACAACGAGCGGTAGTGAAAACACTAGTACTAGGAATTGCCATTGATGGCCCTACCCGTGCGCGGTTCGGCTCGACCGCCGTGCGAAGTCCATCGGTCCACTGTCATAGAACTGCGAGGAAAGTCCGGTATAGGGCCGTCGTTCCGTCTGGACGCGCCGAAGAAGATCCGGGGGCTGGAGAAACTCCGGCAAAAGTCCAACATTCTTCAATTTCTCCCTTCGCTTCATATTAACGCGCCACTGATTGATAGTGCATATTAGCCAAAATCACGCATGGAAAAAGACAAGGAAGGGCGTGAGCGTGACCACACGCTGTGTTTTGTAGGGGAACACGGGATCGGGCGTGGTCACGTGCAAGTGACGTGCATGTGTCAGCTTTTTCACGTGCACAATAGGTGCACGAAGATGATATCTCAATATGGCTAGAGCGAGACGCGATGCCAGATGATATATAACCTGGCATGGGTTTAATGGAACAATGGCGGGGCAACAGGGTCTCGGTGTAACCGAGCAATAGTCTGCCTATACTTTCAAACGATAGTCAAATAAAATCACAGGAGAATATCTGATCATCAACATAACGGTTTTATTCACCTTCCTCTTTCCACTCCACAACACAACAACCGACCTGTCACAGGCATGTGCCCCACTCTTCCCCAAAACAAAACCCCAAGAGGGCGCGCAACTCCACCTAATAACATCAGCATCAATAATAACATAGTGTAGCGCCAAAGAATAGGAGTCGGAGGCGGGGTGTCGAAAGACGATGCTAAATGTTTATTCAACGTCAACACTCTTGCTAGCTAACAGGAACTCGTTTGCCAACAGGAAAGTAAAAAACGATATTGTCCGTGCGGAACCCTTATCCCCAACACATAGTTCCGTCTGTGAATTATGTTGATCCACCACAATAGAACCCATTAAATAGCTTACATAAGTCTTATGAGGCTGTAACTGAATGGTGAGACTAAACATAAAAGACTAAATCGAGACTAAACAAAAAAGACTCAAACTAAAATGCTCAGACCTGTAGTTGACTGAAACATGACTAAACGAAAAATAGATAAAGGTGACTAAATATGATGAAAACTAAAAAGAGCGTTTGAGACATGATTAAGACTAAAAATAAATTTAATAAAAAATTGCTGACGAAATTAACACTGGTCTTGCGTCACTGGTGTTTAGCTTAACACTTTGACTGCCCAAGGTTAATTCATTATTAGTCCCTTGAATGCCCACATCCACTCCAATGTTAACGTTAATATCGCCTAATCTATGTTTTAAATGATGGCTATGTGTCTCATCTGCCCGTCGCTTATCAAAGACTCATTTTCCAGTCAACATTGTCATGGCAGATTGTTTTTTTATGGCTTCATTTCCGTTTTCTAGCATTTTGAAAATCACTCGATTTCACGGAAAAAACAACACATTCCATGATAATCGCCTTTTACTGGAATATTCTAGAATGTTGTCATTGTTCGGCCATGTCATGAATAGTTTTCAAATAAACGCTAGATTATCGATAGTATATGTGTACGCAAGCACGCTCTTCCGGCGAGCCGAAAATCGAGTCTCCTATTTCCTGACCGCGAGCAGAGTCAAACAGCCTATCACCATAATCACATAAAAGCTTATATCTCTGTGAAAACGAGTCTGATTATCCTAATACTGATAACATAGATTCCTTACCTGAGATCAGATGGTATCCAAATGGTTTATTCCAATTCCCGATCGCCATTCATTCCATAATTTCCCATTCATTTTCATTGAGTCCAATCCAAAAGGGTGATTTACCATCTGGGAGATGATAGGGGGCGCTTTTTTCACATCTGAGCGCCGGGGGTGCCTGGATCTCCAACGATAGACTCGCTTGATGCAATATGATTTCAGATCGCTAATAAAAAATTTATTAAAAAAAAAACGAATATTCTCGTGAGTGGGCATTCAACCCGCGGGGGGTAAACACAAGAAAACTTGTGGATGGCATTCAAAGTGTTAATAGAGGCACGTCACCAAAAAATATTGTTACGATTTTCACATAATCTCACACACTTCCAAAAACTCTAAACAGTTTTGCAGACATTCCTTTAATTTGACAGTTATTGAGAGTAAATTAGTTTGAATATGGCCACCAGTGATGTCATCAGAGACATTGAATCATTGTGTTAATTACAGCTCAATGAAATTATTATGTAACAATCCCTATAAGACAAGGTATTGCTATTTATGCATCTACAGTACATCATTTCATGGTGCTGTGATTAACACAACACACGGATTCAATGTCCCAGATAGGCCATATTCCAGGCCATACTCAAACTCATTTGCTCTCAATAACCATCAAACTAAATGAATGTGTGCAAAACTGTTTTTGGATGTGTGTGAGATTATGTGCAAAATAAATCAGCATTGTTTTTGTTTTTTTGTGAAGTGCCCCAAATTGTTCATATTGACAAATCGATACTAAGTGTACAATATTATAGCCATAACATGTGAATTCTATTTTAGGGTGGATTTCCCCTTTAAGCAATTACACTGAGATGTGCTGCAGTTGTTGGAACAAGGCTGTTGGCAGGGTTCCATAGACCGGTGCCAAAAACATCACATAGCACAACCCCAATTATGTTATTGATTTTGTACAGCATGTACAAATCATCAAAAATTGTAAACAAATATAGAATCGTAGTATACAAATATAGAATTCGGGTTATAATTCATATTTTCTGCTCCTCCGCCAACAAAAAATAGTTCCCCCTTGCTAAGCGACGGACGCCCTTGCTTGACCCCGTCCATCCAGATTTATGAATGACGTGTTCATTCATTAATGTCGTGCAGTTGAATGTAAACAAGGTGGGGAGATGCTGGTACCGTTCACACTCCTTTACCCAGGGTGGTTTCAAAAGGAGTGTCAGTTGCAAGCTGTGTCTCAATCCAGGGGCCATACCCTTCAAAGGCTGTGTTTGAAGACCGAATACGTCACAGCGGCGTGACCGAGGCTGTGTCCCATTTCCTTCAAATGCGGCCTAGAAACGCAACCTTCTTTTCCCGAATTTTGGAGGATCCGACGGAAGGATCCTTCGGGACAGCCAAGTATTCCAGAATGCATTTCACACCTAACGGCAGCGATGGCAGAAGGCCAAAAGCTGTGTGACACAGCAGTAATGTAGGATCTAGGACTATTATTATGTTGCTTTATTTAAGTTGTAATATCTTTTCAGCCGAGAAAGTGAACATTTAGATTCCTAAAATGCTAAACACCTCTGCCCAAGAGTTTAGTATCCAAAGTGACTTACGACAGCAGGAGGGGTTCACCTCTGAAGGGATCAGAAAAGTAAATGGACTATAGTGTGTCTTTTCTGCTCAAGAACACCATACCTTTATGGCTGCGTTCATCATCGTTTCCATGGATACAGTGAATAAACAAGGCTGCACAGATGCCGTGAAATGAAATGACTTAAACTTTTTTTAAATTACTTAAACTCTGTATTTAATAATATAGAATAATATAATTCATTCAATATGTTAAGGGAAAATAATGATATGAGTAAAGGTAGCACCGGTTGGTTGCACAGATGCCGTGATATGAAATTACTTAAACTTTTTAATTTTTTTACAAATTCTCTGTATTTAATCATATCAAATAATATAAATTACTCAAATAATATGAGTAAAGGTAGCACCGGTTAGTTTACTTCCTGTTTGGGCAGAGATGTTTGACAGTAGAAACGTCGTCCAACTTTCATCATCTCCTATGACGTGGTTATATATACACTAATGGAATGCCTCGCTCTTCAATCACAATGCTTTTTCAAAAAGCATTTCAGTTTGAAAACCTAGACGAGGCTAAACAACGCTTCTGAAAACACACACACACACACACACACACACACACACACACACACACACACACACACACACACACACATACACACACACACACACACACACACACACACACACACACACACACACACACACACACACACACACACACACACAGACAGAAAAGATCCAGGTACTGTGATACGAGTTAATCCTGTGAGTTAATTTCACCTGCAACTGTTTTTTAAATCACAGCTTTTCTGTTCCCAGGGGATCTTACTTGTTCTGAGCGTCAAACTCATCGTCCAGATAAAAAGGAAAAAGGAATTTCTGTCACTGCTGGAGAATCAAAAGTACTTTAACACCGGCTATCCATAGAGTCACACGCCTTCTCCAGAGAGGACGGCTGCGGCGACACCAACGGTTACAGCACAGGTGTGGTCTGGTCATCTGACACGTTTTGATTTAGTCTTTTTTGAGTCTTGTTGTTACATGGTACATTTGCATGCACACACATATTCTATTTATATTCGGGATATTCCAAGTATTCTGTTTTTGAGTTAGGGCATGTAAACATCAAATCCTAGTTACAGTGATACTGATTGATTATGGGATAGCTGCAAGCTTGACCAATATTATCCATGATTCTGTTTTGATTATGGGATAGCTGGGAGCTATACCAATAGTATCCATAATTCTGTTTTGATTATGGGATAGCTGGGAGCTAGACCAATATTATCCATGATTCTGTTTTGATTATAGGATAGCTGGGAGCTAGACCAATATTATCCATGATTCTGTTTTGATTATAGGATAGCTGGGAGCTAGACCAATATTATCCATGATTCTGTTTTGATTATGGGATAGCTGGGAGCTAGACCAATATTATACATGAGCTGCATGTGTACACTTTGTTCCATTCACCCTTGGGTTTTTGCACTCTGTTAAAAGGATATAATCTGTAATGCTGTCAAGCGACGACCTCAAGGCAAAATTGTGCCACTTGTAAACAAGTGCAAGACCAAGCAAGACTCTTTTTGCTGTCGCTGTTTTATGGCATCACAGATTCTACCTTAAGTTCTGTTTCCATGGTGATATTCAAAATTATCTGTTTATTGGGTAAACAGATATATTTGTGAGTGGGATATGAACTTGCATAATGAATGTATCCCTGTAGGCCTTAGCTGGGTAATGAGCTACTATTTGGTAGAGATGGGATCTACCAGATATAATCAATCATGATACGTGATCTACAAGATTCTTTATGTGCTGCGATACCTTAAAGGAACACGCCGAAATGCACTCAAGAAGATACCAGTTTCCTCTCTGTGCGCTCAGTAGAAAGCTATCCATCCACAAGCTAGCCTAGTTTACCTAAATGGAAGCGGATATGGACCACTAGCCTAGCTTAAAACTCCGGGAGAGGTGTTTTTGGCCAACACCTAGGCTGGTCCGTATCCGCTACCATTAATTTGTGCTAAGCTAGGCTAGCTTGCAGTCGGATAGCTTTCTACTGAACGCACAAAGAGGAAATTGGGATCTATCTTTTGTCTGACTCTGGAGAGGACGGTCGGTAAGCGCATTTCCCATAATATCTGCGTGTTCCTTTTAAATCAAGTGCATACTTTTGATTTACCTCCATCGCTAGTGCTGCTGCTCTTCACGTTGGCGAGCACAGGACTCAAGGTTGGAACCTGGGTCAAGGTACAGGTTTCAGTATGGGAGAGGAAGTTAGCGAGTCTTTGCTAGCATGAACTACACCTGGTCTTTCTTTTATTAAAAGCCTTTGTGAATGTGAATAAATGACAGGGGTGTAAATATATCAATCCAATATTGTGGGGGAAAAATATTGCAATACTATACTTGATCAATATTTTTTCACACTCCTATTGACTGGAATTGACCTGATACCTGAGTTGCATCTTGTTTCACCTCATTATTCTCACTGAATGTATTTTCACCAAAGAGGGTAATAGACATAGGAAGAGGGATATCACTCACTGAAAACCCAACGCACATCATTCAAAATGAATAGGAGGCAATGTCCTCACTGAAAACCCAACGCACATCATTCAAAATGAATAGGAGACGATGTCCTCACTGAGAAGTCAACGCATGTCATTCACGTCATTATAGAAACTGACTTGTGCAACAGCAATCAACTGCTTCAATATCAGGAATGTCAATTTCAATATTGTAAATAAAATATTTTCTCAATTTGATGTCAAAACTAGCCTAGCTTACTCTCATTGTTTGTAAATCGTCAAAGATGTCATCAGTATGCACCCAAAATAGAACAAAACCCCCTTCAGAAAAGATCCACTGAATGACATTCTGAGTTTAAAATGTCAATGTGTTTTTAATATCCTCTACTTTTACTGGTATATGGAATTTTACGTCTCACTCCATTAATTTAGTAGAGTCCTAGATCTGCTTATTTTCCCAGAGCTGGTGACAGAAGTAGCTAAGGGTTTCCACATCTTTGTTCCTCCCCATCTCTGCTTTCACAGTCCCTGCGTTGGATTCTGTTTACATTGTGAACTGACTGAATTGGAACAGTAAAGGGAACAGTTTGCTTTATTTAAGAAGCCTGCGATACAAACTGGGGGTAATTTCAATCCATCCAACAAGTGTTGTTATCATTTGAAAGACATTCACCGGGTCTTTAAGATTCAGTACAATGGAAATTGTGTCTTTCAATCTCATTGCATTCTTTAACAAAAGGTATGTTGATGTATGATGACAGTTTAATACTGTTGTTCTGAAGATTATGACTAAAGCCCCTTGATCATTATCCCTGTGGATATCAACAGAATTAAACCATTTCAGATATCCAATCTGCTTCCCTGAAAACATTGCATAATCTACTCAGGTTACCCTGATTGGCCCATCAGTCAGTATGTCAGTTGTCAGTAGTTGTAAAGGATATCAGCTAGCTAGCCCACGAAGTGAGGAAACTAGTTTGCTACAATTTTGTTCATTTTAGTGGTTCAAAAACATCCATACCAATTGTGACAACTGATTGGCTTAAGGTTCCCAGAGTTTGCACTGAATTAGGAAAATCTGCTTCTAGCTTCTGTGCCCCCGACATGTGGAACGTTTTGCAATACACTTTAAAACTCAATAAATTAGTATCTATTGGTCAGTTTAAATCCTTAACAGCAAACCATTTCACCACAGTCTGCAGTTGCTTTGAATTATTTTAAATGTTTAATTGATTGACTTCTGTTTTATATTGACTTTGCCTTTATGTTTTGTATTTCTCTACGTTATCGTGAATGAGAGCTTGCTCTCAATGATCTTTTGAGATTAAATAAAGATAATTAATTAATTAATAAAAAGGAGAACAATGCGTTTAGCAAATGAGCTTCATTAGGTTAATTTGTAATTAGAAAGGAAGTCAGTCCATCGTGCACAGTTTTTTTGAGGAGCCCTTTCCTATGGATGTGAAGGTTTATTTCTTTACGTTTGGACTTTTCTCTTGCTATGACCAGCACCTCCCACTCTCTGGATGTGCAAGATAAACATGTTTTATTCATGTCTTGTTTATAATGGATTCATTTTTTTTATCACAAAAAACAAATAGCAGTAAATATGATCTAGCAGAGGTAAATGGCAAACATGAATTATATGCAGTATGCTGTCTAGATTGCTTGTAATTGAGATAAAGTTAACATCTCTCAAGTATTTTTTACATACTGTAAATCATTATGGCTTCATTGTTTTAAAATCTCAATAATGTTGTCGTGGCTCCACCAGACCCATGAACACTGGGTGAGTAACAGAAACTCCACTGTGGTGGAACCGGACTCCTCAGTTATGTTGTAGACGGATTTTCATGATCAATATAGGTTTAATAGTGAAAACATATACAAGGTACTAGGGCTGACCCCTATTAGTCGATTAGTCGACTAATCGGTCGAAAGGAGCCGTAGTCGACTAGCCAACCTCTTAGTCGAATATATAAAAAATAAAAGAAAGTTATATTATATTATTATTATTATTATTATTATTATTATATTATATTATATTATAATTATTTATTTATTATTATATATATATTTTATCATTCTTTCCAAAAGAAAAGAGGCCTAGAAGCGTGGCTAACGCTAATGGCACGCATTCCAGAAGCTAACTGCCTACGAAAACAGGCACAGAGGCACTGAAAGAGGATTTCACCCATCTAATGAACACACTAGACTAGACAAATATCAAGATGACCAATTGCATGCTTTTGCAGAGGACAAGAAGCCTTCAGTCGACTCCTTCAGACATTAAGCACCCCCCACAGCCCAAATGGAATGATAAAAAAAAAATATATATATATATATATATTTTAAATAAATAAAAAAAAATCTAAAATATTCTACTTTTTTTTTTACCAATAGTCGACTAACGAAAAATTTTGGCCAATCATAGTTGACCATCCAAATCCTTAGTCGGGGACAGCCCTACAAGGTACATGGAGGTTAAATGAGCTTGCAGGAGGAGAGCTCTCATCATGGTCGCTGGGAGACACTGAGGGAGACATGGGGACAATGGGACGGTTGGGGAATCCCAAAATCTAAGATGTCTTAAATGGCCCTAAGAGAACATTTGTTGTCTTAGGTCCATTGGAGAATGAGACCCAATGGGCTTAAGCGTAGAGAGGGGTGGCGGGCGGCCTTAGCCCCTTGGCTTTCACTTCGGTGTGAGTTAAGCTATTGTTTGGGGCAAGCCAAGGGGATTCCTCCACACCCACACAAGGGTTAATGAAAACGGTCAGGGATGTCATTGTCATCAACATCAACATTACACGACACCAGTGACACTCCTGATGAAGATGGTATATTCCGTTAAAGAACCGGAAGGTCGAAACGTTATGGTAAAGAAAGTCTCAAGTCTATACATTTCCCGTCTTTATAGAAATGGTAAGTCAATGAGGTCTGTGTTAGTAAGCCTCTGAAAAAACTAGTGTAGCGACTTTCAGAGACACGCTAACAGAACCCATTGACATCCCCTAGCATTGCTAGCAAACTAATATTATTATTATTATTATAAAACTGTTCCCTTTAATTCACGTCCAATTCCGTCCGTTCAAAGTGAAAATACAGACCCACAAGAGGAACTGCAACCACCCTGGTTAGAGGGGCGTCATCATGTACACTGTATAAACATATTGTTCTGTACTCTATACTATTCAGTATTATGCCCTTTTCAAGTAACTCTATGATTATCAGCATTTAATACTTGTATGTTAACCTGTCGACATAGGTTGAAGTACACACATGCTCATGTACTGTATATAAAAACTCTTGTTAATATGTGTAGATATCCGTTGACACCTGTAGATATGTCAGTATGTGTATAGGAAATATGATAACATTTGCTCTCGTTGCACATTATTATCTTGTCCGTTTACATCTGTAGAGATGTGTATATCGGTCGTATGTCAATGGGATTATTAGGGAGTTCTTTTGCTTTAGATTTATTGAATTGTGTTTTTATAATTTATCTTTTTTTTTCTTTTTGTTGTTTACCTTTTTGTACATTTCTATTTTGCTGATTGCAGCATAGTGACCTGCTCTACCAAGGAAAAAGACGGTAACTGCTTCAAATGTGAAATTTCAGATGTGAACAATGTGAATTTCAGTGTTCTTTTTCTTTACTGCACAGCCAAATTAATTCTAGTCAGGATTATTGGCCTCTCCCCCCCCCCCCCCCCACACGCACACACAATGTCTTGTGATGATGAAACATGATTTCAAGATGACAATAACACATTTTTCACAAAGTACAGAGTTACTGCCATTTTCCTTTGTAGGGAAGTGCTGGCGACAACAGTTTTCCCCTCGGAGATAGTAAAAATATGATATTATTATTATATGATATCATATCATATCTCAGGCAGTGGTTGTGTAGGTGGGAAGGAATGATGGTTTGGTTGTTACTTTCTGGCCAAGCTGCAGTGCTGGCTCTCATCATAAGTGGAAAGCTGATGAGCCCCGGAGGCCAAATAGCCCTGTTTGGTATTGCACTTTGATTACATTTAGTTTTGATGTGGGGGGTTGGAGTTGAGTGGGGACAGGGGGAAGGGATGCAATTGCCGCCCACACCTGCCCAAAGTAATTAGATGTCATAACTGTGGTGTATGTTTATTATACCACAGCTATGAACCAATCAGATTGCTTAAACTGTTTTATAAAGCTATATTATATAATATAGATATACACAGTATAGCTATATAGTAACTGAATTTATCCAGGCCTCTCTTGGCAGAACCTAAGGTGTGGCCAACAATAGCAACCCTTCCCCCCCCTATCCCCACTCAGCTCCAACCCACACGTCAGACCAAAACAAACAAATGTAAAGAAAGTGCAACACCAAGAGGGGCTATTTTTGCCTAGAGGTTGCTATTTGATGGTATTACAGGTTCTACCTTTAACTTGACCTTTACCGGTCCCCTGTTTATCCCGTTGGTCATTCATCTGTCACTTTGGTCTTTGTTATCTTTATATCCTGGAAAATGATAAGCACATCCATGGTAAGCACTAGATTCTGCATGATTGCATGTGGGGAAACAATTTTAAAGTTGTTTCGATTAAATCAACTAACTGATTAGTTGACTATTAGTCGGCTCGGCTGAGACTTTCTTTAATCAAGGACGACCCACTGCAGCCCTTATTATATCGAACCCTAACTTTATTATTGAGGAGTAAAAAAACAAATATATTGTGATAATCTTTTATCTGACTTGGGCATTTATTTTATTTTGTGGCTTGGTCAAAAAGTGAAAACCTTCTTTTCATGGTACAGTCTTCCTGTATCCATACCTCTATAATTGTTGGCTATACAACGACCGTATGCAGCTTAGCTATTTTACCATATCAGCTTCCAGTATAGCCCACTGCATGAGTTCTCCACAATCTCTTAATCTCTAATGTGCATCTTTGGGAAACAAATAAATAAAAAAGCAAGGGACATCTCTGTGTGCACTCTAGAAATGAACTTTCTACTAAACGAATGCATTGTGCCTTTCTTTTTCATACACGCTGAAGCCTGTGTTTTTTTCAACCTCATGGAATGGATAATTATTTTATACACCAATAAAAGAACAATGAAAACCCTGATTATTTTCTTGTTAGTATTTCGTTTTGTACATTTTGTTCACTTAAAAAAAAGCCTAACATACATTTTAAACATGTATCTCTTCACAGTCGCACAGCTCTAATGAGTCTTCCAAAAAAGCAATTGGTTTTGATAGTTTATCAGTGAGCTGGATGCAATCCTACCTGGAGGGGAGAGAACATATGGTAGAGGTAAACGGTACTCTATCCCCCCCCCCCCCTCACAGTGAGCTGTGGTGTTCCACAAGGAAGCATACTAGGACCGCTGCTGTTCCTAATTTATGCAAATGACATGTCATCAGCCTGTGACTGCAACTTGTTCCTGTTTGCGGACGACTCAGCCCTGCTGGTCTCTGACAAGAACAAGTTGCAGGTTGAAAAAAACCTCAGCTCGGAACTAGGCAAAATCTGCATATGGCTCGCTGATAACAAACTATCATTATGGGCAAAACAGAGTCCATTCTCTTCGGTTCAAATAACAAACTCAGCAAGACCGACGGCTTCTCAGTTACAGTGGGTGACAATATTGTCACAAGGAAAGACGAAATTACCTACCTCAGGGGTACTACGACTATGCTTGCACCTCATGGTACCAAAGCACCTCAAAGGCGCTAAAAACAAAATTACAAACATCTCAAAACAAACTGGTCAGACTACTGCTTGACCTTACTCCTAGAACCCACCTCACCCCTGCCCACTTTGACAACCTAGGATGGCTTAGAGTAGATGACAGAGTACAGCAACTTGCAATGGGCCTGGTCTACAAGATACACTACACGACCAAGGTACCCATGTACATGGCAAAATACTTCCCAAAGGTCAGTGAATACCACGATCACAACACCAGAGGGAGCTCGACAAATCATGTTAAACCCAGATTCGGCTCAAATAAGGGACTAAACACGTTTCGCAATTATGCCACATCAATGTGGAACGCCCTACCCAAAGCTGTAAAGGAATGTGGATCACTACCCACTTTCAAAACCTCTCTCAAGAGACACCTACGGGAGACTGCAATGCAACACTGGCCCCTGTAAATATCCTAACCCAACCCCCTCCAATGTACAGTCATTTACCTAGTATGGTCTTGTCAATAGTCCAATGTACAATTTTGTTTGTTTGTACAGAGTCCCCCCCCCCCCCCCCCCCCCTCAATGTACAGTTTTGCTTGTTTATACAATGTGCCCCCCCCACCCACCTCCAATGTAAATTACCCAGTATGGTTGTCAATATCCCAGTGTACCCAACCCCCCCCACCCAACCTCCTCCAATGTACAGTTTCTACGTCAAATGTATATACTCCCTTTTCTTGACTCCTTCTGTATCACAAACAGTACTGTATTTGCAAATCTGGTATGTCATAAATGTATAGATGTAGCAGTACTGACTATCTGTATGTCATGTATGTCATATATGTCCTGATGAATTGAAAATGGGGGACCCTGGTGTAAACAAGACGAAAGTCTTTCTCTGGTCTGCATCCCCTTAACAATTGTGTGTATTGAGCTGTACTGTATTGTACCCATTCTGCAATCTGTTAATAAAGTTTTCAATCAATCAAAAAAACCTGGGTTCCATCCTAGAGACAAATCTTTCCTGTGACAAAATGGCATCCAATGTAATAAAGAAAGTCAACCAACGAACTCGATTCTTGTACCGGATCTCCTCTCTGGTAAACAAGAATACCCTGAAGACTCTGGCAGGAGCACTCATTCAAGGGTACTAAGACTATGCTTGCACCTCATGGTACCAAAGCACCTCAAAGGCGCTAAAAACAAGATTACAAACATCACAAAACAAACTGGTCAGACTACTACTTGACCTTACCCCCAGAACCCACCTCACCCCTGCCCACTTTGACAACCTAGGATGGCTTAGAGTAGACGACAGAGTACAACAACTTGCAATGGGCCTGGTCTACAAGATACACTATACGACTAAGGTACCCATGTACATGTCAAAATACTTCCCAAAGGTCAGTGAATACCACAACCACTACACCAGAGGAAGCTCAACAAATCATGTTAAACCCAGATTCGGCTCAAACAAGGGACTAAACAGGTTTCGCAATTATGCCACATCAATGTGGAACGCCCTACCCAAAGCTGTAAAGGAATGTGAATCCCTACCCACATTCAAAACCGCTCTTAAAGAGCACCTACGGGAGGCTGCAATTCGAAACTGGCCACCGTAAATGCCCAAACCCCCCACCACCTCCTAATAGACAGTCTCCTCCCCACCGCATGTATATATTCTCTCCCTGCCGTATGTATATTTCTCTCCCACCCACCCACCCCCTCCAAATACAGTCTCCACCCCACCGTATGTATATTTCTCTCCCACCCACCCACCCCCTCCTAATGTACAGTCCCCTCCCCATCATATGTATAATAATAATAATAATAATGGATTCGATTTGTACCGCGCTCCACATTCGCGAGAATCTCAGAGCGCTTACAGGAGACAAATACAAAAGTTAAATGAATAAAACAATTTAAAATTAATAAAAACAATTAAAAAGACTAACAACCAGTAAATTGGAAGAACCTAAGAGTAAAATAAAATAAAAATAATAGTAAAATGAATAGAAGTAAAAAAAAAAAAAAAAGTAAAAGAAAATTCAGGCAAAAGCCTTGTTAAAAAGAAATGTTTTTAGGCCCCTTTTAAAAACCTCGACGGATTGTGGTGCTCTCAGGTGGATGGGGAGAGCATTCCACAGTCTGGGTGCGGCGGAGCAGAAGGCGCGATCACCCATGGAGTGCAGCTTAGTCCTGGGGGCTTTGAGGAGGTAGGCTGTGCCGGAGCGGAGGGAACGTGAGGAGGACTGGGGGGTGAGGAGTTCCTTGAGATAGGCAGGGGCACCACCGTGTACGCACTGGTGAGTGAGGAGGGACACCTTGAACTCAATTCTGTGTTCCACGGGGAGCCAGTGAAGGGATCTGAGGGTGGGGGTGATGTGATCATATTTGCGCACCCTCATCAGGATCCTAGCAGCGACATTCTGAATGGTTTGCAGTTTTTTAATGCTTTTGCTAGGAATCCCGATGAGGAGTGCATTGCAATAGTCCAGCCTGGAGGAAACAAAAGCGTGGACGAGTTTCTCCGAGTCTGCCAGGGTGAGTGAGGGGCGGAGTTTGGTGATGTTACGGAGGTGAAAGAAAGAGGTCTTGCAGAGGTGTTTGATGTGTGTATCATATGTGAGGTGGGGGTCCATTTTCACACCCAAGTTGGTGACAAGGGTGGAAAGGGGAATGTCCTGACCGGAGAAGGAGATGGTGGTGATGGTGGTATATACTCTGTCAGGATCTATGGGTAACAGTACTGTATATTTGAATACCGTTTATGTCACAAATGTATCAGTACTAAATACCTGTATGTCCCTGTGCCATAAATGTCATGTATGTTGTGTATGTCATAAATGTCGATATGAATTGAAAATGGGGGACCCTGATGTAAACAAGACAAACGTCTTTCTCTGGTCTGCATCCCCTTAACAATTGTGTGTATTGAGCCGTACTGTATTGTACCCATTCTGCAATCTGTTAAATAAAGTTTTCATTCATTCATTCATTCCAATTTATCAGCTGCAGTTCTCTGCCAACCACCAGAGGGCGGCGGTTGATTGTTTTCCATGTAGGTTTGACTGTTCCATATCCACCCTCTTCTTTGAGTTGGTTCCTTTGAATCTAGAAGTGAAAGATGTAGATGTGATGTCATAACATTAATGTAATTCGCCGTAAAGACTAACCAAATTCTTCGTTAGAATTGTTTATATATTTAGACATTGAGGAAACTAAACTGAGCGTGACTGACCAGTCATTCTTATATTATATGATGTGTGTGTCCTATGTACAGTTTCCCCCCCACCCCACCTACCCACCCCACCTACCAACCTCCTCCAATGTACAGTTTCTTCGTCAAATGTATATACTCTCTTTTCTAGACTCTTCTTGTATCAAAAACAGTACTGTATTTGTAAATCTGGTATGTCATAAATGTATAGATGTAGCAGTGACTTGTTGAACGGCAATTCATTAATGCAACAATGGGATTCGATTTCTTTAGCAAAAAACAGGGACACAGAAAGTGACACATTACTTGCAGGTAAGGAGGACATGTGCCCGTGTGACTTGATTGATTGATTGATTGATTGATTGATTGAAAACTTTATTAACAGATTGCAGAATGGGTACAGTACAGTACAGCTCAATACAATTGTTAAGGGGATGCAGACCAGAGAAAGACTTTTGTCTTGTTTACATCAGGGTCCCCCATTTTCAATTCATCGTAACATATATGACATACAGATAGACAGTACTGCTACATCTATACATTTATGACATACCAGATCTACAAATACAGTACTGTTTGTGATATGAAAAGAGTCCAGAAAAGAAGTATATACATTTGACGTAGGGGGGGAGGTTGGGTAGGAGGGGTGGGTGGGGGACACTGTACAACTGTACAAGCAACACTGTACATTGGAATATTGACAAGACCATAGTTGGTCATTTTTACTGTACATTGGAGAGGGTTGTGTTAGGGGGCCAGTTTCGAATTGCAGTCTCCCGTAGGTGTTTTTTGAGAGTGTTTTTGAATAGTGATTCACATTCCTTTACAGCTTTGGGTAGTGCGTTCCACATTGATGTGGCATAATTGCGAAACGTGTTTAGTCCCTTGTTTGAGCCGAATCTGGGTTTAACATGATTTGTGGAGCTCCCTCTGGTGTTGTGATTGTGGTATTCACTGACCTTTGGGAAGTATTTTGACATGTACATGGGTACCTTGGTCGTGTAGTGTATCTTGTAGACCAGGCCCATTGCAAGTTGCTGTACTCTGTCGTCTACTCTAAGCCATCCTAGGTTGTCAAAGTGGGCAGGGGTGAGGTGGGTTCTAGGAGTGTGTGTGTGCTTTACTGCTGTGAAGCCCTTTGAGCTGCAATTATTGTATGAAAGGTGCTATAGAAATAAAGTTTATTATTATCATTAGTCATCCATCTCTTTGTACCCACTAGTAACTCTATTCTAGAAAGCGCTAATCCCATGTCGCCCAGTTGACCTCTATACTTGATTTAACCTTATGATCCGCACTCTGTCTTTGGACGAGGTCCAGACTCCAGACTGGCCGATGGAGAGAAACGAGTGGAGTTATCTGTGTGGGAGGTTAATTAGAATTCCTGGCAGCGCACAAGGATGGGCCTTTTTCTGTTGTAAGATTGTTGGCAGTAAGATAATCTTTCTATCTACTGAAAGCCAACAAATGGCCATTGTCACTCCCAAAAGATCTTTGGAAGAGCTGAGTGATGGAATGTACAGTACAGTAAAAGGTGGTGATGATCAGGGCCGGACTGGGGGAATTATTCAGGCCGGGAAATATAGTGCGAAATATAGCCCCAGTCAGGCCACTTTTTAAGCGGGGTCTGGGGGTCCCCCACCAGGAAATGTTTTGTTACAAAGACTTAATTCCCTGTATTCTGGTGCAGGACTTTTATAAATTTGACCCTTTAAATGCCATTGTTTGTGATGGCATCACAAATTATTGTTAAAAAAACACAAACATGTAAATATTTTTAATATATCAAATGCAAAGTGGATTTTTCTGGGGGGGATTATTACAGGCTAATAATTGTTATAATCATCATGTCTCAATAATTAGCAACAACACAGATTTTGATGGATTTCTTTTGTTTTCTGTATCAGAAAAGTGGGAGTATTTCATTTGTAATCTGACATTACAAGAAAAATTCAAATAAAAATGGTTATGATCAGGACTGAAGTTGAATAAAAGATTTATGAAAAAAAACAAAGGGGAAAAGTATTTCAACATATAATATTTTTATGGCGTTTTTGAAGAGGACAATTTAGTCCCCTAATGGTAAGAGTGTATGTACATCGATCTCACTGAATTCTGAGCGCCACACATCTATGTTGGTCGTGCCACGCACCTTTTGGTGGAAAACAACTCCGGGGCGGAGTAAACTGGGATTAGATGGTGTTTGTTCATAAACTACAACCGTAGGACAAAACATACACTGAAGACCACCATTGCCAAGAAATAGACATTACCTCTTAGTTTTAGGTCACTTGTAGAACTCCAAACTGACTGGAGAAATAGGTATGCCCAGGCACGTGCACACATAGAGGCCAAGGGGTGCCTGAGCACCTGCCTTTTTGAGCCTCATCAAAAAAGTGCCCTTTTTGAAAAAGAAATGATTTTCTTTTTTTTTACCATTACGCATATAGACTGCCCTTCCAACTGAAAAATGTCAAGATAGAATCAAAATATTAGGTAAAGAGAGAGAGATGCCCCATATTCCATTGCAGTTTGCACGGCCTCCTCACTGTGCCTCTCCGCGGACCTATATATTTTATGCATAGCGTGGGTGGTGATGATGATAGAAACCGCTGTTGAATGCTGGTATTACACTCATTGAGGGACACGAAGAAGTCAAGTCCGATGGGATTTGGGAATTTCAAATACAAATCGGGATTGGAATAAAAAATGCATTTATATTAAACAATACAGAATATACAGCACTTCTTGGGGTCTGTAGGGTAAGCACTTATTCCCTCCCCCCTGAACATTTATGGAGATGTATGGGCCTTTTAAGTCAGTGATAAAAGTGTCTTTCAAGGATAAGTGAGCTCCTGCACTGATTATTATAGTTCAATATTCAATATTTGATCACCAAAACCCCCCAAAAAGCATAAAAAGGGGGCCCCCGCCCGAAAAGGGCCCTTAAAAATCGCGCTCGCGCACTACGCGCGCTCGGTTAATATATACACACAAGTGTAGTGCCCTTTTCTGCCTTTGAGCACCTGCCCCTCTAAAGTCCTGTGCACGTCCCTGGGCATGCCTGTGTCACGGGTTGGGTGGTGCAATAGGACCCAAAAGTGCAGACAAAATTAGGCAGATGGCAGGTCCAAGGGTGTTTAATGAACAAAAGAACAAGCAGTGCACAGAAAAATATACGAAAAATCAGTTACCGCACTGGAATGCGGTAAAAAGGTAAACAAAAAGACAAGACTACTACTTTACTCACAAGAAACATGAAGGCTTGAAACATTAAACACTGCAGGAACACTTAACATAGACAATGGACCAACAGAGAACAGGAAACAAGGAACTAAAATACACAGGAACAAATGACAAACAAGAAACACCTGGGATGATTCATTTTTATAAAAAGAAATTTATTTTACCTTTATTTAACCAGGCAAATCAATTAAGAACAAATTCTTATTTACAATGATGGCCTGGCAGATTACAGCTGCAGACACCTGGGAGGGGAAACAGACTGACAAAGAACTACAGGAAGCAATGCTATGACTACAACAGTAATGGCGGTCATTAAGGGTTTCCACCAAAAGTATCAAAAGTACCCCTGGTTTGCCGGTCTGATGTATGGGCAACTGATAAAGTGATCCACTGGGTCAAAAATGTATTTCAATGTTTACTGGCAAAAATATGTTCCTGCATGATTAAAACAAGAATGTTGAGGCAACGTCTTGGGCAACGTTACCCATCAGAGTTGCCCAATAAGTTGCCCTGTGTATCACAGCACCCTAACAGTCACACGATAAATGGTTGTACAATGCCAGAACTCATCATAATCTTCACCTAAAAAGTTGTTTATAAACAAAGGAACATGACAACAGTAGGGCTGTCCCCGACTAAGGATTTGGATGGTCGACTAGGATTGGCCAAAATTTGCCGTTAGTCGACTATTGGTAAAAAAAATAAATAAAAAGAATTTAACATTTTTTATCATTCCATTTGGGCTGTGGGGGGTGCTTAATGTCTGAAGGAGTCGACTGAAGGCTTCTTGTCCTCTGCAAAAGCATGCAATTGGTCATCTTGATATTTGTCTAGTCTAGTGTGTTCATTAGATGGGTGAAATCCTCTTTCAGTGCCTCTGTGCCTGTTTTCGTAGGCAGTTAGCCTCTGGTATGCGTGCCATTAGCGTTAGCCACGCTTCTAGGCCTCTTTTCTTTTGGAAAGAATGATAAATAAAAAAATATATATATATCTTTTTTTGTATTCGACTAAGAGGTTGGCCAGTCGACTACGGCTCCTTTTGACCGATTAGTCGACTAATCGATTAATAGGGGTCAGCCCAGACAACAGTATGGGGAAATGCGCTTACCGTCTATTCCAGAATCAGACAAGAAGATAAGACACAAATGTCCTCTCTTTACATTCAGTAGAGAGCTATCCGTCTGCAAGCTAGAGAGGAATGTAAACACTGTCATATTGTGAATTATTGAATGCAAAATTTAAGTAGGCCTATAATCATGAGAGACTGAGTATTAGGAAGATGTTAATGCTATGCTAATGCTAAGGAACAGTCACATATAATGGTGCAGAGCAGTGTCTGTGTGTGTGTGTACTGGAGCTAAACTTTAATGTCCTTGAGCAGCCACATGAAACTTGTTATCTAACACATCCTAACTATTTGGGAGCAGTGAACAGCCACAATCTTGCACCTGAATACCAACCTAGTTATATTGCCAGAGCCTTGATCAAGGCCCATGTAGGAGTAACTTCAAATGCACATTTTGAAGTGTACTGGCTGATTTCACTGAACTAAGGAGGTGGGTATAGAGCTCAAGGGCATTGGTCAAGGAGGAGTTAGAATTATTCTGTTATATACAGATAGCAAGAGGTCAGTCTGTTCCATGGACCAGCTTGGTTTATTAACGTTGTGTAATATATCTACCTACTGGGAACTATACTTGATTCATTGGATGATTGTTTTGGCCTCTGAAATGCAGTTTTAATACTGGGTTATTGGAAAAATAAAGTAGATATATGTGATGGGAGTTAACCTCCATCCTCTTTGGCTTTGCTTGTTTGAGGTAATTCCACCACAGTGTGACCATGCAGGCCAGGTCTACATCTTGCATGTCTTGCAAAGCCACAGCCCCTGGGGTCCAATTGATGTGAAAATTGTGGTGGGAAACGACCGTCATAATCGCTATCGTCAGAGAGAGAGACCATTCTAGACCAACATTTATTTCATGATAGTTTTAACCCTTGTGTGGTTTAAATGATCTGTGGGACCCATTTTCAATGTTTACTAAAAGAGAAATGAAACAATGAATTAGTATTATGTTTTTTCTTCTTCCTGAGACTCATTGGCCTTGGCTCATTTTTTGTGAAGAACCAATTTGCATTGCGTGCACATTTAATAACATTTGTGGTGAAGTAAATATGGTGACAATTAAACTAAAAGGTTCACTGTGTACCTTCACTGTCTGCCTCCACCTTGTTTGATTTATATTCTTCAAGATAAACATGATTTATTTCATTCATGTCTTGATTATAATGGATTATTCTTTTTACAGCACTAAAAACGAACAGCACTTTTATTGATAATGTGATCTAGCAGAGATTAATGACAAATATCAACCACTGTGTAGATTGCTTGTCATTTAAATAGAAGTTAACATTTGTTAAGTATTTTTTTTACATGAATTGTTATGTCTTTATTGTTTTAAAATCCCAATAATGTTGTGGGTCCACCAGACATGTGAACATTGGGTGAGAACCACATAAGGGTTAAAAGATTATCTGGATGACTATATTAATCCTGAATTAACCCCCAGCACTTCTATTTAGATATATATATATATAAGACCAAATATAATTACCAAATCAATAATGAAGAGCAAAAATACACCCTTTATTACAGACAATCAATCATAACCATGTCTTGACAAATATAAAACAATCATACAAAAATACAGTTGTTTGGCAGTTAGAAAAAACAAGTTATTAATATGACTTATGAATCTACTCTGCATCAAACGCTTCATGTAAAAGCAACAGTCGTGGGCTAATCTGCTACACTTGACTTTATATCATATCTTCATGTGAAGCGGTGAGATGTGGTTACAAAATAAAGTATTGTGTTGGCACGTCCAGTGGCACAATCCATCAAGACTCGATGCACGGTGCTGCACATTTTTATAGTCGCTTTTATAGATGTTTTTATAGTAGCTGAGACAGGAAGTTATAATCATTGGACTTGAGAGAGGTAGTGTCTAGTTACGAGTGCCGTCTCATCACAGTTCATAATGTTTATAAATCTACCCTCTTATCTAACCTTAAAGGTGCTTAAATAGTGCTGCTCGCTACTTCCAATTTCCCCATATGGAATGCACCTGATTGGATAAATTACATTTATCTATTGTGACACTTAGTGGCTAAATGTTATCATATAGCACCTTTAACTTTTCCTATCTGGCAACGTTAAAGGACGACACATAGCAGCTCCCTTGTATTGAGTCTTAAATTAAAACCAGATTTTCTTAAAAAAAAGTTAAATAATCTGCCAATGGGTTAGAGATTTAGTGTTTAGATTTAGAGCATTCAGCCGAGTCTCGTAAGTCAGAACAAATCTTGTATTTATTTCACAATGCAATCTTGCATTGTGAAATAATGCAATAGGTTTTCTGCCTCACGAGGCTATAAACAACCAGGCAGACAGACCTGGCCCAGATGAAACAGTCTGTGTGGTTATTAAATGGTTTCATTAAGGTTGACTTGAGGATAACATCTGGTGTCAACAAGGGTGTAGGCAGGGGTGCAGTCGTAATATCAGAAGTGCCTGTACGCTGTGTAAATGACGCTACGTGCACGCACGCGCATACATGTTCCCTCGCGTGCGCACAGAACAGATGATTATTATGCATAAATAGTAGGAAACATGTTTGTATAGGAAATTACTAGTTTTAGTTTAGTTTTTGTAAATATTGCCTTGAAATAAACCCGAGAAGCTGAAAAAGGTAGCAGGATGTAGCCTTCAATATATAAAGAAATTATATTGTCAACCGATATGGTTGAAAAACAAACAATGTTTTAAATGTAATTGTAGATAAAATATTGTAGTTACAATTTCTTTAATTGAATGAACTTAAACTAGAAAAGTAAATACAAACTAAATTAACAATGTAACTTAAGGACAGTTTCCTTCTGAAGCACAACTTAGAAATGTCTCATCCTTCCAGTCGGGACCATTTGGTTCCACAGCTCAAGCAAACCCCCACCAATTGGTACAGGGCTTGTATTTTGGTTTTGCACTTCTCGTTCTTTGTTATGCTATTACTATGCTATTCTTATGCAAAGACTAGGTGATAGCTGAGTACCGGTACGTAAATACGGACGACGAGTCAAGTGAAAGTTGTGAACGCATTTTTGTGTGTGCGCGCGTGCACATCCATGTGCATACTTCTGCTCAGTACGCACAGGCTATTTGGCTGCCTGGTGCGCATGCGCTGTGACACCAACGGCGGAAATACACGGCTCGCTCTGTAAGTACCACTCTAACAATGATTTAAACTGTTTATTAGCAACTCCGAGCTTTCAGACCCCAGCGCCTCGCTGTGTGAAACCCATATTGTACGCTGGGTACCTTTTGAAATTCATATCTGATATATTTTGACCCACCCCCAGCTCAGAAGCAGCGCTTGGTGGTCCAAACTAGTAAGTAAGTAAGTAATTTATTTATATAGCACGTTTAAAAGCACAAGAGCCAACCAAAGTGCTGTACAATCAAAGCTTAAAATCAATGTCCTAATATAAAATACACAAATACAAAAATACAAAAAGGCACAGCAGGACAAGACAGTACATTCAGAGAGTAGGACAGTAGGACAACACACGAATAGGGGAACACAAAGTACAGTAGCACACAGGGGACAGAGGAGCATAAGAAGAGATACAAGAGGGAGGGGGCAGGATAAAATTACATGAGAGTGTGTGAGTTAGGGTGTGGGAGAATCAGGGTTTATTGAAGGCCAGGGAATAGAAGTAGCCTGGTAGGTACATAACTGAGAGTGACTGCGGATACCAAAAGCCCCTGGCTTGCAGATCGCAGTCACGTAAGGGGCTATATCTAACTATGATTATAGTTAGAGTTGAGGTTACAGTAGTTTTAACATTAGCTTAATGGTTATGGTTAAGGACATAAAGTTAGGGTTAAGGTTAGGGTTCGATCCCCAGGAAGGGAAATGAAAGGTTTTCATAAAACATATATAATAAAAGAAAATTGAATGTAATATACAGTATGTACTTATTTGTAATACAATAGGTAAATATATTACTTATGGCTATAACATAACATACATTATGTACCTTTTTTCCTGTCATTGATTAGTACAGAGACATGACTATGTCATCATGGCCCAAATACAGCCCTGTTCTGGAAGCACCCAGGCTGGGCTGGACTGGGCCAGAGACCACATCTGCTCCGTGGGAAGTTTTGGAATGGACCTATCTCAAACCCTGCCCTCTTTTCTTGATCACTTGTGGGAGGGAAGCAACAGTTGTAATTGGAGGATCAACAACAATCACCCTGGTCACATTACCATCACCCTGGTCACATTACAGTCACCCTGGTCACATTACAGTCACCCTGGTCACATTACAGTCACCCTGGTCACATTACAGTCACCCTGGTCACATTACCATCACCCTGGTCACATTACAGTCACCCTGGTCACATTAGTCACCCTGGTCATATTAGTCACCCTGGTCACATTACAGTCACCCTGGTCACATTACAGTCACCCTGGTCACATTACAGTCACCCTGGTCACATTACAGTCACCCTGGTCACACTACAGTCACCCTGGTCACATTACAGTCACCCTGGTCACATTACAGTCACCCTGGTCACATTACAGTCACCCTGGTCACATTACAGTCACCCTGGTCACATTACAGTCACCCTGGTCACATTACAGTCACCCTGGTCACATTACAGTCACCCTGGTCACATTACAGTCACCCTGGTCACATTAGTCACCCTGGTTACATTACCATCACCCTGGTCACATTACAGTCACCCTGGTCACATTACAGTCACCCTGGTCACATTACAGTCACCCTGGTCACATTACAGTCACCCTGGTCACATTAGTCACCCTGGTTACATTACAGTCACCCTGATCACATTACAGTCACCCTGGTCACATTACAGTCACCCTGGTCACATTACAGTCACCCTGGTCATATTACAGTCACCCTGGTCACATTACAGTCACCCTGGTCACATTACAGTCACCCTGGTCACATTACAGTCACCCTGGTCACATTACAGTCACCCTGGTCACATTACAGTCACCCTGGTCACATTACAGTCACCCTGGTCACATTACAGTCACCCTGGTCACATTACAGTCACCCTGGTCACATTACAGTCACCCTGGTCACATTACAGTCACCCTGGTCACATTACGTCACCCTGGTCACATTACAGTCACCCTGGTCACATTACAGTCACCCTGGTCACATTATCGTCGCCACTGCGTTACATAATGTGACGTTCAGTAATTGTTCTCTGTTTCAGATCACCAGGGCTTCCTTCCATATATCATCATACTGTGAGAAAGAAAAATTGTCATCCACACTTAGTTTTTGAAACGGGGTGGGGGGTAAAGGTGTTTTCTAAGTTTGTTATTAAGGGTTCCAGGTCGATGTACGAGACGTCTCGGGAGTAGATTGCTGATTGTTCTCGTGGAAGGTGATTATTCTGGAAGGTTTATAGCGTGTGACATACAGTGAGCATTACAATGGGGGGACCATGGGGGAACGTTCGTATGGGTTTTATAGGCACCAGATATATTGGTGGACAGCAGGACATTGTGGATAGAATAATTGCATGTAAGTATGTGAGAGAGACTGATGAGGTGAGATATGGATTGATTTTATTAAACACAATAACTTTTTATATATATATGTGAGGTATAGTTTACTTTGAAATATAGCCTCTTAAACATCTCACAACTGCATAAAACCCACTCTGCTGATTGATGTTATTACTGTTTAAA
Organism: Notolepis coatsorum; assembly: GCF_963971535.1. Taxonomy (NCBI): domain Eukaryota; kingdom Metazoa; phylum Chordata; class Actinopteri; order Aulopiformes; family Paralepididae; genus Notolepis; species Notolepis coatsorum. The sequence continues at coordinate 45,427,463 of NC_140179.1, forward strand.
AGCCAGGGGGAAAAACCCTTGTTATAATTCATGTCATAATTCATGTCCCTACCCATACAATCACAACACATTAGCACGCACGCACACACACACACACACACACACACACACACACACACACATGCACACAAGCATACACGCATACACACATCTTCTATGGATCTCAATGGTGCAATTGTCTCAGATGTTTTCTGTTGTGTCTGTGAGTGTGGTGTAGTTCCCTGCTTTGGCCTCTGGGCTGTATACCACAGGAGGAAGATCTACCTTCGTCCTCAACTGGCAGAGCATGGCCACACACAGCCCTGCGGACAGCATCTAGAGAGAGAGAGAGACTTTAACTTGATGGGCAGACGGACAGACAGACAGACAGACAGACAGACAGACAGACAGACAGACAGACAGACAGACAGACAGACAGACAGATAGACAGATAGATAGATAGATAGATAGATAGATAGATAGACAGACAGACAGACAGACAGACAGACAGACAGACAGACAGACAGACAGACAGACAGACAGACAGACACAGACAGACAGACAGACAGACAGACAGACAGACAGACAGACAGACAGACAGACAGATAGATAGATAGATAGATAGATAGATAGATAGATAGATAGATAGATAGATAGATAGATAGATAGATAGATAGATAGATAGATAGATAGATAGATAGATAGATAGATAGATAGATAGATGACATACCCAGATTAGCGTGAGTCCCACTAGCATGGCTAATATGACATTAATGGCCATATACACATGGGAGATCAGTATTGGAAGGCAGGGCTGGAAAAGGAAGATTAACACATTCAGTCAATCAATGCATAATGTGTATATACTGTATAATGTATACATATATATTCTATATATTTCAGAGTATAACATGTCTCTAAATTGACTGGTATTTTTTCTCAAGATAGATAGATCAAATCAAGTTTAACATCGAAAACTTCAGGCAGATCAGGCCATGCCTGCCAGTTCTATGTCGTTATGGCTTGCTCAGCACCTGTCTGCACTGTACTTCACTTCGTGCATGAGCACTGAATAAAAAATTCCACCATGTACCTTTACATCCCAACATCCGTCTGACCACACCCCCTTCCGCTTACCTTCATAAGCAGGTGTGTGGTCACCTACTCGCCTCCTTCTTTACTTTCACCACAAGGAAGTGCCTTCGGTAGATCCCCACTTGACGAGGTTGTTAGCTGAAGAAAGTTGAGACGTGTTTACATTGTGCTTATTTTTTTCTTCTCTCATAAATATTCGATAGAAAAATCTAAGTCATAATGTCTACTTCGGAGAGTCGCAGAGCCACTCTCCACCAGCGGTTCTCCATTTCCGCCTCCGTCGTGCGTTCTGGTGCAGGGCTGTTGCCTCTCTCGTGGTTGACAGCCACGCCCGGTAGGCGTCCGATGGGTAGTTTGCCTCTCCAAGGAGCTGGTGCACCGATGGCCTGGTCCTGGCTCTGGTTCCTCTGCTTCCGGGGAATCGTCCGCTGTTGAGCGGCCGGTTCCTTTGGTTCCAGAGGATTTGAGATGCAAACTTTTTGCGTCTGCTCGCTCCCGTCGCAAGATGGTGGCTTGCAGACGCGAACGGCCTGGGTTTGGTGAGTTGCTGGAGCCCAGTGAGGATGCGTCGGTCTCTACCTGCCCGATGGAAACAGAGGATTACATGGTAGAGGCGGACGGGTTCTTATTTGAAGGCCCGGTGGAGACATGTATCCTGCCCGTCCAGGTAACACTGGAGGGGGGTGAAATGTCTCCTTGGGGAGCCTTGTTTGAAGATGTTGGGGAAGACCCTCTGACTCGTCGGCAGGAGGCCCTACTATCAGCCACATCGGAGTGTGGCTCCTTGACCAGTCGAAGCCTGCTGTATGTGAGGGATGCGGGCTCGGTGGAGGAAAGTCTGCAGGGGGAACTGCGGGCTTTGTTTCCCGAGCTTATGGCGGTGGCGGCCGTTGCAAACGGCGTGCCGCTGCCGCAGCCACTGCCTGTTCCTGTCCCTGATGATCTAATAGGTCATCTCTGGCAGCGTCGCCCGGTGAGAGGGGTGGATGTTGTCTACCCATTTTTCCCCTCAATGGGGGCCTATGTTCGTCGGGGCCAGGTGGTGTCCCACATCATTGGCCTCACCCCCGCCTACGTACAAGTTACGCGGGTGGCGGGTTTGGTCGAAGGTATGAGAGAGGGCGTGCCACGGCTTGATAGGCCGATGGCCGCGCTCCTCTGTCCGGAGGTGGTGTGGGAGCCGTTACGCAAGCCGGTTCCTCAAGGGAAATCGGCGAGGCGGTTGGCTTACTGGAGCGACCAGTCATTTATCTCCGGAACACAATCTCTGGCTGCCGCGTCTAACATCGCGCAGCTGGCAAGATTCATGTCCGGGATATTGACGGGCGGCATGGAGCTGAGTGATGTACAACATGACCAGCTCACCCAGTCGGCAGGAGCTATCCTGCATCTGACGCAGCCGCAGGCCATAGCCGCTGGGAAAGTGCGAGCCCTGGCAACTCTAACCCAGCGCCACATTTGGCTGGAGCAGGCCCGCGTACCGGAGAAGAAGAGGATTCCTCTTCTGACGGCACTCCTCTCCGATGCTGGACTGTTCGGGAAGGCCCTGCAGTTGATGACCTCGACGTGCAGAGAAATGCAAGAGGAGCGCTCCGTGCTCCAACCTCATTTTCCCCCTCCCGACATCGCCGGTGGAGTCAGACGGTCGTCGAGCTTCCTCCGCCGTGGCTGCTGCTGCTACCACCGCCACTGCTGGCCCTTCGAAGAAGGCCAGGAGGAGAGAGGGTGCCGCCGCTGCAGCCGGCCCATCTGCGCCTGGAGGAGACGGTAGGGATCGCCGTGACCAGCCGCCGATTGTCTACCGTCCCTCCGGGGCTTCCCGGGGTGGCAAATCCCGAGCGGCTCGAGGCGGCAGGCGCCGCTAGGCCCAGTGACTTTTTTCCCCTGTGGTCCCCTCTGTTTACCCCCCCCTGGCCCTCTCATATAATTTTGTTCGAAAATAAAAAGTCCCCTCTAAAGGGGGACTGTATTTTTTGTTAACAAACTGTGTGTTTCTTCACCAAAACATATGATGAGGTTGCAAAGTGTGAATCTTCACTTGTATGCATTGATAGGAGGGTTACGTTCGCGTTATGAGCTTAAGCAAGGTCTGCAGCCTACACTCGGTTATAGAAAGGTTTTCTACCTCGGCCTGAGACTCCACATGCAGGTAGAGGCTAGTTGTATGGTCTGTTGCTTACACAAGTAATGTTGAGCTACAACACTGTTAGTTGCAGTAATGCTCGTATGAACACGTACCACGGCCCAGCCGTTTCGCTCTCTCTATCAGTGTTTTTCTATGTACAACATAGGATGCGGGTGTAGGATTCACACACACACGCGACTTGGTTTTGTTGTAAACCCTGTTCACAGTTATCTGTGGGTAGCGTGCATTGTATTAGCTTGCGCTATTTCATTAGCATTCTACCAAAGGTATCATATGCTAAAGTTGTTATTGTGTGCAGGGGGAAGGGCTTGTGAGGGGGTACCGAATAAACCCCTCCTTCCCTCTTCTGATTGGTCAGGGGGGTTTACTCATCTCCTGTTAGGCCAGTCGGGGCCAAGCCGTTAGGCGACTTGGCAGGGAGGGGGGGGGGGGGGGTTGCCCTGACTCTGCTCCTATTAACAGGCATTGAGTGTTGGGTTTCCCCCCATCATAGCATACGTCACTACGCACGTTGCTATTGACGATGGCTTCCGTGAGTTAGATCTGTACGTACGATCTGTTGTTGTCAAAGTGTCGGGATAGAGCGTAGGACTTACAGGTTCACTACGCTCGATTTTATGTGTAACGTGAGTCGGTTGGTCACATGACTCGAAGTTACCATGGCTTTTTCATTCTACGACTCACGTGGGAAGGCTCTCTGGGGAATTTTCAGTCTAAAATCCTCTGTGATAGGGGTGACTGGATGTAAAAATGTAGACAGTTTTTACCCTCAGCTGTGTCAAATGGGATTCATGTCTGTTGGTGCTTCCTTCTTTTTAAATAAAAGAGTGTGGAGTATAGGAAGCACCACACCCTTCTTGTCGTTTCCCCCAGGCGCCTTGGGGATTCAATGAAAGGTCTAAATAGCCTATTCGTTGATGTGGTTGTGTCCCGACGCATGCATAGTGCTAGCTCGGGTGTTCTGTTAAGAATCATGCTGGTAGCTAGTACGCCTTGGTTGCTTGTGGTTAAAATGGCGTTTTTATAAAGCAACTGGGATGGAGGTTTTGTCCTCTTCCGAGAACCTGTTACTAGTTCTCGACGGATTCTCGTTCATATCTGGGGGATGATAACGGAATGGATCTGAACATAGGTAGAGGGGTCTCACGCCCTTGGGGTGGGCCACCGAGCGCGGTTCACACCGGCCCGTCTAGGTGGCGCCCTCTTTTCATGTTTTAGATCAACACACATATCTGCCCCTTCTCCTGGAGTAGGCATGCCGGCGTGGTTAGGGCACGGGACTGGTTCTGGTCACGCTGGTCCAGGTCAGTTAACCCGTTTGTCCGCCGGGGATGCAGATCTGCTGTTCTGGTACCCTGAGGGACTTGGGCTTTTTCCAGGGGGAAAAAGGCCGGGTCGGCCCGGGGCGTCACAATGTTAGGCATTATAGAGACCCTTGTTGGGTACTTTTTTGTACCTGGCACTATCATAAGGGGCTGGTTCTCTTCTCCGCACCTCTCTCACGCATGGCGGAGAGGGGGCTGTTGGGGTGGTCTTCTGGACCTCCTCTGGTAACCCTGTGTGCTTCCCGAGCCGCCGGGCCCGGTCCGAAGTAAAGTTTCGTTGATACCGTAGACCTGGGATAACCCCTTTTTTCTTGAGGGGTTATAGGAACAACCACCGCATATGGTAACGACAGGGTGGTTGATTCCCTGGTGTGTTGGAGCAGTGTCAACTCCTGGGTTGTCCGGTTGAGTGTGCCCCTGCACGTTCATGACGTCTGCCAATCATGTCAGCCTTCTCTGCCTTGACCCCTCTGGGTGGGTTTTTTTTGATGGAGGCTTCGTCATGGTGATCAATAATGCCAGCATCCGCCCCTTCCGCCGGGAGGGCTATTTCAGCTGACTCCTTTGGCGCCTGTCTCGTCCGCAGTGCTCCAGGCTCAGGTTACAGCCTGTTGCCTGGTTTCCCCGGTACGCTGCCTGCTTCCGTTGGTTAACCTTTTGAGTGTTTACGGCCATGCTGACTGCCTGTGTTGCAGGGTCAGTATGCCAGGCGGTGTGCTATTGGGGTGAAAGGGCCTGCTCTTGGAGGGGCCTTATCCGAATACGCTGGCGATGTGGGGGGCGGTGTCACTAGGTGACCACCTGGTGGGGTCTTGATGCCTGGCATCATTGACCTCTCCGGGCCCCCTTTTCCAGGGGATCCAGTCCCTTCAGTGGGTCTGGGTCTTCCTTCGCGCTCCGCTGCTACGGCCTTGCCACGGGGTTGGGTTTGCTCTTGACCCACGTGATTTTGGGGGCAGTAACGAGGTTGTTTCTTCGTTCGTTCCCGGGTGGCATGCGGGTTGTGCGTGTGTGTAGTCGTGGGGTCAAGCCACGGTCTGCTCACCCTGTGCGTTGGGTTGCTTGAGTGCCTCTTCGCACGGTCGGATCCGTCACCCTCCAGTGAACCTCCAATAGGGGGGGTATCATCCATTAGGGAGGGTCGGGGGGGCTCGGTCCTCCCCGGTCTGATGGTTGTGGGGGGCCTCAGTGGGGTACATTTGTCGGGCTATGGCTCCCGCTCAGCCCGTTGCAGACAGGTGCTGAGCAAGCCATAACGACATAGAACGGAGGGTTATGTATATAACCCAGTTCTATGAGTTATGGTGCGCTCAGCACCTGGACGCCGCTGCGGCCCTTGATCTCGCCTTGTGGTGAAAGTTTGGGAAGGAGGCGAGTAGGTGACCACACACCTGCTTATGAAGGTAAGCGGAAGGGGGTGTGGTCAGACGGATGTTGGGATGTAAAGGTACATGGTGGACATTTTTATTCAGTGCTCGTGCACGAAGTGAAGTACAGTGCAGACAGGTGCTGAGCGCACCATAACTCATAGAACTGGGTTATATACATAACCCTCCGTTAATACTGCAAGGATGTTTCTGCATTCAATGATTCTATCACACATTGAGTACTGTTTTATCAACTGGTCTCTTTCATATGTCACTACTCTTACACCAATAGAATTACTATACAAAAAAGCCATAAAAGTATTTGATAGGAAACCAAATTCATTTCATCACTGTAATATTTTAGAAAAACATAACATGCTAAGTTTTGAGAATTTCCAAGTTTTCAAATATACTTGCTTCATGTACAAGGTTCTGCATGGACTTGCCCCTCCCCCATTGAATGAGTTCATCCAACAAAAAGGAGACACTGAGGTGCCTTTTCGGTATACTACCTTTGCAAAAACTGTGGTCTCTGTTAAAGGTGGTAACTACTGGAATAGCCTACCAGTTGCGATTAGAGAGTGCCCCACATACTCCATGTTCAAGACCCATCTTAAACTGCATCTCAAGGCAAACCAGAACTGTGATAATTTTTTATCTGATTTAGTTTATGTAACTTGTTTCTTGTTTTTATTGTTGTTTTTATCATTGATTGTCACAATGCTTTTACCTTAACACTTTCAGTGCCGTTCACGTAGATCTACGGTTCTGTCATCCGATCATTGTCATCCGATAATTCAGCGGGGCACCTTGTGCATACTGTTCTGAGTGTGTCTAAGCTGGCAGACGGTATTATACCGCCCTCTAACGCCTTCGGCCAGTAATGCACCCGGTTAGAAATGGGTTCGTTTATTTTCTATACCGAGCTGCGGCGTGGGGGAGGGTCCTAAACACTCCGGCAAAACACACGCTTATAGGGATGGCTTGGACAACTGACCCCGCCCGCCCGTTGAAGAGCAATGTCCAACAACGTCGGAGGGACGATCGCTGTCGATAACTGGAATGGCGATGAGATTATTGGATTCTTTTTTTTTCATTGCTTCAGAGACCAGGTAAGGACACTATATATGAAAGCTTGCGTTGATCTGATATTTATTTCTACTGCGATTTAAGCTATATGTGTTTATGTGTCTGGCTGTTCTGCCGTTGGGATGCAGGAGGGGGGGGGGGGGGGCACGCCGGTCTAAACCACATTGCATGCGTGCACCACAAAGGATAATAGTGATGATCTAGCGTTGATTTCAGGAAGATCCGATAATCAGGCGAAAAATGACAATGTGTTTATTGAATTACACAGAAACGCTGTTTTCGTGTCTTTTCCCTGGAATTGCTCAGGAGCGGCCGGACTATGTTCATATTCAAAACGGTATCAAAACAGAAATGTACGGATGAAAAAAGAATCTGTTTCTTGCACGTTGACCAGAAGTAGCTCAATGAGACTCGAGGGCGTTATTAGACCCATAGCGATACTATAAAATATAGGTTTAGTTCTACAAACTACAACTACGTTTACATGGGGTTAATGGGCGGCACGGAAGTGGTCACTTCCCGGAAGGGGCGTGGCACTCAATGTATTAACTCTTTCAGTGCCACTCACGAGATTTCTCGTGTTTTTTTATAGGTGGTTGCTAGCCACTCACGAGATTTCTCGGATTTTTTTTTTTTTTTGCGATCTGAAAAATTATTGCATCACCCGAGCCTACCCGAGTATAGCCGAGGGGCGCCGACGATCACTGTGTAAAAAAGCGCCCCCTGTCGTCTCCCAGATGACATAAGTGATTTTGGAATGGACTCAATGAAAATGAATGGGGAAAAAAATCCGGTACTCCACATTTTCCAGTTCACTGATCCAGCCGGGGTTACCACAGTTCATTCTGGAGCCTCAGATCCCCGCGGATCATAGAGATCTACTGTGTCGCGTTGGATCCATACACTTATCGATTTTTTCTAATGGTGATCAGGAATTGGAATATACCAGTTGGATACCATCTGATGTCAGGTAAGGACTCTGTGTTATCAGTGGTAGGATAATCGGAGTAAGTTTGATGAAGTTATAAGCTGTTTTGTGAAATGTCTTCTTTCGGTTTCACTGTAAAAGTCCGAGAGGAAATCAACGGGGCGATTATCAGTGCGCGGCCGTAATGTGCGTGCGTGCACGTATAATATTGATCATCTAGCGTTTATTTGAAAACGATTCATAAAAAGGCCGACGAATATCAACGTTGTGGAATATTCCACTAAAAGACGATTTTCATAGAATGCTCCAGAATGAGCTGTTTTTTATATCAAAACGGGGGCTTTTCTAACTGCTCTGAAATGGAAACGACGCGATAAAAAAACAATCTGTCTTCACAGCACTGACTGGAAAATAGTCTTTGATAATGCGATGGGCAGATTAGACACATAGCCATAATTTAAAACATAGATTAGGCGATATTAACGTTAACATTGGCGCCGATGGTGGCATTCAAGCGGTAAAACGGAAAACCAGGCGTGGCACTGAAAGAGTTAAGCAGGCTATTTATTTATTGAAAGAGTTTTTGCTGTCTCCTGTTTAGGGACTACGGGTGTAAATTAGCTCTTGCTACAACCCTGCATGTTTACATTTTGTATTTTGTACTTGATGTTCATTGACATGTGTTGTCCCTATCAAATAAACTATCAAATCAGATATAGGGACTATATATAAGGGACTATGTGCAGATAAGTACAGACAGGATAGATATATATGCAGTGAGAATAAATATATATATGGTATAAACAGCATTATAGTAGTTAAACCAGCCCAGGCTAGTGTGACTTAAAGTAGCTGGCTTGACTTAAACCAGCCCAGGCTAGTTTGACTTAAAGGTCCCATGCATTATAAATAGCCTTTTCCAGTGTTTAGCATTGTTTCCTAGCAATAGGGGATTATATCAATGTGGTCTGTGTCGTTAATTATCATATTGACTCATCAGTCTAGTCTCGAGTTCACAAGATCTTCCCTCACTCAACTAAGCTGTTCTGATTTGACGGTATTGCTGACATGAATAAGGTACTGATCTGCAGTAACGCCCCCTCTATGGTTGTAGCGCAAAGTGTAACCCGACACTTCCTCAAACGGGTTTTGACAGAGAGGCAGAGAACGAGCGAGCAAGAGAGAGGGAGAGAGAGAGATAGAGAGGGAGAGAGAGAGAGATAGAGAGGGAGAGAGAGAGAGATAGAGAGGGAGAGAGAGATAGAGAAGAGAGAGAGAGGGACCGGTGGGACCGTGTGCAGGAGTGTGTGTAAAAGTGTGTGTGTGCCGTCTCTCTCCCTCGTCGGAGCATTTACACACAAACTTGACTGTGTGTGTGTCGGGGACGCATCTCTCCTCTCTCTCTCTCCCTCGTTGGAGCATTTACACACAAACTTGACTGCGTGTGTGTCAGGGACGCATCTCTCCTCTCTCTCTCTCTTGCTCTCTCGTATGTATCACGCTGTGTGGGTGACTGTCACTCAAAGCGTTTATGGGTGGAGCCCAGGCTAGTTTAACTTAAAGTTGCTGGCTTGAATTAAACCAGCCCAGGCTAGTGTGACTTAAAGTTGCTGCGGTGCCTGACAATTTCAATAGTCATAGTTTTTTCAAACCCTACAAAGGGTGCATGTATCAGAACACACTGTATAAACATTGATTTATGAACTATTTTAACACTGTGAAATGTGTCTCAAACAAACCAGTTCTACAATCAGTAGTGTGTGTATTGTATGTATGGGTGAGTGACACTGGGTTCACCAAACAAAAGACATATTCTGCAAACAACTCATTGAATCATGTGTTTTTTTACCTCTTTATATATCATAATGGGTTCAGCATGAACGCCCTCTGCCAGACTGCTGTTCTGGGGGGCTTCCTCCTGCAAACAAACGTGTCAAAACCAAGAGATTTAGCTATTGTTCACTTTTGCGGTGGCTAATTAAAAGACAGGGCATAGATATGACATTTATCAATTGTTTTACAATCACTACAACTGAAATGAAGAAATGATTCTCATAATTTGGCGATTGTACAAAGATAATTACAATTAGGGCTTTCCCCGACTAAGGATTTGGATGGTCGACCATGATTGGCCAAAATTTGCCGTTAGTCGACTATTGGTCGACAAAAAGAAAATATATATATAATATTACATTTTTTTTTTTTTATTATTTAAAAAAATAAATTGTATCCTTCCATTTGGGCTGTGGGGGGTGCTTAATGTCTGAAGGAGTCGACTGAAGGCTTCTTGTCCTCTGCAAAAGCATGCAATTGGTCCACTGATCTTGATATTTGTCTAGTCTAGTGTGTTCATTAGATGGGTGAAATCCTCTTTCTGTGCCTGTTTTCGTAGGCAGTTAGCCTCTGGTATGTGTGCCATTAGCGTTAGCCACGCTTCTAGGCCTCTTTTCTTTTGGAAAGAATGATAAAAAAATAAAATAAAATAAAATATATATATATTTTTTTAACTATTCCACTAAGAGGTTGGTTAGTCGACTACGGCTCCTTTCGACCGATTAGTCGACTAATCGACTGATAGGGGTCAGCCCTAATTACAATACGAACTTGTTGGCATCGACCACATGACCGTATTAAGGATTCTGTGGGGGTGGGCTCATGTCCCTAGATGCATTATTTATTCAGTTTGGGAGGATCCACACTAGCATCTTTATCATTTCAGTTCAGCTACAGGAAACACAAAGACTTCTACTCATGTACAATAGAGAGCATCCTGACCGGCAACATCACCTCCTGGTTTGGGAATAGCACTGCACAAGACCGTAGCAGACTACAAAGAGTGACACGTTCAGCCGAACGCACAATTGAAGGGGGGCTTCCCACCCTCCAGAACATTTACAACAAGCGGTGCAAGGGGAAGGCTAAGAGAATTATTAAAGACTCGAGCCACCCGAACAACTGCCTCTTTGAACTGCTGCCGTCAGGCAAGCGATACCGGAGTCTTAAGGCGAGCACAGAAAGACTCAGAAGGAGCTTCTATCCCCAGGCCATCAGGCTGCTAAACGAACAATAATCGCTAAACGAAAATAATCACTATGCAACAACCATCAAATGCACACAGCACACACACCCACACGCACACACTCACTCAAACAAACAACACACTGCAGCACCCACTCTCCACACTTTAGATCACACAAACACACTTACACTTTATATTTATTGATAAAGGATTTGCACTACAACTCGTACACCTACTGTGAATTGTACCTAAACTGCACCTCGTCCATTTATGCCTTGCACTATATAGTATTGTATATTAGTACACTGCACAGTATTGTATATTGTATGGTAACTACGTCTACGAACATTGTACATATGTCTAAACTGAACACTGTGACCTCTTTTTTACTATTTTTTACTTCTAATTTTTACTATGTTTTTATTTCATACTTATCTTGTCATGCACAGTCTCTGGAGCGCAACAGTAAGAAGCATTTTGTACAAAAGTATTCTGTACTTCTGTATGACAACTATTAAAGAAACTTGAAACTTGAAAACTTGAAACTTGACTAAGGCTGTGCGATATATGATGATGATATATATCATGGGACGATAGAAACATTTTCTTTTCCTCTATCGTTTCTATTGCCATTGTCAGAAAAAAGCTGCATAATTGCTTTACAGCAGCATTTTATGTAATTCAGACCATGCTTTACAGCAGCATTTTACATAATTCAGACCCTGCTTTACAGCAGCATTTTACGTCATTTTACAGCAGTATTTTATTTATTTATTTTTTAGATTCGCTTTTTTTGTTGTTGCATTTTTACAGCTTTTATCGTAGATAGGACAGGCAGAGAGGAAAGTTGGGAGAAGATGGGGAGGACATGCAGCATAGGCCCCCGGGCCGGATTCGAACCCCGGACGCAGCAATTACACTGCGAGCGCAGCTACGTGGTGCCACCGTGGCGCCCATTACAGCAGTATCTTTATTTTTTTTAAGATTTGTTTTTTAGCATTTTTACAGCTTTTATCGTTAAATTGGAATATGGGGCCCTTGCGGGCACAAACTCAGTTGAAAGGGGGAGGGGAGCCCGTATAGAGTGTCCTCGCCCCACAGTCCCCCAGGGGTTAATCTGTCTGTTTACCTAGAAACATCTTTGTGACATCATAGGGCCTCTAGCAGTGTCGATACTTTACTTACACATGGGTTGATGGGGTCCACTGGACAGAGGCAGGACGCGGGGATGTCATAACCCCAGTCCTCGTGGCCGAGTTCAAGTCCACAACACTCTAACTGAAGACACACACAGAGAGCACAGGACCACAGTAATTACATGATGAACGCCCACTTCTGAAGAGATAATGGGTTGAATCCCGTCAGAACCTTCTCTCCTGTGTCTCCTCTACTCTGTCTCCCTCTCAGCATTCCTACTGTCTCTATAAATAACATTATCTCTTGTGTCTCCCTCTCAGCCTTCTCACTGTCTCAATGAAGAACCTTCTCTCTTGTGTCTCTCCTACTCTCTCTCCCTCTCAGCCTTCCTACTGTCTCAATAAACAACCTTCTCTCCTGTGTCTCCTCTACTCTGTCTCCCTCTCTGCATTCCTACTGTCTCTATAAATAACCTTCTCTCCTGTATCTCCCCTACTCTGTCTCCCTCTCAGCCTTCCTACTGTCTCAATAAATAACCTTATCTCCTGTGTCTCCTCTACTCTGTCTCCCTCTCAGAATGCCTACTGTCTCTATAAATAACCTTCTCTCCTGTATCTCCCTCTCAGCCTTCTCATTATCTCAATGAAGAACCTTCTCTCTTGTGTCTCTCCTACTCTGTCTCACTCTCAGCCTTCCTACTGTCTCAATAAAGAACCTTCTCTCCTGTGTCTCCTCTACTCTGTCTCCCTCTCAGCATTCCTACGGTCTCAATAAAGAACATTCTCTCCTGTGTCTCCCTCTCAGCCTTCCTACTGTCTCAATAAAGAACCTTCTCTCCTGTGTCTCCTCTACTCTGTCTCCCTCTCAGCATTCCTACGGTCTCAATAAAGAACATTCTCTCGCTTGTGTCTCCCTCTCAGCCTTCCTACTCCATCTCCCTTTTTGGTACAGTATGGTATTAATAAAAAATGCAACCAATCATCTGCTGCTGTCATTGTCTGTTTCAGTGAAGCTAAGCCAGACTTGAGAGCATTTAGCTTTTGAAAGGATGCTGTTCTGCTTATTGTCTGGTGGGGTAGTAGGTTCCCCCCGACCACTAAATGAGCAATTGATGGTCACTAAGCATAAGGTGCAGGAGGCACTCAAATGAGTCCTGTGTCCTTGACTTTGGATGATGTGAATCCCATGCACTCCATGTGGAATCTTAACTTGCACACGATCAAAGATTATCACTGTCCGGAACCCTGTTGTTGATTTTGACGGCCGTGCCATTGAAGCCTATTTTAAATTTAATTGAAATTAATTGAATTATGAAAGCGAGACGGATGGAGAGAGATAGAGAAAGAGAGAGAAGGAGAGAGAGCGAGAGAGAGAGAGAAGGAGAGAGAAGGAGAGAGAGAGAGATAGGGGGAAAGACAGAGAGGGAGAGAAAGAGAGGGAGGGAGAGAGAGAGAGAGAGAGAAAGAGAGGGAGAGAGAAATAACTGGATTAAAGTGAGAGAGCTCGAGGAGAGAGAAAAGATAAAGCAGATAGTGAGAGGAAACCATAATAATATTTGTGTCATATTGGCCTCCAATCCAACACACACATATACACACATACACACACACACACACACACACACACACACGGGTTAACCTACATTGATTTGCATGTTGTAGAGGCCAGCCTTGTCCATGTCACTGGCTTCACTGAGCGGTAACATGGCCTGGTGTTCTCGTTTCACCTCCTCTCCTGCCTGAGAGGAAAACAATACACTTTAACCCTTTCACTACCACACTACCAAAGGGTTAACCCTTTCACTGGTTAACCGTCTGTAGTGTGATAGTGAAAGGTTAACCTTCTGTAGTGTGGTAGTGAAAGGGTTAACATCTGCAGCATTGGAGTACATGATACTTAAACATACTTATGTTCTTCCTGTACCCCAGGACAGTTCAGTCAGTATTTGTGAACACTCTCCCCTAAATCTAGAAATCATCACAGAGATTTGATTTGTGATGTCACTGGGATGTCAAATCTGGGGCTGCTCCATAGACAATGAATGGGGCTCTGACTTTATGAGGCCATAACATGTTTGTGTAGCTCTTACACCTAAATGACGTTCATGATCTAGCATCGCTAGAAGGTCTGAACCAGAATTAAAACATAAACAGTTGGGGTGAATTTGAAATATCCTTTGTTTTGGGGATATAATTACATGTTTATTCCACATAATTGTATGTGGTTGTGTATCCAAACTGGCATCATTCCAAATAATGAAAACTCTCACAGAGTGATCCTTTAAGAAGGCAGACAACAGGGTAAAACAACTTATACACACCTATATTAAAAAAAAATATATATATAATTGTGTTGTCATGCTAGCAATCATTTTAAGACTCCCTCTACATACTCTGGCTATACCTGGCCAGGGTACTCCTGGGTCCTAGTGTCCCCCAGGTTACACTATATGTTATGTGTGCATATGTATTTTATATGTTAATACAATTGCATCTATCTATAGTCCTAATTCTGTCACTGTTTGATGTCACAAAGAAGGGTGGATCTGAAAGCTGTCTACAACATTTGTAAAAGTCAACAAATAATTAACTGTATTAGACATTTGTTAATGATGAATAGTATTCCCTTTAGATTAGGGCACGCAATAGCATCTGTAAATGATTTATAGATCTTTTAAGAATGTTTTACAAATCATTTGTTGTATCATGTACAACTATGAACATATTAGAACATTTAGTAAATCTATCTACAGTTTACACCCACACTGGGATGCAAATTCATTGCACCAAAAACACAGACTGCACCTTTACGTTGCTGCAATGTCATACTGTACCTCATTCCGTGCCGGTAGGGCCTTCATAAGCTCCGCAAACATGGTTATACTGGTCAGCGCCATTCCAACTGTGAACTAAAACACACACGCACGCATGCACGCACGCACGCACACACACACACACACACACACACACACACACACACACACACACACACACACACACACACACAGACACACACACACACACAAAACAGAACAGAGCAGCAGGATCTCAATATCTGAAGAAAAACTTTCATAGTTTACAATAATGTATATTATTCCATTTATTGAGCTTATGAAACAGCTATACATACACACCAAACACACACGACGCACACACTCACTCACTCGCTCGCTCGCACGCACGCACGCACGCACGAACGCACGCACGCACACACACACACACACACACACACACACACACACACACACACACCTACACACACACACACACACACACACACACACACACACACACACACACACACACACACACACACACACACACACACACACACACACACACACACACACACACACACACACACACACACACACACACACACACACACACACACACACACACACACACACACACACACAGGGCCCACCCCTTCTAGGTCTATGCTGGTATGTGTAAGTCAACCATATGATCAGAACAAGATACAAAGCAGAAGGCAGACAAAGAGAATAAGGCAGTAAGCACTTTTTTAAGCATCATATCAACATGTTTTTATATGATATTGTGTTGGAAGTGTTGACATGATGTTAAGCTGTGTAAATTATGAATACCAGGAGCAGTTTATATGCTCTCCCTCTCTCTCTCTCTCTCTCTCTCTCTCTCTCTCTCTCTCTCTCTCTCTCTCTCTCTCTCTCTCTCTCTCTCTCTCTCGCTCTCTGTTGTAAATTCCCCATTATTTGTTATGCTATTTGTTATGCTAAGGTAATATTTCCAGTCGGGCAATTCTTTGGACAGCCCAGGGGTCCTATTACTTCCAGGCAGGCATATCTCTGGATAGCCCAGGGGTCCTAGTGTGGTTAAATGCAGGGGCCATCTTGCCGGCACATGTGTTTCCACTGCTGTCAGAGTAAGAGGGTGCCTCCAAATGTAATATCTGTGGGTTTATGATAGGTAAAGGTCATATATTATGCATTATTACATGGCGTTTTCACATTCGCCGAAATGCTTGCTTGTGATTAGTCAATAGCGCTCGTCAGAGGTCCGATATTACTCGATAACGGACCTCTGTGGAACAATAATGACCGCTGTGCGCAGCTGTTCGCAATCAAGGCCACTGACACACTGCATCAGCCAATCAGACACATCTGCTGGCTGCACTGACAGCGGAGTGGGTGTGACGATGACAGCGGAGCCAGAACAGAACTGCGTCTGCATTTGATCTCGTCTTGTCGATGTAAAATGAATTAGGTATATTGTTAGTAAGTTAGCCATGTAATAAGCGGGATAATGTATAGCTATACTCGATCATTGTCGCAAAATAATTGACCTTCACTGACGTTTAAAACACCTCGGCGCTGCGCCTCTGTATTTTAAACTCTGTGTCGGTCAATTATTTTGTGACAATGACCTCGTAGCTATACATTATCCCTTACTTATACACTGCCTGCATTAGGTTGTTAGGTGATTTATATGTATGACTACGACTATAACTACTTTGTGTTATGTTTGGTCCATGCGGCTAATTGAGCCAATGCTAATGCTAATATGCTAGATAGCATCTTTCAGTTGTGTGTGTTCATATTATGATTAGTAAGTATGTACCTCTGTTAATTATCATATGTTCTGCTTATCTGTTGCAGAATACCACTCACTCAATCACTCACTCTTGAGATACCATGCTCACTCAATCACTCACTCTTGAGATACCATGCTCACTCAATCACGCAATCCTTTTGAACAACATTAAAATACAAAGGACTGTTCTCTATCTCTGTGTCCGCTCTCTGACCGGAGTTGCCGTTCTAGATCAAGTGGCTCCAGCACAACATTACAACATTATATCTTCAATTCTCTCTCTCTCTCTCTCTCTCTCTCTCTCTCTCTCTCTCTCTCTCTCTCTCTCTCTCTCTCTCTCTCTCTCTGGGTAACTCACCACTATAAGGACCCATTTCTTCTCTGAGGAGGCTCCGTAGACGCCGATGATGGACATGAGCAGTGTGATGATGCCCAGAGCGTACAGGATGGTGATGCCAGGGAGCAGCTCATCGATCTGGACAGGAAAAAAACAAAACACCTTCAATTCAACATTGTGCAAAAGTGCCTCAGGCAACTGAGCTGTTCTTTCTACAGTAACACTTGTAATATATATGTTGTAAAATTGAAACGAGGAAGTATGAACTTCTCTCTCTCTCTCCCTCTGGCCTCTACCATAATACGGTTAGCTTATTTTCTGTTCAAATGTTTTTAGTTAACACTAATGTGTTAAACTGATTAAAAACATACATCAGAGGGAGGAAGTTATGTGTTAAACTAGGAGACCATATGTCTGAGATATATGACAACGGCTATGGGGTTGCACAAGGGAGTTGCCTAGGTCCTTTACTCTTTTCCCTTTACATGTTACCACCGGGTGATATCAGAGAACATAATGTAGGTTTCCACAGCTATGCAGATGATACACAATTGTACATATCTGCTGAACCAAATGATACAGCAGCTATTAACTCCATTACCAACTGCTTATTGGCAGTAAACAAATGGATGAGTAAAAACTAAATGAGAACAAAACTGAAATTATAATTATCGGCCCCAAAACAAAAAAACTCAAAAAGAAACGTTCATTAAGAACCTGGGAGGATTAACCCCTTGGATCAAATCTGACATCACAAGTCTTGGGGTTATCATAGATTCAGAACTGAACTTCAATTCCCATATTAACAAAGTGACCAAAACATTGTTCTTTTATCTCAGAAACATAGCAAATGTACGACCATTTATAAATCAAAACAATGCTGAGAAGCGAATTCATGCATTCATATCTAGCCGGTTAGACTACTGTAATGCACTTTTCACAGGTCTCCCTTAGAAAACCACAGAGAGGCTTCAGCTCATCTCAGCTACTTTACACTGGCTTCCTGTAACGTTTCGGCTGGGTGGCGCAGCGGACTAAGCGATTGTCACCAACGCGAGAGACACTGGTATCGAATCCGGCTGTCAGCGTTGCCTCCGGCTTGGCCGGCCGTCATACTTGCTCAATCGGCAGAGTCAGCGGGAGGGAAGCCGGTGGGTGGTAATCTGGTCGTTGTAAACAGCGACTCCTACAAGTCGGTCAGGGCGCCTGCACAGCGAGGGAGGGAGATGGTGAGGGTAGTGTGACCTCCCACACGTTACACCTCACCAATGAGAGTCCGCGCTGGCAGGTGAAAAGATGCTTCTGGGCTGGCTGTCTCCTATGTCTCGGAGGAAGCATCTGATAGACTTCAGGGCTCCCTAGACCGACCAGTGGGGGGCACATGCGAGCAACAACCAGGAAGGGGAGGGGGGAATTGGCATAACGACTAAATTGGGATGGGAGAAAAACACAGAAAAACAGGAGGAGAAAAAGTGTATCAAAAAAGATTTGACTTCAAGGTCCTTCTCCTTACATACAAAGCCCTAAAAGGACAGGGACCTAGCTACATTGCCAACACTCTAATAAATGATATGCCAGCAGGAACGCTGCGACCATCAGCTGCTGGGCCATTAGAGGCTCCCAGAAACAGTCAAAAGAAGATCGGTGATGCAGCCTTTATCAACTACGCTCCAAAACTATGGAACAAACTGCCCAAAAACATCAGGGAAGCCAACTCGCTAAATATCTCTTTGCTCAGGAAATTAAATGAGATATCAGGGAGGTTTGATATCTTGACACAAATTGTCAGTATTTTGGCTGCACTATTTTTATGCACTTCCTGTCAAATTCATGTGTTAGTTCTATGCTAATTGTATCTTACTACCTCTTATGCACTGTCATTTAGAACTGAACACCATTTCCACTGCAAACTGAACTGTAAAGAAACTCAAAGTGTTAAGTTAAGAGCGATGCACTGCTCTGTTCTATAAAGTAATTTAGAACTGAATTGTGTAAAGAACGATAGAACGATAGATAGATAGATAGATAGATAGATAGATAGATAGATGGATGGATGGATGGATGGATGGGTGGGTGGGTGGGTGGGTGGGTGGGTGGGTGGGTGGGTGGGTGGGTGGGTGGATGGATGGATGGATGGATGGATGGATGGATGGATGGATGGATGGATGGATGGATGGATGGATGGATGGATGGATGGATGGATGGATGGATGGATGGATGGATGGATAGATAGATAGATAGATAGATAGATAGATAGATATAGATAGATAGATAGATAGATAGATAGATAGATAGATAGATAGATAGATAGATAGATAGATAGATAGATAGATAGATAGATAGATAGATAGATAGATAGATAGATAGATAGATAGATAGATAGATAGGTGGATTGGTTGGTTGGTTGATTGGTTGATTGATTGACCATGTGTGTGTGGGGTGGCTAGGTGGTGTAGTGGGCAAGGCGCTCGCCATCAACGCTGGAGACGCTGGGTTCGAATCCAGCTCTCGGCGTTGCTATCAGCTTGGCTGGTCGTTCATACTAACACAATTGGCAGTGTTAGGGGTGGGAAAGCTGATGGGTGGGTCCTGGGCGTTGTGGACAGTTCGGTCGGGGCGCCTGTACAGCGAGGGTAGGATCTGGAGGGAGGTAGTGTGACCTTCCACACGTTACACTCTCCCGGTGAGAATCTGCGCTGCCAGGCTGGCTGCCGGCTGCACATGCGTCGGAGGAAAGCATGTGACAGTCTCCGGCCTCCCGGACCAACAGTAGGGGGGAGTGCGCAACAGCCAGGAAGGGGGTTGGGAATTGGCATAACGACTAACAGTGGGATGGGAGAAAAATCGGAAAAAGGAGGGGGGGAAAAGACTGTGTGTGTGTGTGTGTGTGTGTGTGTGTGTGTGTGTGTGTGTGTGTGTGTGTGTGTGTGTGTGTGTGTGTGTGTGTGTGTGTGTGTGTGTGTGTGTGTGTGTGTGTGTGTGTGTGTGTGTGTGTGTGTTACCTCCTCTGCCTCGTAGAAGTAACCATGACCGAACAGAGTGACAGCCAGCAGCAAGGCACTGATGGTCTATAAAAACAACAACAACAACACATTGCATCACACGCACGGCACCAGTGTACTAACATGGGGCAGTGAAGATATTATGCTGGCCCCATATCCTACTCTTATTTCCCCAGTCACCTTTTCAAATTGAAAAACTTAAATAAAATGTCAGTGGGTGACCTAAACAGACCCTCTCAGCCAGGCTCGGGAGTTATAGATGTCCGCTACAGATGCCGGTTGCTGTCTTTGGAGGATAATTTACATATAGAGAACTCGCAAAAACTGATTTCAGAAGCGATAAGGGATTATTTGTAAATAGGATCAAAATCAATCACGGTCATTTCATTAACACTATGATCGCCGTGGACGAGTTAAGACGTCATTCCTAGCCATGCTCATTCTGCCGAAGACGCCGTAACTCGTCTTTGATGTCAATATTTCAAAAATCTGTGACCGAAATCATATTTCCCCTCCCGAGCCCTGAGACACACTGCAAAGCTCCACTCAACTCTCTAGCGGTTCAAGAGCGCCATCTGGTGGCTGATCGGCAGATCGCCAACCGGAAATGACCCTTTGAACCGGTAGTGCTCATCCATATGTGGTCCGGGCACTCGCTATCGTTAGATAGACTCCGTCTTGACACAGTGAACATCGATCGGTGCAAATAACTCGAAAAAACAACATGATTTGGACGTATATACTATTATACAACCTGGAAATGGATCGGGCATTTCTCCATCCCATAATAGAAAAAATTCTGTTCCACGCTCATCTGCCAGCGGCGCGAGGAAGCCACGGTAAGATTCAGCGTTATATTCTAACGTGTTCCATATAAACTGCTATGATGAACATATGACCCACTCTGGATGAATCATCTAACGCTGCCCACGGAATTATAAACGATCCCCCGCCCATCCGGTCATCATCAGATGATATGTAGTAACTCCTAGAAGCACATCCAGTTGAAATTCTTTATCTCGCACAGATTCCTACCAAACTGTATTTGATCATCAATATAATGCATTTAGGGCTATAAATCACGTTCTGAAGAAAGCTGCAGAAAACGATAAAAACATACTTATACTTTAGACCATATTTTAGTATGAATATGTGAATGAAAAAGTTTAACGTTGCTACACCCTGAACAATACATATAGGACATTGAATGGGCCATAATAATGGCAATTTAGCTATAGAATTTAAAAAGTTATAGCCCTGCAAAGAAGGGGAACTTCTCCATAGACAAATAGAGATGGCGAGGGATGGTAAATTATGAATTTAACCCATGGCGATCAAAGTGTTAAGTAGAGATATAAAAGGACCAAATCTGCAATGGGAAAAAGTTTTAAAGAATAAAATAAAAAATAAATAAAAAGTTTGTTCTTTATTGCCAAATGACCTATCTTGCCTCAGACATATCACATTGTCGTTTTTTTAGACAAGCAGCCTATAGGCTACCTGCAGAATAACTGAACGGTCCATCAACTCAATTATTCAGTTATAATGAAACAACCGATTTGACACTGGAAAACCAGACGCCCACAAACAAGCCTCCCTGAGCGACTTTCCCGACCCGAGCTTGACTCTAGCTGTCTAGCAGGTGCAAAAATAATCAGACATCTTCCTGGACTAATAGTCTCTATAGATTAACGTCGTCTCGCCCCCCGTTGATTTCGTTGCACTGGATCAGTGTTGATCGACTCTCACTTCACATTTTAGATTAGACTACACCTTAAAAACCTCCGTTTTATCACCCGAGATACATTTTCACTCACCATTGTATTTTACATGGAAAAAAATAGTGATGGCCAGGCCTGTTAGATGTTGTTTGAATTAGTTTGAATTGATATACACGTGTGTTTATTAATGTTTGTCCAAAGTCTGTTTTTATATGTCTATTGTAAAACAGGTCGCGCATGAAAAATAGATCTCGGTCGCATGTGTTTTACCTGTCAAGGACAAATAAAAACAAAGCTACAAGTGATTGCTAAATCCACGTTATAGGCTATTAATTGTTTACGGTTTTGATTGATTGATTGAAAACTTTATTAACAGATTGAAGAATGGGTACAGTACAGCTCAATACACAATTGTTTTAAGGGGATGCAGACCAGAGAAATACTTTCGTCTTGTTTACATCATCAGGGTCCCCCATTTTCAATTCATCATAACATGACACACACGACATACAGATAGACAGTAGCATACTGCTACATCTATACAATGACATACCAGATTTGCAAATATACTGTTTGTGATACATGACGCATGTTTGGTTCGTTCTTGTTATTCGTATTATATACGATGACGCGATGTTGTCATTATTATGATGACATGGTGTTTTTAGTCATAATATTTGGCAACATTGTTTTCCACCCTCCTGCATCCCTGGGGGGTCTCCTGCCACACACATAGTTCGTTTGGATGTAATATGATTCCCTGCTTCGAGAAGTTCATAAAAGCCTGCATGGCACACAGGCTATAGCTGCTAAGTTAATTTCAACATTTTCAAGTTCGTATCAACTAGATTTTTGAAGCCAAGTTTTCAAGAAGTCTCAAGAAAGACCACTTACCCCGATCAAACACGTCACGATTATGAATCCTCGTTTCAAACAGACGTTCACTTTCCCCATTGTGTTCCCTTTTTAATCCGACTACAGTATTATGCAGCTAACGACAGTCCAGTTTTCTTCCAATAGTTTATCTTTCTTCCACAAAGTTTTATATTAAGAGACCGGAGTGAATCTTATGAACGGTCTCCTGTCCCGCTTGCATTCTGTTGATATGCGAGGCTGTGGGGGAGGGACGGTGGGGGAGGGACGGGGGGGGGGGGGACCGACCCTCATGTTATGGTGCTTAGAGAGAGAGAGGGGCCCACCCTTTCTAAAGCAACGGAGTTGACGGGAAGAGAGTGATATTTGTGTGCGTGGGAGAGAGTGCGGAGAGAATCACATGCAATTCTTATAATGGGTTTGTATGTGTGTCCCTGCTGGCTGCTGCATCATGTGTGTGTGAGAGAGAGAATAATGTATACAATGCAAATGTATAACTGATGCGCGTGTTCCTGTGCGTGTACTGTTGCCCGCAGCCGGCCTTCAACTTGTGCCATCTCATGTGTGTGCGTGCGTGTGTGTGGGAGGAGAGAATCAAATTCAAATCTTATAATAGGTTTGTATGTGTGTCCCTACGTGTGAGAGAGAGAATAATGTATAAAATGCAAATCTATCAAATATATGCGTGCCTGTGTGTGTGTGGCCCTTGTACCATCTTGAACCTCAAAAGGTGTCTGAGAGTGCCCATAGAGAGAAGAAAAAAAGTAATATCGAGGCCTCGTTTTACTACATTGAGCACTCGAAATGGGTTGGATTTGAGTGGTATAGGGAAGTATTAGTGTTGCTATATACCTGGGGCTCTGGGGTGTTGTTATAATGGTACATAGACTGCCTTTATATAGTTATTTTATCCAAAGCGCTTTACAACTTCTGCCTCACATTCAGGGTTGCGTTGGTGATTTCAAAGCTGGTTGCATGGTGTTATAATGACGCCACGTGCACGCGCGCTCCCGGGCGCGCGTGCTTCTGCTCACAGAGCCGGTTGCACGCCCTACCCAAAGCTGTAAAGGAATGTGAATCACTACCCACTTTCAAAAACACTCTCAAAGAACACCTACGGGAGACTGCAATTCGAAACTGGCCCCTACAAATGTCTTAACCCAGTTGTACAGTAAATTACCAAGTATGGCTTTATCAGTATTCCAATGTACAGTGTACAGTGTCCCCAACCCCCCCCCCCCCCTCCAATGTACAGCCCCCACCCACCAACCCCACCCCACCCACCCAACCTCCTCCAATGTACAGTTTCTACGTCAAATGTATATACACTCTTTTTCTGGACACTTTTTGTATCACAAACAGTACTGTATTTGCAAATCTGATATGTCATAAATGTATAGATGTAGCAGTACTGTCTATCTGTATGTCATATATGTTATGATGAATTGAAAATGGGGGACCCTGATGTAAACAAGACGAAAGTCTTTCTCTGGTCTGCATCCCCTTAACAATTGTATGTATTGAGCTGTACTGTACTGTACCCATTCTGCAATCTGTTAATAAACTTTTCAATCAATCAATCAAAACCCTGTCCCATGAGCAACGCACCCCTGCTCACATTCACCCATTCACTCACACATTCACACATGAAGGTGGAGGAGACCATACAATGTGCTCATCGGGAGCAGTTAGGGGTTAAGTGTCTTGCTCAAGGACGCTTCAACACGCTGCCAGAAGAGGCCAGAATCGAACCCCGGAACATTCAGATTACCAGATGATCGCTGTAGCTCCTGTGTTCATATCTTGTGCAATGCATCCCCTCTCTTTCGCTCTCTTTCGCTCTCTCTCTCTCTCTCTCTCTCTCTCTCTCTCTCTCTCTCTCTCTCTCTCTCTCTCTCTCTCTCTCTCTCTCTCTCTCTCTCTCTCTCTCTCTCTCTCTCTCTCTCTCTCTCTCTCTCTCTTTGTCTCTCCTATGTCTCTCTCTCTCTTTGTCTCTCTATCTCCCTGGCTCTCTCTCCTTTCCCCAGAGTGACGATAGCGAGAAGCCGAGAACAAATAGTGCTACAATTCGTTCCCACATTTTGGTTAACTTGTGCGCAAGAGATACAGTAAGTGTCTACACAGAGAGCAGCACAACACACCAGCCTTTCTCCCCAAAATGTGACGGGTGTGCCTGCTTCAATACAAGCAAGTGGGATTATAGTCAAGTCAAGAGTTTTATTTGTCATGGCATACAAGCATTACAGCATTATGATAGAGATTGTAATGACCAGCCCAACAAAATGGACACATTTGTGATTAGAAAACCAAAAACACCAACTGAACATCAACATCAAGTTAGTTAATTGCAGATGAATTTGCACAGCTGCAAGGAGTAACACTTTCCTGTAAAAAAGTTACATCAACAAAAAAACAAATCCAACGTTTAATATTTAGTAGCTGTGTGTGGGCCTGTTGACGGTTAATTGCCTGTGGTGTTCTGCATGCACACAAACAAGTGTGTGTGTGTGTGTGTGTGTGTGTGTGTGTGTGTTGGTTGCTGATAATTAGACCTCCACTCTCTATCTATCCTATGGTGCTGAAATACATCCCAAAATAGATAGGATGAAAGGCATTGGGTCTCATTCACCAACGGACTTAAGACAAAAGTTAAGAGCAAATTTCATCGCAGCTCCACTTAAGACCTTTTCGGGCCGATTTTGGGATCGTTTTGATCCCTTCTCTGGGATCGCTCATAGCTAAGAGCAGGATTTAGGAGCGCTGAAGAGCACTCGTAAGTCGGACAGACTGGTGTGCGGCGTGTTCTTAGGGGCTTTATTTGGGAGGAATCATGGTGATTGTGTTCACGTCTATTCTACAGACATCCTTGGAATTAAAGAATCATAATAATAATAAATACGACAATATTTGTATGATAAAAAATAACGTTTTACATTTACAGTCATGCCTCAACGACGCATTGTGATGTCCGAAAATAAATAAAAGCACTACACCAACACTGCAAATGACAGTGGATAAATAAATAAAGCTAAACCCAATCGCGTGGATATAGCTATAGTGGAATAGACTGTATTAATATTCCATATTTATACCATCTTGTTGCACACTGCCTCAGCACGCACACATACGCGTACTGTATAGCCTATGTGCATAATGAACAGTACACTTATATTATTGTAATGTCTTTTTTTCCCCTCCTTCTTTTTCCGATTTTCTCCCATCCCAATGTTAGTCGTTATGCCAATTCCCAATCCCCTTCCCGGTCATTGCGCACTCTACCCCCTACCGTCGGTCCGGGAGGGCGGAGACTGCTTCCTCCGAGACATGTGTACCCAGCCCACCGCTTCTTTTCACCTGGCAGCACGGACTCTCACTGGGAGAGTGTAACGTGTGGAAGGTCACACTACATCTCCCAGATCCTTCCCTTGCTGTGCAGGCACCCCGACCGAACTGTAGGAGTCGCTGTTTACAACGACCAGGACCCAGCCTCGCCGGGTTTCCAATTCCCACCCGCTAACACTGCCAATTGTGTTAGTATGGACGGTCGGCCAACCCGGAAGCACCACAGCTGGATTCGATCCCACTGTCTCTGTGGTGGTAGACAGACGCTTAGTCCGCTGCGCTACCCGGCCGCCCCTAATGACTTGTTTTATTAGGAGATCGCAGATACTGTATGCGCTGCCCCAGTAAAGGCTTCCACAGAGGTCCACGCTAAGCTAAAATGTCCTAACGCTCCAACGTCCGCATCGTGCACCAGTGTCCCACAAAAGGCTGCTTGGTGTGTTGGTTGACATCGATGCATGGCATGATAAATGTAGGAAATTGGTACGCTTGACTATGAAACCTCAAACGACTGCGGTCATGCCGCACAGAGTCCGGTCCGCTCACAGTACAGGCGCTGATATACTCTAAAACTGACACATACTGTACGCGCACCTGGTTGCAGACACGGCTGAGCATGCAGCTCTGTGTAGAGAGAGAGGAAGAGATATATAGATATTGGATCAATATAAGACAGGAAGAGAGAGAGAGAGAGGAAGATATATATATATATATATATTAGTGCTGTCAGGCGATTAAAAAAATTAATCTAATTAATTACAGGATTTGTAATTAATTAATCTAATTAATCGCATTTTAATCGCATAAAATTGCATGTGTCCGGATGGCAGAATTCAGTACTGTATCTACAAAACCTTCTGTTTAATCATCTTCCATCTATTAATTTGCTTCGATTTTTCAGGTCTGGTCAATTTGAGCATAGTGTTATTCACAGTCAAAGATAAAAAAAATCTTTTATTGATATTCTCATTTGGTTCATTACAATTTACTCAAGCCTAGTAACAGACACAGTATTTCTGACACTGGGAATACATTCCCTGAGATCCATAGATGTCCCTAGAATCAGATACCAAGAACATGCAAATGGACCATATAAAAAAAAGTCTGTAATGTGTATTCTACGTTCTTATGGAATGAATGAGATAAAAAAAAAATGTTATTTAAAAAAAATAAACTTTTTTTTTGTAATTAATTTTGAGTTAATTTTCATAACGCGATAATTTGCTGTGTAATTAATTAATCTAATTAACGTGATAAACTGACAGCCCTAATATATATATATATATATATATATATATATATATATATATATTAAGGCTGTCAAAGTTAACGCGATATTAACGCGTTAACTCCCGATTCTATTAATGCCACTAATTTTTTTAACTCAAGATTAACTAAAAAAAAGATATATATATATATTTTTTACTAGACTTCACTCAGGTGTATTATTGATGCCCTCATTGATACTATGTTTGTTTCTGAAGTGTGTGTGTGTGTGTGTGTGTGTGTGTGTGTGTGTGTGTGTGTGTGTGTGTGTGTGTGTGTGTGTGTGTGTGTGTGTGTGTGTGTGTGTGTGTGTGTGTGAGATATAGAGAGAGAGGGGGGTGAGAGAGATGAGGAAGGGGCAAGAGAGAAAGAGAGCTGGGAGAGTGTGTGAGAGAGAGAGGGGGGGGGGGGGTGTGATTAATCAGCCCTTGTGTGTGTGAATGTAACAAGTTCCTAACGTTTTCTTTCCCCTATTATTCCATGCACACTTTATTCATTGTTTTAAATGATTATTTTCTTTTAAGTTATTTTGTGCATCACTCTGTTTTGAATTTGATGCAAATTTGCAATGCATGAGGGTCATCCTTTTGTGTTAAATGGCTGCATAAAGCAAGCATTTGTTGACTCGCATGTTGATAAGAGTATTAAAACTTGGAACTTGAAAAAGATCTGTTTAAGGTAAAAAAAATTAAAAAAATAAAAATGCGATTAATTTGCGATTAATCGCGAGTTAACTATGGGCAATCATGCGATTAATCGAGTTAAATATTTTAATCGTTTGACAGCACTAATATATATATATATATATATATTGGATCAATATAAGACAGGGAGAGAGAGAGAGAGAGAGAGAGAGAGAGAGAGAGAGAGGATATATAGATATTGGATAACAGAGAAGCCGTTGGCCTTGCTGAGTTTGTTACTTGATCCAAATAGAATGGACTCTGTTTTACCCAGGTGTAATGATAGTTATATTATCATATAGCTTACGCTCTGCTCTATTGGAACCCTATCCCTTATCAATCTAATACTGAATACATTTCTTCACATGTACACACCCATCCGCCTGGCCACACCCACATCCGCTCCTCTACATAAGCGGGACGTGGCCATACTAGCAGCTCCTTCCCTATTTTCACCACCGACAAGTGTCTGTATACACCACTTGAGTTTAGTGCCAAAATAGTTGTTGGAAAGGAGCTACGTGGACATTGTATCTTATTTTTCTCTCTCTCGCCAATTTACGAGAAAAGCTAAGACATAATGTTTGCACCTTCGGAGGGTTTGGACGCTCGCAACGTCACCCTTCACCATTGCCGCGTCCTCCTTGTGTCGTGGGGCGTCTCTGGCTCCGCGGTCGTGGCAGTCAGATATGCCCCGGCGGCGCCCGGTGGTGAGTTTGCCTCTCTGAGGGGCCGTTGAGCCTCCATCTCCCATGAGATGGCCTGGTTCCGGCCCTGGTTCCCCCGCCAGTGGACAGTCGGCCGAAAGGCCGACAGCTCCTCTGGTGGCTGGGGATTTGCGACGCAGACTCTTCGCCTCTGCTCGCTCTCGTTGTAAGGCGGCGAGCAGCAGGGGCGAACGGCCAGGCTTTGATGTTGTGCTGGAGCCGGACGAGAGTTCTCTTGCCTCATCTCCATTTCCGAGACTGAGGATTATATGGAGGGGGCGAGAGCTCTCTTGTTCGAAGCCCCAGTAGAGACGTATCACTCTCCCCCTCGGGGAGTGGCAGGGAGGGTTGCGTCTCCTTGGGGTCCCTTGTACTCCGGGGTTGGGTTAGAAACTCCGACCCTGAGACAAGATGCCAAGCTATCTGCCGCGTCGGATGGTGGCGCCCGTGGCACTGTGGCAGCCTCCCGTACGTGAGGGACGCGAGTGACGTGGAGGGAGGTACGCAAGGGGAGTTGCTTGCCTTGTTCCCCGAGCTCATGGCGGCCGTCACAGCCGCTAATGGCGTGGCGTTGCCGCAGCCACTGCCAGCACATGTTCCTGATGACCTGATAGGTCATCTCTGGCAACGTCGTCCTGTGGGAGAGCCCATTCTTCCCATCAATGGAGGCTTACGTGAAACAGGGACAGGTAATCTCCCGCATTGTTGGCCTTACCCCCGCCTACGTGCCAGTCACGTGGGTGGCGGGTTTGGTTCAGGGGCTAAAGGACGGGGTGCCTCGGCTTGATAGCCCGATGGCATCCATACTTTGTCCCGAAATGGTGTGGGAGCCGTTGCGAAAGCTGGTTCCCCAAGGGAAATCGGCTAGGCAGATGGCTAATTGGAGTGACCAGGTGTACATCGCCGCAACTCAGAGCCTAGCTGCGACCTCCAACATCGCGCAGCTAGCGCGCTACATGTCGGGGATGATGGGTGGGCGGGTCGGTATTGGATGACCATCAACAATATCTTCACGCCCAGGTGGCTGGAGCCATCCTGCACCTAACCCAGCTGCAGGCGATAGCCGTGGGGAAGGAGCGTGCCCTGCCCACTCTATCCCAGCACCACCTTTGGCTGGAGCAGGCGCGGGTGCCGGAGCAGAAGAGGATTCCGCTGCTCACGGCCCCCCTCTCCGATGCTGGGCTATTCGGGTCGGCCATGCAGCAGATGACGGCAGCCTGCAGAGAGATGGAGGAGGAGCGCTCTGTGCTCCAACCCCATTTCCCCCGACCCGATGCCACCGGTGATGTCCGGAAGAAGCAACGCCGGCAGAGGACTGCGACCGTTGCCTCCGCCACCACCGCCGCCGCTACTGGACCTTCGGCGAAGAAGGCCAGGAGTGGAGGGAGTGCCTCGTCCGCTGCAGCCAGCCGCCCCATGCCCGGAGGTAACGGTAGGGATCGACGTGACCAGGCTCCCCAGAACCGTTCCTCTGGGCCGGCTCCCCGTGGGGGCAAGCACCGCTCTGCACGCGGCAGGCGCCGCTAGTGACTCCCCTGTTTACCCCTGTCCCCTTCCCACCCCCAACATATAATTTTGTTATTAAATAAAAAGGCCCTCCTGGTGAGGGACTGTTTTTTGTTACAAAATGTGTGTTTATTCACTATATATTGGGGATACGATGTATAAACCCTCACCTAGCTGTGAGGTTGTGTGTTTGCTTAGGGAGTAGGACAGTTTTCTTGAAAATAGTTTCTGGTCGCTATATATATGGGTGCTTAGCAAGGCCTGTGGCTAGCACTTGGTCAAAATACTTGTCTTCCCTCATCATGAAGAAGACTGTGTTCTTCTTGAAGTAGTAAGAGTGAACTTTACCTTTTTTATCTGAGGGGGTTGTGTGTATTCTGTTACGTTTGGGAAACTTGGCATCGAGTCCACAACCAGGTTAGAGTGTTAGCCTACAGAAGTAATCACATATGTAGCTTGTACCGAAGTCTTTTGACCCTCTCTTTAAACGTCTGTGTTTTTTCTTTACTTGGTGAAGTATATAAACACGGGTGACGTGTTCGCACATGAGCCTAAAGCCTTGTATAAAAACCCGTTTTTCGCAAACGAGTTTATCTGTGGCTGGCGTGCAGATGGTTGAGCTTATCCTAGTGGATATACGCTTTTCATGTAGCATGCTAGGTAAACTGCTGCTTGTTTGTTTTCATCGTATCCGGGGTATGGGGTCATAAGGGGGTGAACTGATAAACCCCTCCCCCCTTTTTTCTGATTGGCCAGGGGGTTGGACCTCCTGTTCTTCGGTCTTCCTGTCACGCTGTTGGGTCAGCGTGTCACAGGGTGAGGAGAGGGGGGGGCGGTTCCCTGGTCCCACGCCATATTTGGGCAGGTGGGTCACGGAATTTCCCCGGCCTTAGAATACGTCACTGGGCGCGTTTCTATTGGTCGTGAGGCTTCCGTGAGTTTTTTTCAGACTCCATGTGGTGGACCGCTGTTATTGTCAAGATTGAGTTATGCGGTGCATGGAAACTTTGTTTTCTGCCCTGCTCTCTAGTGCATATGTGTTGAGCTTTTGGTCACGTGGCTCAATGTTTACATATATATTTTCAATTATTACTCACGTGGGAGGTCTCTCTGAGGGTTCCCTGTCTCCTCTCTTATACAGAGCAGTGTTGGCAGGGTTTCTTTCCCTCAGACGCGTCATATGGGGCCCATATCTGTGTCTTTTGGCCAGCTTCCTACCGCCCGTCCCAGGCAGCATGGAGGGAACGTTATCTGGGTTCTTGTTAGAATTACCATTGATGTGTTTTGGGTCTCGACGTGTACATAGCACTGGCCCTGGGTGCTTCAGTGTGGAACCACGCATGGGCTGGCGTGCCTTGGTTGCTCATTATAGAAACAGCGTTTTTTGTAGAGCAACTGGGATGGATATTTTATCTCTTCTGAGCGCCAGTGTACTAGGTTAGTCTCGACGAATTCTCGCTCATCTCTGTGGGGAGATGACGGAGTAGATCGAAACGTTGGCGGAGGGGTCTCACGCCCATGGGGTGGGCCACCGGGCACGGTGCGTTCGTGTTCTGACCATCTTGGTGGCGCCCTCTGTGATGTTTTAGATCGACACGCGTACCTACCCCCCTCTTAAGACTGGGGATGGTGGCGTGATTAGGACACGGGACTGGTTCTGGTCACACTGGACCAGGTCAGTTAACCCGTTGTCTGCCGGGGCGCAGATCTGCTGTTCTGGTACCCTGAAGGACTTTGTGCTTTTTCAGGGGGAAAATGCCGGGTTAGCCAGGGCGTCGCAGGATTTGATGTTATGGAGGTGTGTTCGTGATTACGTCACTACGAGTTATCCTTCGCAGTTGCTTGGTCCATATTGTATTGTACCTTGCGCTGTGCTAAGGATCCTGGTCCTTCTCCATTCTTTTTTGCCCCTCCCTTCCCCTGCTTGGCGGGGCTGGGAGGGGGCTGTCGAGGTGGTTCTATTGTACCCCTCTGGCATCCCTGTGTACGTCCCAGTCCACCGGGCCCAGGTCCGGACTCGTTCTCGTCGACCTGTTGGCCTGGGTTAACCCCTTCTTGAAAACTGAATCACTTGTACTGCCTGTATAGCCGGTGTATACGCGCAGTTGTGTTTCGGAGTTTTTCTTGGGGGGGTTAAGGGAACAACCGCCTCCTGTTAAACTAAACATAGGGGGGTGGTTGGTTCCCCGGTGTGTTGGTAGCGGAGTCAACTCTCGGGTTTAGGCCGGGCGTGACCCCGTCTGCCTGCGAGTGTGCCCCTGCACTTTTCATGACGTCTGCCAATCATGTCAGCCTTCTCTGCCTCGGCCTCTCTAGGGGGTCGGGTTTTGTGGAGGCTGCGACATGGTGCACAGCATACCGAACGCCCCTTTCGCCGGGGTGCTGTTCTCAGTAGACCCCTTAGGCACCTGTCTAGTCCGCAGTGCTCCGGGCACGGGTCGAGTTACGCTCTTGACCTGTTGCCAGGATTGAGGTCTCAACCTCTTTGGGGGTTGTCTCCCCGGCGCACCAACTGACCCCACAGTGTTGTGGGGGTGTAGCCTCTGTAGAGTGCTTCAGGGCGGCGTGCTGTAGGGGGGAAGGGCCTGCTCTTGGATTGGGCCCTGTCCGATACGCTGGCGATGTGGGGGGTGGTGTCACTAGTGACCGTCTGGTGGGGTCTCGATGCTATGGCTGTTCCTGGGGCTGGGTCCTCCTCCGTGCTCCGCTGCTATGGCCTTGCCACGGGGTTAGGTTCTTGACCTTTGACCCCGTGATGTTAGGGGCTGTGACGTTTTTTTCTTCTTCCCGTTCGTTCCCTAGTGGCATGTGGTATGCGCGCCTGAGTAGTCGCGGGTCCTTCTGTGTGAAGGTAAGTCCCACGATCTGCTCACCCTGTGCGTTGAGTTGCTAAACCCTCTTCGCACAGTCGGATCCGATTCCCTCCCGTCCCCCTCTAGGGGGGTCCGGGGGCTTGGGTCCTCCCCGGTTCTGATGGTTGTGGGGGGCCTCAGCGGGTACATTTGTCGAGCTTCCGCTCTGCTCAGCTCCTGTGTTCCAATAGAGCAGAGCGTAAGCTATACGATAATATAACATACGGTTATCCTATAACCATAGTTATATGAGTATAGCGAGCGCTCTGCTCTGACTCACTGGGACCCCGTGGTCTTCGCCTTCGGTGGTGAACGACTTGGGAAGGAGCTGTTAGTATGGCCACGTCCCCGCTTATGTAGAGGAGCGGATGTGGGTGTGGCCAGGCGGATGGGTGTGTATTAGATTGATAAGGGATAGGGTTCCAATAGAGCAGAGCGCTCGCTATACTCATATAACTATGGTTATAGGATAACCGTATGTTTTATTATCAGCGAGCCAGGTGCAGATTCTGCCGAATTCAGAGCTGAGGGCTTTTTCAACCTGTAACTTGTCCCTGTCAGAGACCAGCAGGGCTGAGTCGTCCGCGAACACTAAAAACAAGACTACAAACATCACAAAACAAACTGGTCAGACTACTGTTTGACCTTACTCCTAAAACCAACCTCACCCCTGCCCATTTTGACAACCTAGGATGGCTTAGAGTAGACGACAGAGTACAGAAACTTGCAATGGGCCTGGTCTACAAGATACACTACTACACCACTAAGGTACCCATGTACATGTCGAAATACTTCCCAAAGGTCAGTGAATACCACGACCACAACACCAGAGGGAGTTCCACAAATCATGTTCAACCCAGATTCGGCTCAAACAAGGGACTAAACACGTTTCGCAATTATGCCACAACAATGTGGAACGCCCTACCCTCAGCCGTAAAATAATGTGAATCCCTACCCACCTTCAAAACCGCTCTAAAAGAGCACCTACGGGAGGCTGCAATTCGAAACTGGCCCTGGTAAATGTCCAACCCAACCCCCCCCCAATGTACAGTTTCCTCCCCCTCAAATGTATATATTCTCTTTAGAAACACTGTCTCTAAATAAACAGTACTGTATATTTGTATATCTTGTATGTCATAAATGTCTGGATGTAACAGTACTGTATGTCATGTATGTCATAAATGTTATCATGAATTGAAAATGGGTGACCCTGATGTAAACAAGATGAAAGTCTTTCTCTGGTCTGCATCCCCTTAACAATTGTGTGTATTAAGCCGTACTGTATTGTACCCATTCTGCAATCTGTTAATACAATTTTCAATCAATCAATAAATCAAGATCTGCCCATACACACAGGGCTTTAGGACAGACACGATCTGGCCCAACCAAATCAACTCAAAACAAAAGGAAAATTATATCAAATATAGGAACAAATCAACCAAATCACAAAGTAAATTTGAATTATATGTAACCCTAAACAGAGAGTACACGGTTGTAAAATACCTGACCACTGTGAATGATATAAAACTAAGGAAAACGTTAACACGGTACAGACTGAGTGGACACAGCCTGGCCATAGAAAAATACTGAGTGAACTCTGCCTGGCCATAGAAACAGGCCGTCACAAGCAGAACTACAGTAGCTGCCCAGAGAGGCCAGGCTGTGTTCACTTTGTCATCAGGAAGATATTCAGACAGAATCACACATCTTACTGTGTGAGGAAAATACGGATTTGAGAGAGGTTTTCTTTAAAAAAATAAATATGATGTATCCTGAGTTTATCCATCTCCCTGATCCTTAGTAACTGTTGTATCTATCTGGGGAGAAAAGTCAGTGTTCAGTATTAGCTGCAACATATGTTGACTGTTAAACACTAAGAGAACAAGCTCTGTATGGAATGTTCTTAATGGCTACTTCTATTACCTGATTTAATGATTCATTTAGTAATGGAATGCGTTTTTGTTGATTGTTTTAAGGACTTGTTTTTGCTTGGATTGTAATTAGTAATGTTATAATAATTTTGATTACTTGTATATGTTATTATTTAACTTGTATGTTAAACCTTCTTTGGTAATAAGTACTTTGTTATTTCATGGCAATAAAGCCTATTTCAATTAAATTGAACTTGAATTTGAATTGAATTGAATTGAGTGATAGAGAGAGGAAGAGAGAGAGAAACAGTGGGACAGTATAACACAGGAAGAGAGAGAGTGAGAGAGAGAGGAAGAGAGAGAGATAGAATGTGTGAAAGAGAGTAAAAGTGTCCCTCTGTTCTCTGTGTGGGTTTGTATGTATGTGTAGGCTACCATACTGGCACTGGTGTCATTGTGCCACTGGACAAGTCTGTAGGTTTGATTCCAACATGGGGGGGGGGGCACACATTAAGCGGGGTCCTCCCCCTGTAAATTCTGAGAGTCAAACACTTAATTTCCTGCATGTAGGCCTATGTACTTTTATCAGAGGCACTTCTGAAAGATTGAGATGGTATGGTCCTGTAGGGGTGTCTGAAATTGTTGGGACCAGCCACGAGTTTCGGTGCCATGCGTTGTGGACCAGAGGCACGTATATAGCCATGGCATTTGTTATTGCTGTTATTCCATTTTAATAACCGGCTCAAGGTCCCCGACCGGCTCTGCAGATCTACCCTCGTCTGTGGAATCGAGAACATGCAATACCGGCCAGATCCTCTTAAGGGCGCCATCGCTCCACTGCAGTATGCCCTGTGGGCAAATGTAAAACAATTTTTTTTTCTTCCAATGGAGTATCATTGTAGCCGGATCCTGAACCAGCACAATGTACTGTGGATCACGGTTCGAATCGCAGATTTCACCATGGAATAATGGGATTTATCATCAACCAATGGACATATCGATCTACCAGATGCCGATTGATAACGCAGAAATGCTGGGGGGTATCCCACGGGCTCACGGTAAGACCTTTTTCACCTAAATTACAGCCGGATCAGAGCTTGCTGTGACACGCAAGCAGTCGATCAGTGAATGTGGCTAGTTACACGGACACTGTATTGGTAATCAATAATACTAAACAACGTCCTCCCCCCCCCCCCCCCCCCCTTTCATGCATACATGCTCTGGGACAGCCCGGATCATATGCAGTTTGTGTTATTTCTTTAGCATATATAAAACGGAAATGCTGTTGAATATAACGTTAGTAGCTATTAGCTCCATAACTAGCTTTCCAGAAAATATATGAGACAAAATCTGTGATAAAGCTTATATTCACGGCGCTATAAAATGACAACCTACCGATGCATTTTTTTTTCTTTAAGCCATTTTGAAGGGACGGTTTATGAACTCAATTGACAATGAGAATGGACAGATAGCAACATTATAAAGCATAGATATAGTTGTACAAAAACCCACACGTTTGTTTACATTCCCTGGTCCTCAACCACTATATTAGACGCATCCCATCGGTCGCCAAAGTGTTATATAGTTACAGGTAAGAAGGATACATAAATCTTTTGACCCCCTTATTATTATTTTTTTTACGTCTTTTGGGAAGGGGGTTGTCTTTCATATTAGCTATATTTTTTTGAGGGGGACACGTTTACCTCTTCTCAATATTGAGCGGGACATGTCCCCTGCAAGTCCCCTAAATCTAAGTTTATGCCACTGGAAGCGGATGGTTTTGATGTGTTGTGCATTTGCGTGGTTTCTCCTGTTGTTGTTGTTGTTGTTGTTGTTGTTGTTGTTGTTGTACTTGTGTACCATACTGTGTATGCTACCACCAACACACCTGCATAACTCTGTATGATAGCATTTACAATAATGCTGTATACCGTATGCATATATTTATATTTTCAGTATATATATATATATATATATATATATATATATATATATATATATGTATCCACATCTGCCTGCATATAATCCTTTTTACATACCTAGTATAAACTATATTTATATATGTACATATCCCTTGCCTACTCTCACTGGTTACACTGCTGACCAGTATGACTTACTACCATAGTGTCTTTATACCTGTATCACTGTACATAATAATACTACAACCATGTACATACATCTGATTAGCACTATTACTTAGTACTAGTACTCATTTATATATTTTATATCCAGTTTAATCATCTGTATAATGTAATAATGTATAATGACAATACATTTTAATCTAATCTAATCGAATCGAATCTATGTAATCTAATCTAATCTACCACCCACATTACAAGTAATACAGAAAAACAAGGTTAGGCAAACCTTGTTAAACCAGACCCGACCACAGCACTCACACATGTGTGTTTCAACGGGGAGTCAGTTAGGGACATTTGCTGTTGTACTCCTGCCCTCCAGAATCCGGCAATGAACTGAAATATAATCTGATGGCTACCACTTTGGTGATGGTGTTTTTGTGTAGACTATGTGCTGTGTATCGTTTTCCTCGTTGTCGTTATCAGAATCATTTTATTTGCCAATATAGGGATACACCAGAATTTTACTTGGCTATCTGTGCAGAAACATACAATAATCCACGTTCTGCCAACCCATCACCTGCCAGAGGAGAAGTTCTGGTGCATATGACCTTCCATCACCTGTCAGAGGAGAGGTTCTGGTGCATATGACCTTCCATCACCTGTCAAAGGTTCTGGTTCTGGTGCATATGACCTTCCATCACCTGTCAGAGGAGAGGTGCTGGTCCGTAATTGTAGTCTAATTTAAGCAGTTGGAGGCAAATGACAGAGGAATACAGTTTTATCTAAGATAACAAAATCAGGTTAATCTGCAGACAAACTGAATAACATGAATCACACAGCATCTTATATAC
>NC_140179.1:45472710-45578481 GCF_963971535.1 Notolepis coatsorum
TCTTTCGAGGATAAGGGATCGCATAGCGAGCCTCCCTACACAGCCAGCAGCCGCATATCATGTTTCCATCTGCCAGGTTCCATACGGAAACGCTTGCCATAGTTTAGGGCAGAAAGGGACAATGACATCAGAAGGGTGGATATTTAGGCAGAATGGGTGTGTGGAAACAACTTTTATGTAACATTTATGCTGAAAATAAAACACTATCTGGAACCACATTTGGGTTAAGAGTATCATGTTCCAAAACCTCAATGTTATTCCAGAACAACGTGAGCAAATAAATAGGCTATTTGTGATTCTCAAAACATGTTGAGTAATGTCATATTTCAGTCTGTCGAGCCCTGTGTCAACAATGAAGTATTCATTTGATTGTGACATGACATTTCCAGGAAGAAAACTTTATGTAAGAGCAAAAACACTCAACTATTCCTAAAACTCCAAAACAGTTTGGTTTTAAACTAAAACAGTGAGAGAAACCTTTATTTATTTAGTGTTTTCTTGAGCTGTTTTGCACTTTCTAGTTTACCCCTAGAATACAGCTGGGAGATACAATTTGAAATATTAACCAGTTAATCTCCAGCTCCAAAATAATTCATATTTAAACCTATTCACAAGTCATCATTATATTGGCCACTATTAGCAAATCCGATAACTAGAGACAAACTAGTCTAGTCTAGTATTTATTTATTTCGTAGTAGTTCAAATGTGGGAACTATTTTATTTATATAAAGGGCCTTTATATGTACTATACCAAAGAGATGTCTTGGATAAACAGGGGCAAGGAGAGAGCTCTTTTGCCATCCTTATTATAATGTTTACATGTTACCACGTTATTGTAATGCCGACTCTGACCACACGGCGAAGAGGTGGCACTGTGCTCTCGACAGCCGAGCTTGTTTACATCCGCGACGTTGTTG
Organism: Notolepis coatsorum; assembly: GCF_963971535.1. Classification (NCBI taxonomy): domain Eukaryota; kingdom Metazoa; phylum Chordata; class Actinopteri; order Aulopiformes; family Paralepididae; genus Notolepis; species Notolepis coatsorum. The sequence continues at coordinate 45,473,628 of NC_140179.1, forward strand.
ACGTGGTAAAGTATTCGAGGAAAGATGGCGGCGCCCACACCTGAAGACGAGACGATGAGCAAGTTGAGCGATGATCTATCAGGTTCTGTGTCCGCAGCGAACTACGAAGATTCCGGCTCGGGGTCCGGAGACGACGAGGAGACGGTAGACCGCTTCGTTGTTGACTACATAGAGAGAGAGATCGGCAGCGACGTGAAGTCACTGAGGAACGTCGCCGCCGTCATGGATAAACTGACAGCCGAGAACAAGTTTCTGGAAGAGCAGGTAGGAATAGATCATAGAATAGATTCAAATATAGCACAAATACAGTACAACGAAAATAAGTTAGGCATCTAACCAGAGTGCATTATGTAACAGTAAAGTGCAGTTGATTGATTGGTTGAAAACTTTTATTAACAGATTGCAGAATGGGTACAGTACAGTTCAAGTTTACATCAGGTTCCCCCATTTTCAATTCATCATATATGACATACAGATAGACAGTACTGCTACATCTATACATTTATGACATACAGGAGTTGCAAATACAGTACTGCTTGTGATACAAAAAGTGTCCAGAAAAGAGTGTATATACATTTGACGTAGAAACTGTACATTGAAGCTGTAACTAGTAATATACAATGTACCGGTGATTAAACTGGATATACAACATAAATTAGTACTACTGAATAATACTAGTGCTAGTCATATGTATAGTGTTTTAGCATAATCTACATTGGTATAAAGACACTATGGTAGTAAGTCAGTAGTAAGGGCAAATACTGCGGCATGGTCATGCTGGACCTACAAAAGGCCTTCGACACTGTCAATCACTCCATTCTGATTGACAAGCTGAAAGCAATCGGTTTTGATAGTCTATCAGTGAGCTGGATGCAATCCTACCTTGAGGGGAGGGAACAGATGGTGGAGGTAAACGGTACCCTATCCCCCCCCCCCTCACAGTGAGCTGTGGTGTTCCACAAGGAAGCATACTAGGACCGCTACTGTTCCTAATTTATGCAAATGACATGTCGTCAGCTTGTGACTGCAACTTGTTCCTGTTTGTGGACGACTCAGCCCTGCTGGTCTCTGACAAGAACAAGTTACAGGTTGAAAAAACCCTCAGCTCGGAACTAGGCAGAATCTGCATATGGCTCGCTGATAACAAACTATCATTACACATGGGCAAAACAGAGTCCATTCTCTTCGGTTCAAATAACAAACTCAGCAAGACCGACGGCTTCTCAGTTACAGTGGGTGACAATATTGTCACAAGGAAAGATGAAATTACCTACCTGGGTTCCATCCTAGAGGCTAATCTCTCCTGTGACAAAATGGCATCCAATGTAATAAAAAAAGTCAACCAACGAACTCGATTCTTGTACCGGATCTCCTCTCTGGTAAACAAGAATACCCTGAAGACTCTGGCAGGAGCACTCATTCAAGGGTACTACGACTATGCTTGCACCTCATGGTACCAAAGCACCTCAAAGGCGCTAAAAACAAAATTACAAACATCTCAAAACAAACTGGTCAGACTACTGCTTGACCTTACTCCTAGAACCCACCTCACCCCTGCCCAATTTGACAACCTAGGATGGCTTAGAGTAGACGACAGAGTACAGCAACTTGCAATGGGCCTGGTCTACAAGATACACTACACGACCAAGGTACCCATGTACATGTCAAAATACGGGCGGGGTGGGGAGGGTAACTGTACATTGGATTATCGACGAAACCTTACTTGGTCCCAAGAAGAGGGTCTCGACGTATTACTGGGTTATGACTAGGGATGCTCGATATTGGCTTTTTTACCTATACCGATATTGTCCAACTCTTAATTTCCGATACCGATATCAACCGATACCGATATATATACCCCCCCCCCCCAAAAAAACGGAATAATTTCAGGTAATTAACATTACATATCTCTTGTTGTGGAATTAACACAACATTATGCATACTTTTGACAATAAATAAAATCAGAATTTGTTCTTACTTGCTTGCCTGGGTAAATAAAGGTTATAGAAATGTAAAAAAAATAGATTTAATTTTTTATTTTATTTTTTGATACCGATATTTTCCGATATCACATTTTAATGCCGATATCGGCCGATAATATCGGTAGGCCGATAATATCGGACATCCCTAGTTAGGACATTTACTGTACATTGGAGGGGGTTGGGTTAGGACATTTACAGGGGCCAGTTTTGAATTGCAGTCTCCCGTAGGTGCTCCTTGAGAGTGGTTTTGAAATCGGGTAGTGATTCACATTCCTTTACAGCTGTGGGTAGGGCGTTCCACATTGATGTGGCATAATTGCGAAACGTGTTAGTCCCTTGTTTGAGCCGAATCTGGGTTTAACATGATTTGTGGAGCTCCCTCTGGTGTTGTGGTCGTGGTATTCACTGACCTTTGGGAAGTATTTTGACATGTACATGGGTACCTTAGTGGTGTAGTGTATCTTGTAGACCAGGCCCATTGCAAGTTGCTGTACTCTGTCGTCTACTCTAAGCCATCCTAGGTTGTCAAAGTGGGCAGGGGTGAGGTGGGTTCTAGGAGTAAGGTCAAGCAGTAGTCTGACCAGTTTGTTTTGTGATGTTTGTAATTTTGATTTTAGCACCTTTGAGGTGCTTTGGTACCATGAGGTGCAAGCATAGTTGTAGTACCCTTGAATGAGTGCTCCTGCCAGAGTGAAGAGTCTTCAGGGTATTCTTGTTTACCAGAGAGGAGATCCGGTACAAGAATCTAGTTCGTTGGTTGACTTTTTTGATTACATTGGATGCCATTTTGTCACAGGAAAGATTTTTCTCTAGGATGGAACCTAGGTATGTAATTTCATCTTTCCTTGTGACAATATTGTCACCCACTGTAACTGCGAAGCCGTCGGCCTTGCTGAGTTTGTTATTTGAACCGAAGAGAATGGACTGTGTTTTACCCAGGTGTAATGATAGTTTGTTGTCAGCGCAGATTTTGCCTAGTTCCGAGCTGAGGGTTTTTTCAACCTGTAACTTGTTCTTGTCAGAGACCAGCAGGGCTGAGTCGTCCGCAAACAGGAACAAGTTGCAGTCACAAGCTGACGACATGTCATTTGCATAATTTAGGAACAGTAGCGGTCCTAGTATGCTTCCTTGTGGAACACCACAGCTCACTGGGAGGGGGCGGGGGATAGGGTACCGTTTACCTCCACACAGCTCAATCGCCAGTCTGCATGTAACAGAAGTCGACTAAATGTTCCTCTGCATTGCATTGGGTGGGCACAGCAATGCATGCAACACCGCTAAACCAACTGTTGTAGTGATTTCTCAATGCACATTGCACATTCGTGACTAATCCACAGAGATGGAGACTGGCATCCATAGCAAGTTAGCAACTATCTAACCCTCCCACCCCTCCCTGAGCCCTATACAGCAGTGGTTCTCAACCTGTGGTACGTGTACCACGGGTGGTACTTGGGCCCCCTGCTGGTGGTACTTGAAAAAAAAAGATATTATAATTTTTTTCTTAATTTTTTTTCTTTTTTGTCTGCAGTCAGGTCACTGAACTTAGAAGCAGGCATGCCTGGAGTAGCCATCTGGCATACTGGGCATTTGCCCGGTGGGCCGACGCATATGTGGGCCGGTATGATTAAAAAGAAGAAGAAAAAAATGACACTGGGCTGGCCCAATCATATATATCTTACTAAGCACCCCCCCCGCCAGTCGTGCAGGTACATGACTGAGAGGGGGGCTGGTACATGACTGAGATGGGGCTGTGGTACATGACTGAGAGGGGGCTGGCTGGTACATGACTGAGATGGGAATGTGGTACATGACTGAGAGGGGGCTGGTACATGACTGAGAGGGGGCTGGTACATGACTGAGAGGGGGCTGTGGTACATGACTGAGAGGGGGCTGGCCTGGTACATGACTGAGAGGGGGGCTGGTACATGACTGAGATGGGGCTGTGGTACATGACTGAGATGGGGCTATGGTACATGACTGAGATGGGGCTGTGGTACATGACTGAGAGGGGGCTGTGGTACATGACTGAGAGGGGGCTGGTACTGTAACAGAGCGGCTTTAACCTGCCTGGTAAAAGTGCGCCTGTCCCTTTATGTCTGTCAATTACGGATGCGCTCATCTGGGATCTGATAGCGGATAAGAGGTGAGACGTCAGACGGTGGGGGGTTGGCCTGGTGAGACGTGAGACAGGAGACGTGCGAAGTCATGACGCGGGAGTGAGAGCGGCGAGTTTGAATGTTGTTTACCTGAAAGAAGACGTGCAGCCGATGTGAGGAGCAGGAGAAGTGAACCGGAGTTAGAGAAGTTGAAAACGCGCCAGTAAACAGTACCTAACACGGGATGGATGAGAAACGGGGATAGTCCGGAGTCTCCGGACGTCTACGACCTGGTCATCTTCACCCAACGCGGACTTCGGTGCGGTAAAGTACACGCTGCACTGTTGGTTGCGCTCCTGTTCCGAGGCTGTGACGCAAGCGTCTCCGACTCAAACATTCCCCTCTCCAAGCTTCCTAACGACGGCGACACATAGCCGAGGCCAAACGCGCCTCTATCTCTCTCTCTCTACCCCTTCAGCCCCAGCCAAACATCTCTCTCTACCCCTCCAGCCCAAGTCCAACGCCCCTCTTTTCCCCCTACTCTCGTATCACACACCCACACACACACACACGCACACACACACACACACACACACACACACACACACCCACATATTTTCGTTAGAGACTTTCTATTTTTTCGTTCATTCACACAGTTGCGTGGCGGTCATCACGAACTCTTTGACATTTGGAACTATTGGCAAATGCCTATACCTGTTCACCCAATGCACTGAACTGCGTGAACGAACTGGTCTGTAAATGAATTGTTTTGTGTTCTAAGAGTTTTTCTTATGATTTTGACTAATATCCAATACATGGACATTTTGACTGAATTGGGCATGACTCCTGAGTGTTTCTTTGTTATCAAACTCACCTAGTAATTACCTTGGCCATTAGTCCAGACCTATAAATCAAATTATTATATTATTTGTCTAATAAATTATTATTATTATTTGTCTTATGTGGTACAGTCTTATGCCGGAGCTATAGGCCTAATTAACCAAATCAAAAAGGTATTTTTATCTTCATTGGCAGGGGTTAGACCTGTCTGGCGCCCAACGGTAAAGGTTATAGGCACTATAAGTGGACACCGCTACATAAAATGGCGCCCAACGTGGGGCAAGGGCCTAACTGAACCAAGGTTTAAAGGTACTGTGTTAAAGAAAAAATATACATATATGTTACTTGTTGTTTTCTTTAAAGGTGCATTCTGCTATTTTGGTTATAGGTGCATGGCACTATTTTCTTTGAAGGTACATTATCCTATTTTTGTTTAAAGGTGCATGGCACTATCTTCTTATCTTCTTTAAAGGTGCATTATGCTATTTTGGTTATAGGTGCATGGCACTATTTTCTTTAAAGGTTCATTATGCTATTTTGTTTAAAGGTGCATGGCACTATCTTCTTTAAAGGTGCATTATGCTATTTTGGTTATAGGTGCATGGCACTATTTTCTTTAAAGGTACATTGCCCTATTTTCGTTTAAAGGTGCATGGCACTATCTCCCTTGAAGGTGCATTACGCTGTTTTGTTTAAAGGTGCATGGCACTATTTCCTTTAAAGGGGCATTATGTTTTTTTGTTTAAAGGTACAGTTGACAACTTTTGAAAGGTGAAACAAATTATATTGTGAAGGTTTGAAGCATTGCTCGACTATGTGGGTTCATTAATGTGCTGTGTGCTGCTCTAAATAATTGATTTTGGGTTTATAGCCTTACATAAAACACATTCCACCCACTGATTTCACAATGTCTAAGGGCGCAGAGGCTGCACCTGCACCAAGCAGCCCGCCTCCAAACCCACCAGACCTAGACACAAAAACAGAGGGTCTAGGGTGGGATCTAAAGGGACCAGACCCTCCTGATGTTGATACCCCCTTAAGGTCTGATACGGAGAGACCTGACCAAAGGGGTATTATACAAATGAGATTGGAGAAATTTCAGCGTCGAAAGGGGGAGGAGTCTCCAATGCATTTCCCGGCGACAAAGCCTAAAGAAGGTGTGCATTTTCAGGAACCACTAATCGACCTCCAAACGGACCCTGTTTTGCTAACAGAGGAAACCAATGTTCTTCTGCAACTTGGAAAAATCTCAATTGACTCTGGAGAACACAAGGCTGCCTCTTCAGACTCCATATCTTCCCCAACCTCCGACACCTTGTCCCCAATTGACTTACCAGTAGTCATGGCTACCCCGGCAAGGGATTTGAACCAACTGGCTTACCAAACTCAGGGAAATTGGTTACAGTTGTGTCAGACAATGGATCAGCAGAAATTGAGAATGCAACAATTGACCAAATATGTGCAGGACTTCAATACCCGCTCTGACCTAAGAATCCAAGCTATTGGAAATCAGTCGGTGGCCAACTACACTCATCTCAAGACATGCATCGTCACCCTCCAAGATAATGTGTTAAAAGAAATGGATAATCTGGCCAAAACCACCAAAATCATAATGGCTGATGAGAATCAAGCATCTGAACAAACTCTTACCCAGCAGATTAATTTCATGGTGGTACAGTCCCAAGTAGAAGTTCAGAAGGAAATCAAAGAGGTGAAACAAGTCACCCAGGAAGGAGTGGATATGATATCCAAAGGAGTGGAATACTGTATTACACAGGTGACTCGGGTAAACAGCCAACTGGAGGAGATGAAAGTAAAGATGAAGGAGCAATCGGATAACCACGAGAATAAAGTTATCTCTATGGAAAAGAAACTGGATGCTCTCGATCTAAAACTCACTAACATTCCTCCCACCTCACTGTTTCATCCCGCAACTTTGCCTATAGGCTCTATTTTCACACAACCTTCAACATTCAGTACAGGTTCTCCGCTGGCAACGGCCAGCTCAAGAACTGTACCAACCACTGCTCCAACCACATTATCTACAAGATCAGTCATCACCAAGAGTATCAAGCTGACTTTTCCAACCTATGGAAAGCTGGATGATGACCCTGATCCACTGAATTATCTGACCAAATGCCATGATTTTCTGGCGCTACAGCCCTTATCCGACTGGGACCTCCTGGCAACGTTCAGAACCGTGCTGCATGGTACAGCTCGTGACTGGTGGGAGATTGCCAGATCCTCTGTAACTACATGGAGCCAATTTGAAACTGCTTTTATGTCTGCTTATCTAACTGATGATTATGAAGACGAGTTAGCAGACCGAATCAGAACAAAAATCCAAGGAGAGAAGGAAACTATAAGAGACTTCGCTTTCTCTTATAGGGCTCTTTGTAAAAAGTGGAAACCCTCTCTCACTGAAGAGCTCATAGTAAAAATGATTTTGAAAAACATCAAACCGTATCTTGCAAGTCAACTCCGAGGGCGAGTTCAGACCACCGAGGAGTTGGTGCGTCTGGGAATCCAACTTGAAAGGGATCACGAGCTCCAACTTGAGTATGACAAGAGGACCAACTTAAGAGCTCCTCAAACTCAGAATAGGACGCCCAGCGTTCCAAATCGAGTCCAGGATGGACCGCCTGTGATGTGTTGGAGATGTAAGGGACAACATCCTCCTGGATCTTGTCCCCAATATACACCTCCTGACCACTCTAAATCTTTCAATCGACAACAGAAACCCTATTCTGCGCCGAAAGGTCAACACCCAAGTAACAGCTTGGTGTCCACAGCTGTCACCTCAAAACGACGTGACAAGTCAGCACAACCTTCCGTGGAGAACCTCTCTCCGAGTACTTCAAAACAAAGTTCTCCTTGTGGCCCACCTACCCTATTGGTGGTACCCATCACTCTGGGAGCCTGGCGGGGAAAGGCTGTCTTGGATACAGGTGCAAGTTACACCCTTCTCCATGAGTATCTATGGGCGGAGCTCAACAGAACCAAAGAAGAGCTTACTCCCTGGGAAGATGGACCTTTGTATCTTGCTAATGGACAGGCACAAGTTCCTCTTGGTTGGGGGAAGCTGGAAATCGACCTTCACGGGAAACTCTTCACCTTACCAGTAGTCGTGCTGGATCAGAGAGGCCTGGCTTTTGGAGTTGTCCTGGGGTTGGACTTCATTTCTCTCAGTGGGCTACAAATCAACGTGGCAGACGGGGAGTATAGTTTCAAATCTAACCCTGCCGAAGTATTTCCATTTCAACCAGGTAGTGCAAATGGTCCTAGGAAGGAGAAACGACACTATCCCAGGAAATTATGCCTGATAAGTGCTCTTCCTCCTCCTGTGTTGACGCTGGAACCTGTACGCCTGGATGCGAAGGAGTATATCCACAATGCTGTCACACAAGCGCAACTGCAAGATGATGAAAAGGAGCAGTTAAGAGGAATTCTTGAGTCGTACCCCAAAGTGTGCACAAATGAGGCGGGGAGAACTGATGTGCTACTTCACAAGATATACCCCACCACCAATGTGCCGATCAAACAAAGGCCATACAGGATGGCTCCGGGAAAGCAAGCCATTGTGGAGGAGCAACTGAAAGATATGCTAAGTGCGGGGATCATCGAACCATCATACTCAGGATGGGCCTCCCCAGTGGTGCTGCCTCCAAAGAAGGATGGAGGTCACCGTTTTTGTGTGGACTTCAGACGGGTCAATGCGGTGACCGAAACTGATGCGTATCCGCTACCCAACATCAACGAGATCCTGGAATCACTCTCTGGATCAGTGATCTTCTCTACGATTGATCTCAACAGTGGCTATTGGCAAGTGCCCATGGATCCAGAGAGTAAGTCAAAAACTGCATTCATCACATCTCGTGGGTTGTACCACTTCAACGTAATGCCTTTTGGACTGAAAAATGCTCCTGCGACATTCCAAAGACTAATGGAGACTGTCTTGAGAGATCTCCGTGGTCATATCTGTCTCGTCTACCTCGATGATATCATTGTTTATTCTACGTCTGTGACCGAACATTTCCAGCATCTACAGCAAGTCATAGAGAGGCTTGCAAAAGCAAATCTGACCATCAACCTGAAGAAGTCCAAGTTCTGCCTCCAGGAAATAAAGTTTCTTGGACACATCGTCAGTGCCAAAGGAGTTTGTGCAGACCCTGACAAGGTTGAGGCCATCCGAACCTATCCAGTTCCGAAGAATATCAAAGAGGTTCAGCGGTTCCTGGGGTTTGCCGGATGGTACCACAGATTCGTTCCAGGATTCTCAAAGATTGCTGAGCCGATCAATGACCTAAAAAAGAAAGGACGACCATTCATATGGAGTCCTGAGTGCCAGAATGCATTCAACAGACTGAGGGAATGTTTGTCATCTCCTCCTATCTTGGGTCATCCCAACCCAGATCATCCTTTTCTTGTGTACACTGATGCAAGTGATACTGGTCTTGGAGCCATACTGACACAGAAGAAAGAAGGTGGTACTGAAGAAGTGCTGGCGTACGCAAGTCGGACATTAAACCGAGCAGAAAGCAACTATTCTGCAACAGAGAAAGAGTGTCTTGCAATCATTTGGGCTCTGGAGAAATGGCAGCACTATCTGGAACCACGACTCTTCACTGTCATCACTGATCACTCTGCCTTACAGTGGGTCCTGAGATCCACGAAGACTACAAGTCGTCTGATCAGGTGGGCTCTGCGACTTCAGCGATTCGACTTCATCATTGAATATCGAAAAGGAAAACTGAATAGTGCTCCAGACGCACTTTCCAGGATTCCAACAGGTGCTGGATGCAACCTGTATTCCGGCAAGAAGGATTCTGGAACACTTCCGATATCCCTTGCACAGATATGGGAGGAACAACACAAGGATGCCAAAATTGAGACCATCTTTAAGGCTCTGGCAGAGGAAGGAAGTTCTGTGAAAAATGACTACTCAGTCCTGGAGGATAAGGTGTACCGAAAAACACAAGGACAAGATGGACAGTGTCATTATCGGGTCTATGTCCCAGCAACCCTGATTCCGCAAGTCCTCCAGGCTTATCATGAGAACCCGCTATGTGGACATGGGGGTATCTTCAAAACCTACAAGAGGCTTCAGGAAGTGGCATTCTGGCCAGGAATGTGGACCGATGTCAAGGCACATGTCAAATGCTGTGTGAAGTGTCAGAGCCTGAAGTCCGACAACAGGAAGCCTGCAGGAATGATTCAGCAACATTCAGTAAAGGGACCAAATGAGTTGCTAGGAGTAGATATAATGGGACCCCTTCCACGCAGTCCAGAACGAAATGAGTATCTTCTTGTCCTAGTGGACTATTTCACAAAATGGGTGGAATTCTTCCCCATGCGACAAGCAAACTCGCAGACAATCGCCCGCATACTGAAGAAAGAAATCTTTACGAGATGGGGTGTGCCAGATTTTATATTGTCAGACAGAGGATCACAGTTTGTGTCGTCTTTATTCAAAGAGCTCTGCGAGAAATGGACAGTGACACCCAAGCTTACGACAGCCTATCACCCACAGACGAACATGACAGAACGGGTGAATCGCACTCTGAAGTGTATGATCTCCTCCTACGTGGAAGACAACCACCGGAAGTGGGATCAGTACTTACCAGAGTTCAGATTTGCCTTGAATTCGGCAGTTCAAGAAACCACAGGAGTTACCCCTGCAGAGTTACAGCTTGGAAGGAAACTGAACAGTCCAATGGACAAAGTCCTGAGAGGCAAGTCTCTTCCTCCTGATGCTCAGGCGTATGATGTGGTTCATCAGCTGAAGACTCTCCACGCCAAAGCCGAGGAAAGTAGTAAGAAGGCTCGTGTGAGACAGCTACGAAACTATAACAAGAACAGGAGGGATGTCAGTTTCAAGTTCCAAGAAAGGGTGTGGGTAAGGAACTTTCCACAGTCCAGTGCAGCCAAGAACTTTACTGCCAAACTGGCCAGCAAGTGGAAAGGACCCTATCGTGTAATGAAACAAACTGGTCCCGTCAACTACCAAGTTGTACGAGAGGACACTGGTGGAGATGTGAGAACAGTACATGTCTGTAACCTCAAACCTTTCTACCCTACAGCGGAGGATTTGGACGAACAGGAAAGGAAGGAGGTCCTGGAGATATTAAATGAAGATAGCTCAGAGGACGAGTTCCTGGGTTTCGAGTGACTGGTATTCACCACCAAAGGTGGTCTTTCACAATGGGGGGAGAGTGTAACAGAGCGGCTTTAACCTGCCTGGTAAAAGTGCGCCTGTCCCTTTATGTCTGTCAATTACGGATGCGCTCATCTGGGATCTGATAGCGGATAAGAGGTGAGACGTCAGACGGTGGGGGGTTGGCCTGGTGAGACGTGAGACAGGAGACGTGCGAAGTCATGACGCGGGAGTGAGAGCGGCGAGTTTGAATGTTGTTTACCTGAAAGAAGACGTGCAGCCGATGTGAGGAGCAGGAGAAGTGAACCGGAGTTAGAGAAGTTGAAAACGCGCCAGTAAACAGTACCTAACACGGGATGGATGAGAAACGGGGATAGTCCGGAGTCTCCGGACGTCTACGACCTGGTCATCTTCACCCAACGCGGACTTCGGTGCGGTAAAGTACACGCTGCACTGTTGGTTGCGCTCCTGTTCCGAGGCTGTGACGCAAGCGTCTCCGACTCAAACATTCCCCTCTCCAAGCTTCCTAACGACGGCGACACATAGCCGAGGCCAAACGCGCCTCTATCTCTCTCTCTCTACCCCTTCAGCCCCAGCCAAACATCTCTCTCTACCCCTCCAGCCCAAGTCCAACGCCCCTCTTTTCCCCCTACTCTCGTATCACACACCCACACACACACACACGCACACACACACACACACACACACACACACACACACCCACATATTTTCGTTAGAGACTTTCTATTTTTTCGTTCATTCACACAGTTGCGTGGCGGTCATCACGAACTCTTTGACATTTGGAACTATTGGCAAATGCCTATACCTGTTCACCCAATGCACTGAACTGCGTGAACGAACTGGTCTGTAAATGAATTGTTTTGTGTTCTAAGAGTTTTTCTTATGATTTTGACTAATATCCAATACATGGACATTTTGACTGAATTGGGCATGACTCCTGAGTGTTTCTTTGTTATCAAACTCACCTAGTAATTACCTTGGCCATTAGTCCAGACCTATAAATCAAATTATTATATTATTTGTCTAATAAATTATTATTATTATTTGTCTTATGTGGTACAGTCTTATGCCGGAGCTATAGGCCTAATTAACCAAATCAAAAAGGTATTTTTATCTTCATTGGCAGGGGTTAGACCTGTCTGGCGCCCAACGGTAAAGGTTATAGGCACTATAAGTGGACACCGCTACAGTACATGACTGAGAGGGGGCTGTGGTACATGACTGAGAGGGGGATGGTACATGACTGAGAGGGGGCTGTGGTACATGACTGAGAGGGGGCTGGTACATGACTGAGAGGGGGCTGTGGTACATGACTGAGAGGGGGCTGTGGTACATGACTGAGAGGGGGCTGTGGTACATGACTGAGAGGGGGCTGTGGTACATGACTGAGAGGGGGCTGTGGTACATGACTGAGAGGGGGCTGTGGTACATGACTGAGAGGGGGCTGGTACATGACTGAGAGGGGGCTGGTACATGACTGAGAGGGGGCTGGTACATGACTGAGAGGGGGCTGGTACAGGACTGAGAGGGGGCTGGTATACAGGACTGAGAGGGGGGCTGGTATACATGACTGAGAGGGGCCTGGCTGGTACATGACTGAGAGGGGGCGTGTGTGTGTGTGTGTGTGTGTGTGTGTGTGTGTGTGTGTGTGTGTGTGTGTGTGTGTGTGTGTGTGTGTGTGTGTGTGTGTGTGTGTGTGTGTGTGTGTGTGTGTGTGTGTGTGTGTGTGTGTGTGTGTGTGTGTGTGTGTGTGTGTGTGTGTGTGTGTGTGTGTGTGTGTGTGTGTGTGTGTGTGTGTCAGAGATCAATAAAGCCTCAACAAAGAGTTGGAACAGCACGTACAGAATATAGATATGATGTCAGTCTGAATCAGAACATTCTCTGCCTCATTGAACTCTGAATCATCAGGTTCCAATGAACCCTCAAATTCTGAGAATGGGAGTAGTCACCACTCACCAACTTCCCCATCTTCTCCCCCATCTTCACCCCCGCACTTTCTATTTGACCCATGACTTCTCAGCAGAGCCCAGACAAAACTTCCCTTTTGCTATAAACTCTGCTAATACTGAGTCACTATTGAGAACACGAGAGAGAGAGAGATTAACAAGTAAAGCATCTTTTATAGACAAACTGAAATATATCTTACCTTGCCGTTCAAAAGTTACGTTTTCACTGACTCTCTTGATTTCTGGGTCAAAATTATGTCATTTGGTACAGATGTTGTAACCGGAATCCTCGCGGTCGAGGATTACATGAAAAAGTGTGTGTTTGAATTAAGTAATTTGCTGAAATACAGTTGTTCTTAATTTTCTCACTTGCTATGTGAGAATGTTAGTTATTATGTTCTCAATGCCTCTTGCATTGTATGATAATTGTGTGGAAGAGTTTGCTAGTTCTAGTGCTACCCCTTTGTACATTGTGGCTGTGTCTGACAAAAGTTAACAATAAATAATGTTATTAGGAATACATTTGCCTCCTGCATGAAGTGTGCATAGCTGCATAGACTGTATTTTAACGTCGGTCATATGGTGGTACTTGGAGAGCCAGCTACGTTCTCAGGTGGTACTTTATGTAAAAAGGTTGAGAACCACTGCTATACAGTTTGTAATGTGAACCACTGAATCTATGTGTTGTATTGGATAACCATTGGTACCTGTATATTTATAAAGCCCTACTCTGCAAATGACCACCTTAAATCCCAGCTATGTTGCAATGGAATACTGGTCCATGTGTGATATGCTCTAATGTCTGGTTCTTCAGGCACCCTATGCCAGGACTTAACTTGGAAAGAATTTTTTTTTCCGTTGATGCAGCTGTGTCATGGAATCTTTTGCAAACTGACCTAAAATATATAACTTTTTCTCACTAGGACATATAATATGTTTTTTGTATTTTTTACTGTTTACTTAAAATTATTGAATGTTTTGTAATTTATGATGCTATCATGTACCGCTTCCAGGTGCTGACCGTGTCCAGCTCAGTGCCTCTGAAAGTGGCTGCAGCCTTGGCAGCTGCTGAGGAGGCCAAGGAGTCCCTGGAGACCCTGCTACAGAGGGAGAGAGTCCTCTCCAACACCCTACAACAGGTACCAGATCAGATTAAATCCATGGACTCTGTCTATCACTCTGCCCTCAGGTTCATATGACACTCATCACTGTGTCCTTCATGAGAAGGTTGGTTGGCCCTCTCTGACGGAGAGGTGCAACAAACACTTGTTTCTAAGGCCCTTATTGGTAAGCTACCTCCTTGTACTACATCATTATTAGAAAGGAATTTTGGAACCTTATGGCACCCGGTCTAGTTTCAAGTTTCTTTAATAGTTGTCATACAGAAGTACAGAATACTTTCATACAAAATGCTTCTTACTGTTACGCTCCAGAGACTGTGCTAGACAAGATAGTATCAAATAACATAGTATAGCATGTAATTTAGAAGTAGAAAATGAGGTCACAGTGTTCAGTATAGACATATGTACAATGTTCGATGCAGAATAGACGTAACTGAGTTACCATATAATATACAATACTATGCAGTGTACTAATGTACAGTACTATATAGTGCAAAGCAGAAATGGGATGAGGTACAATTTAGGTACAATTTACAGTAAGGTGTACGAGTTGTAGTGCAATCCTTCATCAATAAATATAAAGTGTGGGGAGTGGGTGCTACAGTGTGTTTGTTTAAAGTGGGTGTGTGCTATAAAGTGTGTGGAGTGGGTGCTACAGTGTGTTTGTTTAAAGTGAGTGTGTGCATGTGGATGTGTGTGCTATGTGCGTTTGATGGTTGTTGTTGTGTAGTGTTCATTGTTCGTTTAGCAGCCTGATGGCCTGGGGATAGAAGCTTCTTCTGAGTCTTTCTGTGCTCGCCTTGAGACTCCGGTATCGCTTGCCTGACCGCAGCAGTTCAAAGAGGCAGTTGTTCGGGTGACTGGAGTCTTTAATGATTCTCTTAGCCTTGCCCCTGCAACGCTTGTTGTAAATGTTCTGGAGGGTGGGGAGCCCCCCTCCAATTGTGCGTTCGGCTGAACGTGTCACTCTTTGTAGTCTGCTTCGGTCTTGTGCAGTGCTATTCCCAAACCAGGAGGTGATGTTGCCAGTCAAGATGCTCTCTATTGTACATGAGTAGAAGTTCTTAAGGATCTTCTGACTGACTTGGAACTTCCTTAGGCGCCTGAGGAAGTAGAGGCGTTGTCGTGCCTTCTTCACAACACTGTCAATGTGTGTGGTCCATGTCAAGTCCTCGGATATGTAGGCTCCGAGGTACTTAAAGCTGTTGACTCTCTCAACCGGTGCCCCGTCGATGCTGAGGGGGCTGTAGTCCTTGACCCCCGACCTCCTGAAGTCCACAATCATCTCCTTTGTTTTGCTGACGTTCAGGGAGAGGCTGTTTTCCTGGCACCATCCCGCCAGGACCTTGACCTCTTCCAGGTAGGCCCTCTCGTCGTTGGCAGAGATCAGGCCCACCACCACTGTGTCGTCAGCAAATTTGATGATTGTATTGCTACTCCGCTGAGCCACACAGTCGTGTGTGTACAGGGAGTAGAGGAGGGGACTCAGAACACAGCCCTGGGGGGCCCCTATGTTGAGGGTGATGGATGAGGAGGTGCAGTTGCCTGCTCTCACCACCTGGGGTCTGCCCGTCAGGAAGTCCAAGACCCACTGGCAGAGGTCATAGTTCAAGCCCAGGTCCCTGAGCTTGGCTATGAGTATGGAGGGGACTATGGTATTGAATGCCGAGCTGTAGTCGATGAATAGCATTCTCACATAGTTCCCCTGCCTCTTGTCCAGGTGTGATGCTGCTGTGTGCAGCACATGGGCTATGGCGTCCTCCGTGGACCTGTTGGGGCGGTATGCAAATTGCAGGGGGTCCATGTTGATGGGGAGGGAGGAGCAGATGTAGCCCTTTACTAGCTTCTCAAAGCACTTCATGGCTATGGAGGTGAGAGCTACAGGGCGGTAGTCGTTGAGGCAAGCAGGCTTGGATTTTTTGGGTACAGGGATAATAGTGGACTTCTTCAGGCAGGTGGGGATGACAGCCTGTTCTAAGGACAGGTTAAATATGTCAGTGAATACCGGGGCCAGTTGGTCGGCACAGACTTTTAGGACGCGGCCGGGGATGCCGTCCGGACCTGCTGCCTTCCTGATATTCACTTTTTTAAAGGTCCGCCTCACCTCATGCTCTGTTACCCTGAACACTGAGTCTCCATCAGCAGCAGACCCCCCCCCCCCCCATTGCCGTGGCTTGTGGGCTGGTGTTGTTATTACCAGCATCAAACCTCGCATAGAAGGTATTGAGGTCATTTGCTAAGGAGATGTCACTGTTCAGTTTGAGGGAGGCGCCTTTGTAGTCTGTCATCGTTTTGAGCCCCTGCCACATAGCTCTAGAGTCAGCCTGTTCAAACTGGAGTTCAATTTTATCCTTGTAGCGCCGTTTGGCCTCTGTCACTGTCCTCCTTATGTTGTATCGCGCCACCTTGTGGTCATTCATGTTGCCTGCCACTAGGCCGTCGTTGTATGCTTTGGTGCGCGCTCTCAGAGCTTCACGGACGGATTTGTCTACCCAGGGTTTTTGATTTGGGTAAACTCTCATTGTGGTAGTGGGGATTGTTTCTTCCACCAAAGTACGAACATAGTCCAGCACTGTCTCCGTGTAGACATGAATGTTATCTGTGTCGCGGAACACGCTCCAGTCTGTGCAGTCAAACGCAGCCTGGAGCGTCTCCTCTGACGTCAAATCCCATTTCTGCACCTCTCGCGAGACTACGGGAGTGCTTTTGATTCTCTGTTTGTACTTTGGTGAAAGGAGTGGCTGGCTAGTCCTTAAGGTCCCTCGAGTTTGCTTGGAACAGGGTAAATCTGCATTAAACTGGAACATTGAGCTATTTATTTTAGGTACTGTAGCATTTTTTTTTTTTTTTTTTTTATTGTTTGTGTACAACTTTTATTGTGGGGATTGTATTGCATGTATTCTTGTGTTTTTATATTGTATGTTTTTATACTGTATGTACTGTATGTGCTGGCACCACGACAAATCCCAATCAACCATGTGTTGAAATGGCAATAAAGTTTTCTATCTAGCTACTTTATTATCTAAAGATGGTCAGTTAGAGTGTTGTGTTCATTCATAATTAAATGCAGTAGAGGTTGATTACTTTCTTGTGTGATATCACATTCACACCCCAAGTAATTTGGATTGACTTTACAACTGCACATACATGGGCTGTCCAAAATATTTCAAAACAGAGTTATATGGCTTGTCGTCTGAAGAGTTCAGTTGTAGCCGTCTTTCAATCATAATGCAATGGCACCATGTTGCTGTGTCTTCTAGCATCTCCAGAGCGCTCAGTCTTGGGTGGACAGTCTGGGCCAGACCATGGGCCACGTGGACACCGTGGAGAGACACATGAAATACTTGCAGTGTCTGGAACGCATAGAGGAGCTCAGGTAGGGAGCATGGTAGTCTCTGTCTTCTAGGGGTGTGTGTCATGCATATCACCTTTCATACAAGAATTGCAGCCCAAAGTGCTTCACAGCAGTAAAATAGACATACAAATATACGGTACTATATACTACTACTATATAAATGTGCATAAAATAGTAAAATCTTGTTTACAATACAAGGCTAAGGTGAAGAGATTGGCTTACTTTTGAAATTATTTAGTGAGCTAGCTCCCCTAATGTATATTTATTATTAAAATGTTATTATTATTGATTTTTTTACAGGTATCTTAGTTAGAAGGAGAACTGTCATTTTATCTTTGTGTATACAGTATACATTCTCTCTGTTTGGTTTGTGATGTCCAGAGACAGCCCTATAATGGGTGATATTCCACTGTGGAAGTTGCGCTCAGTGCCACGACGCCACTCAAACCACTTCCTTTTGCCAACAGGGAGGACATTCTCTATCAAGAATGTAATCACACGTCTATGTCCATGTGCTTTTTATGATACGCTGCCTGTAGGCAAGACCACCAAGAAACGGAAAAGATGTATTAGTAAAGTAGCATAACAGTACTATTCACAGAAACGATGGGTATTACCCCATAGACGTGCGTTTTAATGATGGGAAACACGACACACCCTCACTTCTGTTTTTGTGGCATTGAGAAGGTCTTACTACCACCACCTAGGGGTTTTCACTTACTGCTGAAAAGAAAGCATACTGGCCATTCACTTATATACCGGTAGTCTGTATAAAATAAAACAATGCATCAGTGAGCATAAGAGTACTATTCACAAACTATAGGGATTACCCTATATTACTATACTACTATATATAAAATATAGTCTGTATAAAATAAAATATAGTCTGTTTAAAATAAATTATAGTCTGTATAAAATATAGTCCGTCTGTATAAAATGTATTATAGTCTGTATAAAATAAAATATATTTAGTATAAAATATAGTCAGGGCGACAGTGACTCAGGAGGTAGAGCAGTCATCTGGTATCCCAGTTAGATTCCCGCTCCTCCCAGGCAGCTTCTTTGAGCAAGACACTTAACCCCTAATTGCTCCCGATGAGCATGTTAGCACCTTGCATTGTTGCCGCCGCCATCGGTGTGTGAATGGGTGAATGTGAGGGACAAAATTGTACCTTGGATAAAAGCGCTATATAAATGCACCATTTTCCATTTAGTCAGTATAAAATAAAATATGTAAGGGATAATGTATAGCTACGAGGTCATTGTCGCAAAATAATTGATTGACACAGTGTCAATTATTTTGCGACAATGACCGAGTATAGCTATACATTATCCCGCTTATTACAGGGCTAACTTACTAACAATATACGTAATTCATTTTACACCATCGACGAGACGAGATCAAATGCAGACGCAGTTGTTCTGTTGCTCCTCTGTCATCGCCGGCAGGTGTGTGGACTTGATTCCACCTGATGTAGTGCAGCTGTGCATAATGGTAAAGCTTAGCTTTCGTGAGTGCGATCAAAATGCTTGATTGTGATTGGTCAATAGCGCTCTGTTGCCCCTAACAGCGGTCATTATTGCGCGTTGCCCATAGCAGCGGTGAATTATCGAGAAATAATTGACCGCTGTTAGGGGCAACCGAGCGCTATTGACCAATCACAATCAAGCATTTTGGCGAATGTTAAAACGCCATGTAATAAAGTCAGTATAAAATAGAATATAGCCAGTATAAAATAGAATATAGCCAGTAGAAAATTAAATATAGTCAGTAGAACATTTTCTAACTCTCTTTGTCTTCTCCATCCCTTCCCCCCAGTGATAGCATTCAGCAGTGTCTGATGACCAACAGTGTGTGGGAGGCGATAGCGTCCGTGGGCACCATGGCCAGTCTAGATGTTGGTCTCCAGGAGTCGGGCTGTTCTCACCTCCAGACCTTCATCAGAGACACCCTGCGCTTCTGGCACAAGATCATCAAAGACCGACTGGCCAGGTGTGGAACGGACAGGATAGGAATGTCCTGGTTTGGATATGAACGGAGACTGAAGGGAGAGAATATCTGTACACTGGATTACAGCTCCCGATCCTTTTTAATTTTTTTATTAAATTTTTTTTATCCACTTTTTCGCCTCCTTTTTCCTATTTTTCTCCCATCCCAATTTAGCCATGCCAATTCTCCCCTCCCCTGTCTTGAACGTTGCTTGCATGTGCCCCCCACTTGCCGGTTGTAGGGAGGATAGAAGCCCATCACATGTCCCCTCCGATACATGTGCAGGCAGCCAGTCACATCTTTTCACCTGCCAGCGCGGACTCTCATTTGGCGAGGAGTAACGTGTAGGAGGCTCACACTGGCCCCGCCATTTTCCTGTCTCTGCTGTGCAGGCGCCCCAACCGACCTGTAGGAGTCGCTGTTTACAACGTCCAGATTACCACCCTTCGACTTGACAATTCCATTTTATTGGAATGAGGTGAACAGACTGAACACAGTATCTTATTAATTAGATAAAACAGATGATGTATATTGTATTGCAAATGTTAAAGTTTTCCATTGGGGACATCATTTGCAGTTGAAAAAAGTTAATAAAATCGCAATATATTACAATATGGTGACATTTCAATATCGTGACTCTAGTATCATGATAATATTGTATCGTGGGGCTTCTAGTGATTCACACCCATAGTTTCAACCCAACACACACACACGCAGATGTGTTTTTTTTTTTTTTTTGTGGCTGCATTTCACTATACTTGTGAGGACATTGTATTGACCTACATTAATTCCCTAGCCTATTACCCTGACCATAACCATACACGCCATATAACCAACCCTCACCTCTTACTATAACCTCTAATTTTCACCCTAACCATAAATCTTAACCCCTAACCAATTATTTTCTGCCAAAATGTCCTCCCATTAAAGGCGGTTTGTCAAGAGTCGGTTCTCACAAGTATAGCAAAATAACTGTACACTCACACGCACACAAACACTCCTTAATGGTAACATTCCTGCTTGTCTCTCCTCCCAGTGATTTTGAGGAGGTGCTCTCTCAGCTGCACTGGCCTTTCATCTCTCCTCCTACGCAGTCTCTGGCACCCCCTGCCAACGCACAGGAGATCAGCAGTCAGCTGGACCTCCTGGCCACACAGCTGCTCTCCCTGCAGACCTCGTATCCTTCACTGTATTCACCTGGTGTTTCCAGGCAACAAGGACACCTGTCAGCTTGACGATATTTTTGACTTTCGGTTTCCTATGAGCTGTCTGACACTGTATCTAGAAAGGGATGCGTAATTTATTTGGTTTGGGAATATCCACACAATAGTCATAAATAATTAGGGATGTCCGATATTATCGGCCTACCGATATTATCGGCCGATATCGGCATTAAAATGTGATATTGGAAAATATCGGTATCGGTTTTCATATTATTATTATTATTTTTTTTTACACATTTCTAGAACCTTTATTTACCCAGGCAAGCAAGTAAGAACAAATTCTGATTTTATTTATTGTCAAAAGTATGCATAATGTTAATTCCACAACAAGAGATATGTAATGTTAATTACCTGAAATTATTCAGTTTTTTGGGGGGGAAACCCTGCATATATCGGTATCGGTTGATATCGGTATCGGGAAATTAAGAGTTGGACAATATCGGTATATCGGTATCGGTAAAAAAGCCAATATCGAGCATCCCTATAAATAATGTAATAAAATAGATTTGTATAGCACCATTCATAAAATAATTGCAGCCTAAAGTGCTTCACAGCAGTAAAAATAGACACACAATGAGTATAAAATAGACAGAATAAAAGCAATGCAGAGAATAGGAAAAAGGGTAAAAGCAATGCAGATAATAACGGTATTAATACCCACACAGTTTAAAACCTGACAGTCTTTCTTCCTGCTTGATACCCACACAGTTTAAAACCTGACGGTCTTTCTTCCTGTTTGATGCCCAGTCAGTTTAAAAAGAGGCAAACATCTTTAGCTATCATGAAGATTAGCTACAGGAAATAAATCTGGACAATGGCAGAAGTGGGTGGGGCATATAAGGTGAACAGAACTGGGCCAATCACAATGTTGTTACATACCTTTTGTGTGGAGTTTTGAAACAGTCCATTCAAAGCGCTTGACGATAAATGCCAGAACATGACTGGTAAAAAAAAACTCAAAGTTTAGCTCCAAGCGAGACAACTTGAGCTATGATTATGTCCAAAAGAGTGCTGTAAATCAGAGCCTCTAGGTGGCGGTATACACATGAGAACATTCAGTTTTCCCTACTGTAGAAGAAGATCATCTGACTCACATGGCAGTGTTCACTCCATAGATATATATCATTAGATGACTTACCCGCGCTGCTGGCCAACGGAGACCAACGTTGCTACATGGCGGCCATCTTGCGTGGGTGGAGCACGCCCACTCATAACATGCATGTCTATGGTGCATGTACTATAGAAATAACCATGGCTTGCAAAATGTTCAACTGTTTGGTTTGTTAAAAACGTCAGAGATGTAGTTAGCATACTGCATACTTAAAATGAACTTTCATATGGAAAAAAAATTATAATAATTCTTCCAAGCAAGAATCATAGCCACGTTAACACATTGGTTGCCAACAACGAGATTTCTCGTTATTGGCCGCCATGCGTTGGTTGCCAATAACGAGATTTCTCGTTATTTAATCGTTATTTCTTCTATTAGCGATATCCATTAATTTTTCATCCGTCCAGCCTGACGTTATCATTGGGAATGGCTCTGGGCTCAAAAGGGCAAATACCGCCCCCTATCGTCTCCCGGATGGTAATGCACATGATTAGATTGAGTGAAAAAGGGCATCAGAGAAAAACTCCGGTCCAGGGTTTCCCCATCTCTGGCAATCAGTGTCTGTTACCAGATTCACTGGCGAGGCTCGGAGCAGCTTTCGATTATGCGTTTCGGACTATAACGTTGGATCAATAAACACGATCAATATTTGGAATGGCGATCAGGAATTGGATTCATCTTTTTGCAGAACATCTGATCTGAGGTAAGGAATCTATGTTACCTGTTTTGGGTTAATCAGAGTTGTTTTTCACAGCGTTCACAACGTGTGTGGCGTTAGGCGCTGAGCGCGGCACGAATAAATGATTTTTCAGCCCGCTTTTGTATCGTGCATAAGAACACAAATACTCTCGATTATCTAGCGTTTATTTGAAAACGATTCATAAATCAGCCGGAAAATTACAACGTGTTTTGTGTATTCCAGTAAATGGCTATTTTCACGGAATCTTTTTTTCTTTCTAGAAATCTCCAAAACTATACTCTTATTCAAAACGGTATAAAACGGAAATGTACTGATGAAAAAACAATCCGTTTCGTACATGTTGACTGCAAGTCATTGATAAGCGACGGGTGTATTAGACACATAGCCATAATTTAAGATATAGTTTAATCGCTCGCAAATGTAACGTGCCATTGTAACGTGCTGGCATCCTAGCGATAAATCGTCATATCCGGCTGGCAACCAATGTGTTAATAACGTTTGTAAATCCGTCAAGACTACAGCGCGTTAAGAGTATTTTTGTTTGTGCAGATCATCACCTTAACACTTTGAGAGCCAGTCCGTGTTTTCCTTTTTACCCCCTTGAATGCCCAAATCCACTCCAATGTTAACGTTAATATCGCCTAATTTATGTTTTAAATTATGGCTATGTGTCTAATCTGCCCGTCGCTTATCAAAGACTCATTTTCCAGTCAACATTGTCAAAGCAGATAGTTTTTATCGCTTCATTTCCGTTTGATAGCATTTTGAAAATCACTCGTTTTCGCGGAAAAAACAACCCATTCTATGATAATCACCTTTTACTGGAATATTCCAGAACGTTGTCATTTATCGGCCAATTTATGAATCGTTTTCAAATAAACGCTAGATAATCGATAGTATATGTGTGCTCGTGCCGCGTGCTGATAATCGCTGCTCTTATTTCCTGATGGCTTTTACTGTCAAAACAGCTATATCACATATAGGGGAAACGCTTATATATCCGTGAAAACGAGTCTGATTATCCTAAGACTGATAACATAGATTCCTTACTTGAGATCAGATGGTATCCAAATGGATTATTCCAATTCCTGATCACCATTTGAAAAAATCGATCATTGTATTGATCAACCGTGTATACAGTAGAACACATAATCCCTGCTGCTCTTTAGGCTCCGGAGTGATGCCGGTCGATGCCGGCTGCGTGAGTGAGACGTAAAATGTGGAGTCAGAAATCCTTTCTCCCATTCACTTTCATTGAGTCCAATCCAAAAGGGTGATTTACCATCTGGGAGACGATAGGGGGCGCTTTTTTCACATCTGAGCGCCTGGGGTGACTGGATCTCCAACGGTAGGCTCGCTTGATGCAATATGATTTCAGATCGCTAATAAAAAAAGAAAACGAATAAAACGAATATTCTCGTGAGGTGGGCATTCAACCCGGGGGGTAATAACCCGAGAAAAGCCGCGAGTGGCATTCAAAGTGTTAAGCCGTGAGTGGCATTCAAAGTGTTAAAGCAATAGTCCACTCAAGCAAGATGGCCACCGGTGAACTACGCGGGAGACTCCGCCTTGAGCCATCTAGTATTTATAATTATATATATATCTATGGTTCACTCTATACACCTCTATGGTCTCAAGTTAGTGTGTTTAACTTCCTGCCCCAGTGATGACCTCATATCAGAGAAGGGACTGGTCTCTCATCCAGGCCTGCCCTCGGCCTCGCCCCTGGCCCCGCCCCTCTCCCTTCCCATGCAGATCATGCTGCTGCCGCTCAATAAGAGGTTTAGATACCACTTCACTGGTAACAGACAGACCAACGCACTCAACAAGGTACTGGACACACACACACACACACACACATACACACACTTATATATATATATTACACACACACACACACACACACACACACACACACACACACACACACATACATGCATGCATGTGTTTAAATCCAAATAATCCTCTCCCATTGTTGTAACATGCTGCGCCAGCTTAAAAAGTTTGGTGTGTCCAGGGAGGCGATGCTCAGTTTTTATAGAGCCACTGTGGAGAGTGTCCTTACCTTCTCAATGACTGTGTGGTGCGGAAACACCACCGTCCATGATAGGGGACATTTAGAACGAACTGTACGCACAGCGTCAAAAATCATCGGCTGTGAGCTCCCCTCTGTGGCCTCCATTTATGCCACACAAATCCGGCGGAAAGGGGAAAAGGTGATCAGGGACCCTTCTCACCCTGCTTACGACCTCTTTAACCCCCTTCCCTCTGGCAGAAGACTCCAAAGTCTCAGGTGCAGGACATCCCGTTTTAAAAACAGTACATATCCCGAGGCTGTCCGTCACCTGAACTCAAGTGCAAATGTACAGGCACTTTGCACAACAAGGGCTAGCACCAGCCAATATGCACTTTAAAACTGGAACACTGAGCAATTTATTTTAGGTACTGTAGCATTTCTTTCTTTTTAATTGTTTGTGTAAAACTTTTTATTGTGGGGATTGTATTCTTGTGTTTTTATATTGTATGTTTTTAACATTGTCTGTACTGTATGTGGCACCAAGACAAATCCCAATCAACCGTGTTGAAATGGCAATAAAGTTTCTATCTATCTTTCTATGTCATCTGTTCTCTAGTATTCAGTCTCGTGAAATAAAATTCTCTCTAGAAGTGAAACTGAAATTTAGCAAGGATAAGTTGTTAAAGGGACAGTAGGCAATTCATTTATTCAGTGGATGCCTGAACACAGAATGACACCAGTATCACTGACTACCACGGCAAGTCTATAGAAAATTATTCTATTTAATAATAATAATTATAATAATTATCATAAATATATAATAATAATTATAAATTATAAAAAAAAAAAAAAAAATTATAAATTAAATTATAAATATATTTTTTTCTGTTCAGATTCAGATTCAGATGAATTTATTCACCATATTGCAGTACAAATGGAACGTGATTTGACCTTTACAGTGCATGCGTTTCACAATTTAGAACAATACAACAGTAAATAAATAATTATAAGTAAAGTGCAAGACAGGACTGAACAGCGAGACAACAATAAGACTGTAAAAAGTGCAGTTGTAGGGGACATGGAAACAGTGCAGCATAGTTCAAGTCCAGAGGTCCAGCCCTTTTTGTACCGAAATCATACCGAACCGTGACCCCAATGCGTCTATTCTTATCCTAACCCATGTTTGCGATCTGATTGGCCACTGACGTTTCTGGTCATGTGACATGTGCGCCCAATCGCGTGACAAGCTGTGTCTTTGCCCATTTCCGCCTCGAACAGCCTGCAAACGACCTACCGCCTAGTTTATCACTGGTTAAGCTTAGGCGACTCTTTCGAAGTTGGTTAAGGTTAGAGTTTGGAATCAGGGCTGGCATTCTATCGCCATGCTCTAAGACAAACTCTAACCTTAACCAACTTCGAAAGAGTGCCTAAGCTTAACCGTCGAAAGAGCTTGCCGTCACACGATTGGTGCACATGTCACATGACCAGAAACGTCAGTGGCCAATCAGATCGCAAACATGCAAACATGGGTTAGGATAAGAATTTAGGCGACCCCAATACCGAGGTACGTACCGAACCGTGGCTTCTGTGTACCGTTACACCCCTAATATATACACATTACACACACACACACTTAAATGCTTTATTTTAATATGCAGATCAAATCACATGTACATAGGATTAAAATATTACAGATGTTCAATATCTATGGATGCAAAAAGCATCTTCTCTGGCTACCTGTTACAACAGAGATAGAACCACACACACACACACACACACACACACACACACACACACACACACACACACACACACACACACACACACACACACACACACACACACACATACAGCAATATATGCCTTGTCTCAATTAGCTATGTTCAGCCTGACGGGGCTAGTCATGGTCAAGCATGGTATGATATGGTTAGGTTCATGTCTCCATTTCATTTCTTGTAAACTCTCCGGTTGCTAGGCAACCTTTTAAAATTCACACCACCACGGCTAAACCCTGGCTAGTGGAGACAAGGCCACAGCACTGCTAAACCCTTGCTAGTGAAGACAAGGCCACAGCAGGTGCTAAACCCTGGCTAGTGAAGACAAGGCCACAGCAGGTGCTAAACCCTGGCTATTGGAGACAAGACCACAGCACGGCTAAACCCTGGCTAGTGGAGACGAGGCCATAGCACTGCTAAACCCTGGCTAGTGGAGACAAGGCCACAGCACTGTTAAACCCTGGCTAGTGGAGACAAGGCCACAGCACGGCTAAACCCTGGCTAGTGGAGACAAGGCCACAGCACGGCTAAACCCTGGCTAGTGGAGACAAGGCTACAGCATGGCTAAACCCTGGCTAGTGGAGGCAAGGCCACAGCACTGCTAAACCCTGGCTAGTGGAGACAAGGCCACAGCACGGCTAAACCCTGATTAGTGGAGACAAGGCCACAGCACGGCTAAACCCTGGCTAGTGGAGACGAGGCCATAGCACTGCTAAACCCTGGCTAGTGGAGACAAGGCCACAGCACGGCTAAACCCTGATTAGTGGAGACAAGGCCACAGCACGGCTAAACCCTGGCTAGTGGAGACGAGGCCACAGCACTGCTAAACCCTGGCTAGTGGGGACAAGGCCACAGCACTGCTAAACCCTGGCTAGTGGGGACAAGGCCACAGCACTGCTAAACCCTGGCTAGTGGAGGCAAGGCCACAGCACTGCTAAACCCTAGCTAGTGGAGGCAAGGCCACAGCACGGCTAAACCCTGGCTAGTGGGGACAAGGCCACAGCACGGCTAAACCCTGGGTAGTGGAGACAAGGCCACAGCACGGCTAAAGCCTGGCTAGCGGAGACAAGGCCACAGCACTGCTAAACCCTGGCTAGTGGAGACAAGGCCACAGCCAGCACTGCTAAACCCTAGCTAGTGGAGGCAAGGCCACAGCATGGCTAAACCCTGGCTAGTGGAGACAAGGCCACAACACTGCTAAATCCTGGCTAGTGGAGGCAAGACCACAGCACTGCTAAACCCTGGCTAGTGGAGACGAGGCCACAGCACTGCTAAACCCTGGCTAGTGGAGACGAGGCCACAGCACGGCTAAACCCTGGCTAGTGTAGACAAGGCCACAGCACTGCTAAACCCTGGCTAGTGAAGACAAGGCCATAGCACGGCTAAACCCTAGCTAGTGGAGACAAGGCCACAGCACGGCTAAACCCTGGCTAGTGGAGACAAGGCCACAGCACGGCTAAACCCTGGCTAGTGGAGACAAGGCCACAGCACGGCTAAACCCTAGCTAGTGGAGACAAGGCCACAGCATGGCTAAACCCTGGCTAGTGGAGACAAGGCCACAGCAGGTGCTAAACCCTGGCTATTGGAGACAAGACCACAGCACGGCTAAACCCTGGCTAGTGGAGGCAAGGCCACAGCACTGCTAAACCCTGGCTAGTGGAGGCAAGGCCACATCACAGCTAAACCCTGGCTAGTGGAGGCAAGGCCACAGCACGGCTAAACCCTGGCTAGTGGAGACAAGGCCACAGCACGGCTAAAGCCTGGCTAGCGGAGACAAGGCCACAGCATGGCTAAACCCTGGCTAGTGGAGACAAGGCCACAGCACTGCTAAACCCTGGCTAGCAGAGACGAGGCCACAGCACGGCTAAACCCTGGCTAGTGGAGGCAAGACCACAGCACGGCAATAGATATAGAGCAGATCAACTCACTCAAGTCACAGGATGCACACATTCCATGTACCATGTACTCATCCGTGTGTGTGTGTGTGTATGCGTGTATGTGTATATATATATGTGTATTTATGTATATTATGTGTGTATATATATATGTATGTATATATGTGTGTTTATGTGTATGTATATATACATGTGTGTGTGTATATATATATGTATGCGTATATATATATATGTGTGTGTGTGTATATATATATGTGTATATATTTGTGTGTGTGTGCAGCCAGAGTGGTTCCTGACCCAGGTGTTGATGTGGATGGGAAACAGCTCAGCCTTCATGGATGAGAAGATCCAACCTATCGTGGACCGAGCCGGAGCCAATATCAACGCTAAGGTCTGTTCTACTCTACTCTACTCTGTTCTACTCTACTCTGTTCTTCTCTGCTCTGTTCTTCTCTGCTCTACTCGTCTCTGCTCTACTCTACTCTGTTCTTCTCTGCTCTACTCTACTCTGTTCTACTCTACTCTACTCTGTTCTTCTCTACTCTACTCTGTTCTACTCTACTCTGTTCTACTCTACTCTGTTCTACTCTACTCTGTTCTTCTCTACTCTGTTCTACTCTACTCTGTTCTACTCTACTCTACTCAGTTATTCTCTGCTCTACTCTACTCTGTTCTACTCTACTCTACTCAGTTATTCTCTACTCTACTCTGTTCTACTCTACTCTGTTCTACTCTACTCTACTCAGTTATTCTCTGCTCTACTCTACTCTGTTCTAATCTACTCTGTTCTACTCTACTCTGTTCTCCTCTGCTCTACTCTACTCTGTTCTTCTCTGCTCTGTTCTTCTCTGCTCTGTTCTTCTCTGCTCTACTCGTCTCAAGTTCAAGTTTCAAGTTTCTTTAATAGTTGTCATACAGAAGTACAGAATACTTTTATACAAAATGCTTCTTACTGTTACGCTCCAGAGACTGTGTTAGACAAGATAAGTATGAAATAAAATAGTATAGCATGTAAAATAGAAGTAAAAATAGAGGTCACAGTGTTCAGTATAGACATATGTACAATGTTCGATGCAGAATAGAAGTAACTGAGTTACCATACAATATACAATATACTATGCAATGTACTAATATACAATACTATATAGTGCAGAGCAGAAATGGGATGAGGTACAATTTAGGTACAATTTACAGTAAGGTGTACGAGTTGTAGTGCAAATCCTTTACCAATAAATATAAAGTGTAAAGTGTGTTTAGGTGTTCTAAAGTGTGTAAAGTGGGTGCTGCAGTGAGTTGTTTGTTTAAAGTGAGTGTGTGTGTGTGGATGTGTGTGCTGTGTGCATTTGGTGGTTGTTGCATAGTGTTTATTGTTCGTTGAGCAGCCTGATGGCCTGGGGATAGAAGCTTCTTCTGAGTCTTTCTGTGCTCGCCTTAAGACTCCGGTATCGCTTGCCTGACCGCAGCAGTTCAAAGAGGCAGTTGTTCGGGTGGCTGGAGTCCTTGATGATTCTCTTAGCCTTCCCCCTGCACCGCTTGTTGTAAATGTTCTGGAGGGTGGGAAGCCCCCCTCCAATTGTGCGTTCGGCTGAACGTGTCACTCTTTGTAGTCTGCTACGGTCTTGTGCAGTGCTATTCCCAAACCAGGAGTTAATCTGGTCTCTATTCTACTCTGTTCTTCTCTACTCTACTCTGTTCTACTCTACTCTACTCAGTTATTCTCTGCTCTACTCTACTCTGTTCTACTCTACTCTGTTCTACTCTACTCTGTTCTACTCTACTCTGTTCTACTCTACTCTGTTCTTCTCTGCTCTGTTCTTCTCTGCTCTACTCTACTCTGTTCTTCTCTGCTCTACTCTGTTCTACTCTACTCTGTTCTACTCTACTCTGTTCTTCTCTGCTCTACTCTGTTCTACTCTACTCTGTTCTACTCTACTCTGTTCTACTCTACTCTGTTCTTCTCTGCTCTGTTCTTCTCTGCTCTACTCTACTCTACTCTGTTCTTCCCTGCTCTACTCTGTTCTACTCTACTCTGTTCTACTCTACTCTACTCTACCCAGTTATTCTCTGCTCTACTCTACTCTGTTCTACTCTACTCTGTTCTTCTCTGCTCTACTCTGTTCTACTCTACTCTGTTCTACTCTACTCTGTTCTACTCTACTCTGTTCTACTCTACTCTACTCAGTTATTATCTGCTCTACTCTACTCTGTTCTACTCTACTCTGTTCTACTCTACTCAGTTATTCTCTGCTCTACTCTACTCTGTTCTACTCTACTCTGTTCTACTCTACTCTACTCAGTTATTCTATGCTCTACTCTACTCTGTTCTACTCTACTCTGTTCTACTCTACTCTACTCAGTTATTCTCTGCTCTACTCTACTCTGTTCTACTCTACTCAGTTATTCTCTGTTCTACTCTACTCTGTTCTACTCTAGTCTGTTCTTCTCTGCTCTACTCTAGTCTGTTCTTCTCTGCTCTACTCTAGTCTGTTCTTCTCTGCTCTACTCTGTTATTTTCTATTTGGTTGTATTGTGTGCTGTGTTGTATTGTATTCTATTGATCTTATTCTATGCTATCACATTTTATTTTGTTCTGTGCTGTTGAATTCCTGTGTGTGTGTGTGTGTGTGTGTGTGTGTGTGTGTGTGTGTGTGTGTGTGTGTGTGTGTGTGTCTGTGTCTGTCTGTCTGTCTGTCTGTCTGTCTGTCTGTCTGTCTGTCTGTCTGTCTGTCTGTCTGTCTGTCTGTCTGTCTGTCTGTCTGTCTGTCTGTCTGTCTGTCTTATTTTATTGTATTCTGTGCTGCTGTATTCTATACATGACATGTTTTATGTTTATGTTTTATTAGGATCCCCGTTAGCTGTCACATTAATGACCACTAGTCTTCCTGGGGTCCTCACACAAAAATTATATAACAATACAAATACAGAATGTAATTAGTAATACAATTAGAATAAAAAGTAGGGATGTCTAATATAAAACAAAGTATAATAAGCATTCTTTAGGTGGTGGTAGTTTCTCTATTTGGACATTATAGCTAACATCTAGCCTAGTTGGTCGGAATAAATATATATATATATATATATATATATATATAATAATATTTTATTTTAATTTTTTATATATATAATCTGAGGGGACTACCGATATTGGCATTAACACATTCGGGGCCAACCACGTATATATACGTGTTTCGGATCCAACGCTTGACGGCCAACCACGTATATATACGTGGCAAGGTTGTTTTGGCTTTTATTCCATTGTAATATCCTACTCAATGTCACCCTGCGGCACTGCAGATTTACCCTACTCTTGGAATTCGGAAAAGTGCATTACTGACCAGATCCTCACAGGGGCGCTGTCTCGATAATGCAGTGTTCCCTGTTACAGACCGGTGTTTTCTTATTTTTTATTATGAATGAGCTTTTCTGTTAGCCTAAAGCTATGCGTGTAGCCGATCGCCTGGAATAGTTTTTGGGACGCTGAATTCAGTATGCAGTAAAAGAATATATCATCAGCCAATGGACATTTTTCATTTAATTTCAACCCTTATTTAAAATCGTAAGCATCTGAGGTTTCCCTCATTTACAGAAACGACGATTGTACAGTACATAATAAAAACAATATTCACAGAAATTTAAACACCAGAGTAAAAAATGTAAAACGTTTCAAAATAATTAAAAAAGATCAACTAAAACAGTTACAGGTTACAGTTACACAATGGTCTGAAATCATTATACGTTTAAACATTCCAAGGGAAGGGAGAACCTCCAATTTCAGCGTGAGTTGAAGGACATTCCATGGATCTACCAGATGGCGATCGATAACTGGGAAATCCTTTTTGGGATCCAACCGGCCACAGGTAAGAGCGATTTGACGTCAATTACAGCCCGATCGGGCCTTGCTCTCATAGCCATCCACCCGGTCAGCGAATAAGGCTACTGAGGCTAATGCCGTTATTGGTAATCAATAATCAGAAATTACGTCGTCCCCCCCCCCCCCCCCCCCCCCCCCCCCCTTTCATGCATTCATGGTGGACCATGATACCGACAATATGCATTTTTTTTATTTAAATTTTTTTGATCTTTTTCCTCCGTTTTTATCCCATCCCAATGTTAGTCGTTATGCCAATTCCCAATCCCCTTCCTGGTCGCTTCGCACCTACCCCCCACAGCCGGTCTTGGAGAGTGGAGGCTATCACATGCTTCCTCCGACACACGTGTAGCCAATCAACCGCTTATTTTCACCTGGCAGCGTGGACTCTCACTGAGAGGGTGTAACGTGTGGAAGGATCACACTACCCCCCTTAGATCCTATCCTCGCTGAGCAGGCGCCCCGACCGAACTGTAGGAGTCGCTGTTTACAACGACCAGGACCCACCCACCAGCTTTCCCACCCCTAACACTGCCAATTGTGTTAGTATGAACGACCAGCCAAGCTGATAGCAATGCCGAGAGCTGGGCTCGAACCCAGCGTCTCCTGCATTGGTGGCGAGCGCCTTGCCCACTACACCACCTAGCCGCCCGACAATATGCATTTTGAGTTTTAGCTCTAGCTGGTCTATAGCCGAAACGCCATTTGATTTAACGTTATTAGCTTAGCGCCCTATAACTCGCGTTCCAGGAAATACCCCAGAACATTCTGCTATAACGTTCATATTCACAACGCTATAAAATGGGAACGTATTGATGAAAAAATTATTTGTATAAGGCATATTGAAGGGACAGTTTATAGTGTCAATTGACAATGAGAATGGACAGATAGCAATAATATAAAGTATAGATTTAGCTCTACAAAACAGCCTCACGCACAATGAAAGTTTGTTTTGATATGCTGGCCGTATAGAGTGGGATTAGACGGATCCCAATGGCCCTGAATGTGTTCAAATGTAATATTGGAAATGATCGGTATCGGTTTAAAAATACATTTTATATATTTATAAATACGTTTACATTTATTCAACCTTTATTTACCCAGGCAAGCAAGTAAGAACAAATTCTTATTTTATTTATTGTGAAAAGTATGCATAATGTTGTGTTTTTTTTGGGGGTCGGGGGGGGGGGGGGTAAACCCTGCATATTTCGGTATAGGTTGATTTCGTTATCGGAAATTAAGAGTTGGACAATATCGGTATATCGGATATCGGTAAAAAAGCCAATATCGAACATCCCTAATAAAAAGCATAAAGGAAATCAAAAATGGATATTCAACATTGAAGATACAAAGAAAAATACAATAAAATAAAAAGTTAACTTTTTAATATATTTTATTAACATAATCTTATTCTGTGTGTGACAAGTGGAACTAACTGTTCTATCCTGTTCTATTATATTCTGTGCTGTTGTATTACATAATATCTTATTCTGTGTGTGACAAGTGGAACTAACTGTTCTATCCTGTTCTATTATATTCTGTGCTGTTGTATTACATAATATCTTATTCGGTGTGTGAGAAGTGGAACTAACTGTTCTATCCTGTTCTGATATATTCTAGATGGAGCTCTGCCGGGGCCTGCTGTCTCTAGCTCAGGAGAAGCTGGCCAGTGACACTCCTCGTCTCCTCTACGACGATGCTCTCTTCTGCCACCTGGTGGATGAGCTGCTGCAGTTCGAGAAGGAGCTGAGGACCACTCACTCCTACCCTGCTGCTCTGCCCGGAGTGCTGCACATCCTGCTGGAGGACGCTACGCTGCAGAAGTGGCTCACTGTGGAGAAGAAGAGTATGTGTGCCTGTGTGTTCGTGTGTGTGTTTGTGCGTGCGTGAGGGTTTAGTAAGTGAAGTTTAGTAAGTTATGTGTGTGTATACCCACCCTCCTTTTGCAGATCTATTTAAGCAAAGTTTCTCTCTTTTTCCCCCTATCTATCTCTCTCTCTCTCTCTATGTTTCTCTCTGTCCATTTCTTTCTCTTTCTCTCTTCCTCTCTCTCCCTCCCTCTTTCTCTCTTTCTCTCTGTCTCTCTCCCCCTCTCTGTCTCGCTCCTCTCCCCCTCTCTGTCTCTCTCTCTCCCTTTCTCCCTCTGTCTGTGTGCTGTCTCTCCCTCTCCCCCCTCTCTCTCCCCCCCCCCCCCCCCCCTCTCTCTCTCTCTCTCTCTAGTGGCAGTAGAGAAGGTAGATGCCATGTTGTCAGTAGAGGGAGCGTGGAGCTCTCAGTATAGAGATATCAGTGATGTGGATGAGCTGAAGGCTCCGGACTGTGCTGAGACCTTCATGACGCTGTTGCTTGTCATTACTGGTAAAAACACTTACTTACTTACTTACTTACTTACTTACTTACTTACTTACTTACTTACTTACTTACTTACTTACTTACTTACTTACTTACTTACTTACTTAGCTGAGCTCTTGATACAAGGAATAACACTAAACAACAGGTACATATGAGTTTTTAATTGTATTTGCTGTTTTCATTTGTTTATGTTGGTAATGTAAAACTGATCTATATTCTGATTTACAATAAAAGTGTCAAATAACATATTTTCCAGTTACAGATAATTTTTTTTAATAATGTATATGGATATACAATATACTCAATATTGATATGGGTAAAAATCACAGATTGCAGCTTTAACAAGCACAACTTCTGGTATGCTAATCAACCCCGCTCTACCAACATCATTCTTTGACGAGAGAAGTAGATGATCCAATGGAAGATACATCAGGGTAGCAGCACCTATTAAACGTAACAGAAGTAGATGATCTAATAGGAGACACATCAGGTTAGCAACACCTATTAAACGTAACGGAAGTAGATGATCCAATAGAATCATCATTATTATCATCATCACTAACTCATCATTATTATCATAATAATTATCATTATCATCATCACTAACTCATCATTATTATCATAATAATTATCATTATCATCATCACTAACTCATCATTATTATCATAATAATTATCATTATCATCATCACTAACTCATCATTATTATCATAATAATTATCATTATCATCATCATCACTAACTCATCATTATTATCATAATAATTATCATTATCATCATCACTAACTCATCATTATTATCATAATAATTATCATCACTATCACTAAACCATCATTATTATTATTATCATCATCATTATTCAACATTATTCATCATCATTTTGGAACCTATGGAACCCGTTCTAGTGACTGGCTGGTCCTTAACACTTTGAGCGCCACGCCTGGTTTTCCGTTTTACCGGCTGAATGCCACCATCGGCGCCAATGTTAACGTTAATATCGCCTAATCTATGTTTTAAATTATGGCTATGTGTCTAATCTGCCCATCGCATTATCAAAGACTATTTTCCAGTCAGTGCTGTCAAGGCAGATTGTTTTTTTATCACGTCGTTTCCGTTTCAGAGCAGTTAGAAAAGCCCCCGTTTTGATATAAAAAACAGCTCATTCTGGAGCATTCTATGAAAATCGTCTTTTAGTGGAATATTCCACAACGTTGATATTCGTCGGCCTTTTTATGAATCGTTTTCAAATAAACGCTAGATGATCAATATTATACGTGCACGCAAGCACATTACGGCCGCGCACGGATAATCGCTCCGTTGATTTCCTCACAGACTTTTACAGTGAAACCGAAAGAAGACATTTCACAAAACAGCTTATAACTTCATCAAACTTACTCTGATTATCCTAACACTGATAACATAGAGTCCTTACCTGACATCAGATGGTATCCAACTGGTATATTCCAATTCCTGATCACCATTCGAAAAAATCGATATGTGTATGGATCCAACGCGATACTGTAGATCTCCATGATCAGCGGGGATCTGAGGTTCCAGAATGAACTGTGGTAACCCCGGCTGGATCAGTGAACTGGAAAATGTGGAGTACCGGATTTTTTTCCCCATCATTTTCATTGAGTCCATTCCAAAATCACTTATGTCATCTGGGAGACGACAGGGGGTGCTTTTTTCCGCTCGGCTATACTCGGGTAGGCTCGGGTGATGCAATAATTTTTCAGATCGCAAAAAAAAAAAAAAAAAAAAAAAATCAGAGAAATCTCGTGAGTGGCTAGCAACCACCTATAAAAAAACCAGAGAAATCTCGTGAGTGGCACTCAAAGTGTTAAGATCCCCAGAGTTTGCTCGGAACAGGGTAAATATGCATTTTTCTATGATGTCCCCATCTCATGGAATGAACTTCAACAGTCCTTAAAGCTGGAGATTGCAGAGTTTAAAACCTTGATCTCCAACCTTTGTCAATCAAGTTGTAATTTTAACCTTTCTTTTAGCCTCGTCTTGTGATGTTATTATGATTCTATATGCTGTGTGATTTGATATGCCTTCTCTGCTTATTTCTGTATGTATTGTACACTCAACGCAACCTCAGTTGCTTTTCAAGTTTACATAAAATAAATTGATCACTAACCATTGTCATCATCATCACTAACCTATCATTATTATCTCTCAGACAGGTACCGGTCACTGCCGTGTCCTCGGGCTCAGCTACAGTTCCTTGAACTCCAGAGAGAACTGGTGGATGACTTCCGCATCCGTCTCACCCAGGTGACGGAGGGCAGGGCTGGGCGATGTGGCCTAAAAATAAAATCTCAGATTCTTTCACACCGCATCCGATTTACGATTTTTTTCTCTCTTAAAAACTAGAAACACCAAGGAAATCATTCAAATAAGCTTTGTTTTTATTTGACAAAAAAAAATTATCAAACCAAGATGAATGTCCCTATTTGGATTGAAGTGCAAACCTAATTTTCACCAATCTTCACAAATTATATATATAAAAGGTTACTCTTGATCAGACAAAGATGACTGTCCCTTTAACACTTTGATTGCCACTCACGAGTTTTCTCGGATTTATAATAGTTACGTTGAAAGCCACTCACAAGATTTCTTGGATTTTTTTTTATTAGCGATCTGAAATCATATTGCATCACGCGAGCCTACCCTAGCCTACCCAAGAGCCGCCGGCGATTAGATGTGGAAAAAAGCGCCCCCTATCGTCTCCCAGATGACATCAGGGATTTTGGAATGGACTCAATGAAAATGGATGGGGAAAAAAATCCTGTACTCCACATTTTCCAGTCCACTGATGCAGCCGGGGTTACCAGAGTTCATTATGGATCCTCTGAGCGCCGCGGATCATGAGTTCTACTGTATACACGTTAGATCTATACACTTATCGATTTTTTTCGAATGGTGATCAGGAATTGGAATATACCAGTTGGATACCATCTGATGTCGGGTAAGGAATCTATGTTATCAGTGTTAGGATAATCAGACTTGTTTTGATGAAGATATAAGCTGTTTTGTGAAATGTGCTCTATCGGTTTCACTGTAAAATCCATGAGAAAATGAAAACGGCTATTATCAGCGCGCGGCTCGAACGGGCGTGCGTGTACGTATAATATTGATCATCTAGCGTTTATTTGAAAACGAATATTCCAGTAAAAGACGATTATCACAGAATGGCCCAGAATGGGCTGTTTTTTACCTCAAAACGGGTGCTTTTCAAAATGCTCTCAAACGGAAATGAAGTGATAAAAAAACCAATCTGCCTTGACAGCACTGACTGGAAAATTATTCTTTGATTAGCGACGGGCAGATTAGACACATAGCCATAATTTAAAACATAGATTAGGCGATATTAACGTTAACATTGAAGTGGATGATGGCATTCAAGCACTAAGTCTGGCGCCACCTGGTGGCACTGAAAGTGTTAATAGTGCAATAACTTGCTTTTTCACCAAACTTCAGTTAAAACAAATAAAAGGTGCCTCTTGATCATCAAACAAGAATGAATTTCCCTATTGGGATTAATAAAGTGCAAATCTAACTTTCACCAAACATCACTTTTTGTAAAATAAAGTGCTAGTGCCGTCGGAGAGCTAGCTAACATTCTTCTACTGCTAGTGCTGTCAGAGAGCTAGCTAACATTCTTCTTTTACTGCTAGTGCTGAGAGAGCTAGCTAACATTATTATTCTACTGCTAGTGCTGAGAGAGCTAGCTAACATTATTATTCTACTGCTAGTGCTGTCAGAGAGCTAGCTAACCTTCTACTGGTAGTGATGTCAGAGAGCTACATGTAGCTAACATTCTTCTACTGCTAGTGCTGTCAGAGAGCTAGCTAACATTCTTCTACTACTGTTAGTGCTGAGAGACCTAGCTAACATTCTTCTTCTACTGCTAGTGCTGTGAGAGCTAGCTAACATTTTTCTTCTACTGCTAGTGCTGTCAGAGAGCTAGCTAACATTCTCCTTCTCCTGCTGTCCCCCAGGTGATGAAGGAGGAGTCTCGGTGCCCACTGGGGGCTCGTTACTGTGCCATCCTGAATGCTGCCAACTACATCTCCACCGTGCTAGGAGACTGGGGAGACAACGTAGTAAGTAAAGGGAGGGAGGAGGAGAGAGAAAGAGATGGGAGGAGGGAGAAGGAGAGAGAGAACAATAGGAGGAGAGAGATACATAGATAAGAGGAGGAGGGGAGTGATAAAGAGATGGGTGGAGGAAGGGGGAGGAGGAGAGAGATAAAGAGATAAAAGGAGGATAGATGAATAGATTGGAGGTAGGAGGGGAGGGATTAAAGAGATAGGAGGAGGAGGGAGGAGAGTGATGGAGACATAGGAGGTAGGAGGGAAGTGATAAAGAGATAGGAGGAGGAGGAGGAGAGTGATGGAGACATAGGAGGAGGAGGGAGGAGGGGAGTGATAAAGAGATAGGAGGAGGAGGAGTGATAGAGACATAGGAGGGAGGAGGGGAGTGATAAAGAGATAGGAGGAGGAGGAGAGTGATAGAGACATAGGAGGGAGGAGGGGAGTGATAAAGAGATAGGAGGAGGAGGAGAGTGATGGAGACATAGGAGGGAGGAGGGAAGTGATAAAGAGATAGGAGGAGGAGGAGGAGGAGGAGAGTGATGGAGACATAGGAGGGAAGTGATAAAGATAGGAGGAGGAGGAGGAGGAGGAGGAGGAGAGTGATGGAGACATAGGAGGAGGAGGGAGGAGGGGAGTGATAAAGAGATAGGAGGAGGAGGAAAGTGATAGAGACATAGGAGGGAGGAGGGGAGTGATAAAGAGATAGGAGGAGGAGGAGAGTGATAGAGACATATGAGGGAGGATGGGAGTGATAAAGAGATAGGAGGGAGGAGGGAAGTGATAAAGAGATAGGAGGAGGAGGAGGAGGAGGAGAGTGATGGAGACATAGGGGGAGGAGGGAGGAGGGAGGAGGGGAGTGATAAAGAGATAGGAGGAGGAGAGTGATAGAGACATAGGAGGGAGGAGGGGAGTGATAAAGAGATAGGAGGGAGGAGAGTGATGGAGACATAGGAAGAGGAGGGAGGAGGGGAGTGATAAAGAGATAGGAGGAGGGAGGAGAGAGAAGAGTGATAGAGACATAGGAAGAGAGAGCTAAAGAGATAGGAGGAGGAGAGTGATAAAGAGATGGGAGGGGGGAGGGAAGGAGGAGAGTGATAAAGAGATGGGAGGGGGAGGGAAGGAGGAGAGATAAAGAGATAGGAGGAGGAGGGAGGGGGGGATAGAGAATAGAATAGAAATACTTTTATTATCCTGAGGGAAATTTGACACTGCAAATCGCTCAACATTAAACATTTAGACAGAACAGGTCACGAATAAGAATAACAAAACAAATCAAATTGCCTAAGAATAGAATAAATTAGAATAAAAATGGAATAAAATATACAGTAAATAAATACAGTAAAAAATATACTGAAGTCTACAGTAGGTGTAATATTGCACAGTGCTGTTTCAAAAGTAAGAGTCCAGGAAGATGGTAACTGTCACTCTGTGCTCAGTGATGCAGTGAGGCACAGTGATGCATTGTATAGTCTGATGGCTGTTGGAATGAAGGACTTCCTGTGCCGTTCAGTGCTGCATTTAGGTAGTGTGAGCACTGAACATGCTCCTCATGTCAGCCAAGTCTGTGTATAGTGGGTGGGAGGGGTTTTCCCTGATGGCCTGGAGCTTAGCAAGGCTCCTCCTCTCCACCACTCTCGCTAGGGAGTCCAGCTCCACCCCAACCACGCTACTGGCCTTCCTGACCAGCTTATCCAGCCTGTTTGTGTCTCCTGTTCTCAGTCCGCTGCCCCAGCAGGTCACAGCGTACAAGAAGGCGCCCGCCACCACCGACTCATAGAACATCCTCAACATCCTTGTACATTTTCTTTTTTTGTTAAATTTTTTTTTCTTTTTTTTTTTTATCTTATGTTGTGGGACTTGTACAGCACTTTGGTAAACTTTGTTGTTTTTAAATGTGCTCTATAAATAAAGTGGATTGGATTAATGAATTAAGTAGCCCCTTTCGTGACTGTGACGCAGCCAACACGGCTGTGTGATTTAATTCAAGGTGGATCGCTGTTGTCGTTTGAACAACTTCAGATTTCATGGGAACTACCAATCCCCCAAATCAAGAATGTTTAAGATGAATGAAGTAAGATTTTGATTATTTGAAATATGGCCTGTGTAGACTAAACTATGCACAGAATTATGTCAGTCTACAAGGTCCGGATTCTACATGGTCCGGCAATGTAGACCTTGTAGACTCCACTACAGACCAATTATCAGTGAATGTTCATGCATTTTTAAGAAGGGCTACTTCCACAAAAAAACAAATAACTCACCAAAACATCTCAGTAGCACCTTATCTAAATGTTCTATTTCATATATGGAGATTCATATTTATTTATGTATTGCATGCATTTCTAAATTTTATTTCCTATTTTGTTTATTCATCCCAGTATCTTTCTTTCTTATGTGTGGAATTCTACAAGGCATTTACATTCACACATTTACATTTAGTCATTTAGCTGACGCTTTTATCCAAAGCGACTTACAAGTTCTGTACGACAGGTCATCAGGAAGGATACAACTCTATCAGCTGAGTAACAATATTCATCAAAGTGTTGCGTGTTACAGTGTAGGTTAGTTTATTAGGACAAGTGCATGACAGTAAGGTTAGTTAGGGTTAGATTTATTTTATTTTTATTTTTTTAATTTTATTTCAGATAATGGTTGAAGAAGTGCGTCTTTAGTCGACGGCGAAAGATTGGACGGGATTCGGCTGTCCTAACTGGGGTGGGTAGTTCATTCCACCATTGTGGGGCAAGGACTGAGAATAGGCGTGTAGGTGGTGTATATGTGTTTGAGGATGATATCCTTCAAACAGGCAATAGTGATGATATAATTTGGGCAGTGCTGAGCTGGGTTACTTTCCTCCAGTGTATTTGTCCCCCGGCCCCACCCAATGGCCCCATGCGCGCGCACACACACACACACACACACACACACACACACACACACACACACACACACACACACACACACACACACACACACACACACACACACACACACACACACACACACACACACACACACCGAAGTAAATATATATATATATATTTTTTTTAAACTACAATTTCTTTTGAATGTTCGAAGCTTGTGCCATCGAACGAAGCTTCGAAGTATTTAAGACAGCCCTACTGCGTATTTTGACCTGTTCAGTTTGTTGTCGATGTGCACACAGAGGTATTTGTACTCCTCAACCATGTCCACATTGACTCCCCTGATGGAAACGGGGGTCACAGGTGCAATCCTCCTCCTCCCCAGCTCCACCACCAGTTCCCTGGTCTTCGCCACATTTAGCTGCAGGTGGTTTTTATCGCACCATGTGACGAAGTCCACTACCAGTTCCCGGTATTCCCTCTCGTCACCGTCCTTTATACATCCCACTATCGCAGAGTCATCAGAAAACTTCTGAAGGTGGCAGGACTCTGACCGATAGTGGAAGTCGTTGGTGTAGACCAGGGGTGGCCAACCAGTCAGAGACTAAGAGCCACAAAAAAATTACTGTGGTACCACAAAGAGCCACACCATATACCAGCGTTTCTCAACCTTTTTTTTCAGTCACGGCACCCTTCATGTGTTTATAGGTCTCACCCTCTGGCCTCTGAAGTTGCTAATGTCTTTTTTATTTGGGCCTCACAGGGTTAAAAGTACCCTGTGAGACCCACGGTTGCAAAATTACAAAATCACTTTTAGCCATTTAAAAAAATAATGTTTATTTAAAAAATGTTAAAGGGGAACTATTTTTACTATTTCTTTCACTATTTGGGCACTTTTACACAATTCCTGTGAGTCTATGGAACACCTAGGTTTTTTTCCAAAAAAATGCATTGTTTTGTATTTCTAATCAAGTACTAAAAACCGCATTTTTTATGGATGGAAGAGCCGCACATTGACGGGCAAAGAGCCGCATGCGGCTCGCGAGCCGCGGGTTGGCCACCCCTGGTGTAGACGGTAGTAGTGTGCACACCTCAGGTTCTGCCAAGAGAGGTCTGGAGAACTTCACAGTATAATAAGTTACTCTATAGCTGTATTTATTATAGCTAACAGCAGTAGCAACTAGGGGTGGGGAAACGAATCGATACGTAGTAGTATCGCGATACTTTGCGTGGCGATACAGGGACGGCAAGTATCGATATTTAATTATTCATAATTTTTATTTTTTTTTGTATAAGGAAGTACAGTAGTCCACACACACACACACACACACGTGTGCATTCAGTTAAGTTGGAATATGACTGTAATACAAACAGTTCAGTTTGTCAGGTACATGCAACACAGATTACAGTGTTTACATCTGTCTGCTTGAGAAAATACCATGTTCTGCAATAAAAATTATTGAAGTGAGATGAACAGACTGAACTTTATTTTATTAGATAAAACATGTTGACAAAGTTTTACTTTGCAGTTGAAAAAAGGTAATAAATTAAATTGTATAAAAAAATTTAAAAAAATCGCAATACTCAGCATATCGCGATATATTTAGTATCGCGATACTATCGTATCGTGACGCAAGTATCGCGATTAGGGATGTCCGATATCGCCAGTAAAATGTGATATCGGAAAATATCGGTATCTGTTTAAAAACAAAAAAAAACAATAACAATATTTGTTATATATATATCCAGTGAAATTATTAGTTACCTGAAATTATTCAGTTTTTTGGACGGGGAAACCCTGCATATATCGGTATCGGTTGATATCGGTTGATATCGGTATCGGAAATTAAGAGTTGGACAATATCGGAATATCGGTATCGGTAAAAAAGCCAATATCGAGCATCCCTAATCGCGATAGTATCGTATCGTGAGGTCTCTGGCGATTCCCACCCCTAGTAGCAACCCCTCCCATATCCCCACTGTTAGATTCTGATCAATCAGCCGGTATCACGTCTTCATCTGTTTGGCATTGTGTTCTCATTTCCATCCACTAACTCTGCGTTGTGTATTTTAGTCCCCCGACGTCTCCTCATACTGGCTGATAAACCTTATCATTCCCCGTTAGTGCAATCCGCCACCATAATGTTTCATCACCTTCGTAAGAATTCGACACTGTACTACCTTACAAGGAAAAGCGTTGTTTATTCCATAAACAGGAAGCCTCAGCTCAGATGGTATCACATTGTATTGTCCTTGAAAAGTCTATTCTAATGATCTCTCCTTTAACCCCGCTCGGGGATCCTCGCGGCCTGGTGGTTATTCCAGAAGCCTGTCGTTGTGGTCGTGCCACGTCAGTCCTCCCCA
Source organism: Notolepis coatsorum (assembly GCF_963971535.1). Taxonomy (NCBI): domain Eukaryota; kingdom Metazoa; phylum Chordata; class Actinopteri; order Aulopiformes; family Paralepididae; genus Notolepis; species Notolepis coatsorum. The sequence goes on from NC_140179.1 coordinate 45,517,407, forward strand.
TCTCTCCCCGCGAGGGGAGGGGGAGGGGGAATCGCTTCCAAGTCTCTGATGGTTCCTCTCTCCTCTGTTCTTAGTCTGTCAGGTTGTAGTCTGCCCTTACCCGGAACCACTGTTAGATTTATATGATCTTCGTCATAGCAACGATGGCCCCGCCCCTCTCCTGGTTACTAGGTGCCGCTGCCATGACAACTGCTTTAACCTTTACACACATCAAAACGTTTCATTACTGTCAAAACCTCCATCGCTCTGCTCCTGTGCCCTGCCGCTGTATCAGCTTGTTGTGTTCTAGATCGGAATGTAAACATTCTGCCCTGCTCAGTGTGGTGCTCACACTAACACCCTGCTCGCTCTGAACCACCGTCTCCTGCTTCCACCACCGTCTCCTAAACCATGCACATTCCGACCTCTCTGACCTGGCCCCTTTAGATGCTATCATCTCCCCCCAATCTATACATCATTCACATACATTGAAAAACCACCGATTTCTCTCACTCCACTCACCTCCAACCACACACTTCAGACCAAAACATATAATGTAAACAGAGTGTAGTACCAAGATGATGAATCGTTTATTTTCGGTCTTTGTTTACAGATCAATCAAAAACACACTTGTGTGGACTTTCAAAAAAAAAAGAAAAAAGAAATATCACAAATGTACATATTCAAAGTAAGCTCACACACAAAATCCAAACTCAATGACCGAAAAAAGCAATAGGCTGAAGCACATGCTTATTTTTGCCTAGCCTTTACAATTCTTAAAAACTAAATATACTTTAATATAAGAAAGAAAAACTTAAAATATGCTGCAAGATATATATATATTTTTTTTTTGATGTTTTACTCAACTGTACTCCTGAATTATTTGATCCTTTTAGGGCCTTTTTAAATCTCCCCTGAGAAGTACACAACTTCAACCCGTCATTAAGGCTATTCCACAATTTAACTCTCAAAATTGAAACGCATCTAGCTTTTACATTAGTTCTTACCTTTTTACATGTTTTAAGAATACACAACCCTCTTAAATTATACTTTCCTTCTCTTGGTTGAAAGAGACATTGAATACAAACTGGTAGGTTTTTACTCTTAGCACGAAGAGGAAGTATTTTAACTAGAGGTCGCTGTTTGACAACATTACAGATTCCACCTTTAACGGTGCCAACTCTGTGTGAAATGACTTAGAGCTAGCATCTATAACATCCGTGTCCTTGTTTTTTTTTTTTTTTTTACCCATAACTCTTTCTCTCTCTCTTCCAGTTCTTCCTACAGCTGCAGCAGGCAGCGGTCTCCCTGGGGGAGGAGGAGGGGGGTGTCCTGGAGGGTCTGGGGGTGACCGAGGTGGGCCGCTTGGCCTCCCTGGAGGGCTCTCTGTTCGAGGGTCTCCTAGCTCTGCTGGAGAGGCTGAGGGGAGACATGACCGGACGGCTGCTGGACGCCGTGATGAGAGACGTGAAGGACAAGTCCCAGCCGTACCGCCAGGACCGGTGGGTGATAGTTAGGGATGTTCTGGTACAGGCTAAAATATAATATCGGTATCTGGGAGTTTCTCTTAAAGGGGACATGTCTTGCTATTCCTTTCACTATTTTGGGCAACTTTACACAATTCCTGTGAGTCTATGGAACGCATCTGTAAAAAAAAAATCAAAAAAAATCATTGTTTTGTATTTCTAATCAAGAACTCAAAAGCAGCATTTTTCCACTTCAAGATTTCAAGCTGTTTTTGGGCTGGGCTCCGCCCATAAGCCCTTTGAGTGACAGTCACCCACAGTCTGCACTGGCAGAGAGAGAGAGAGAGAGAGAGCTATAGAGAGATTGAGGGGGATAATAATTAATTTTGCCGCGGGCGGCATAATCCCACGGGGACAATGCATTGGCAACTTGTTTCAAATGACGATATATACCCCTGTGAATATTATTGCACGGATCGGAAACACGCATTTACACACACAACCTCCCATCCCCGCCCGCCGGTCGGGAGGTTGTGTGTGTGTAAATGCGTGTGTTTCCCCGATAGAAGCTCCTGTCCCTCTATCTATCGCTCGCTCGTTCTCTGTCGAAACCCGTTTGAGGAAGTGTAGGGTATTTCCACTCGCTCTGTTGTTGAGCGAATGGTTGCGCTTAGGGCTGTCTTAAATACTTCGAAGCTTCGAAGCTTCGTTCGATGGCACAAGCTTCGAACATAAAAAAAAAAATCGAAGTTAAAAAAAAAATAAAAAATTAATATAAACTTTCTTTTCAAATTTTTTTTTTTTTTTTTTTTTTTTTTACTTCGATTTGTGTGTGTGTGTGTGTGTGTGAACTACCCATCCCAGTTAGGACAGCCGAATCCCGTCCAATCTTTCGCCGTCGACTAAAGACTCACTTCTTCAACCATTATCTGAAATGATAAAAAAAAAAAAAATCGAACCGCGACTAACCTTACTGTCATGCACTTGTCCTAATAAACTAACCTACACTGTAACACGCAACACTAGATGAACATTGTTACTCAGCTGATAGAGTTGTACCCTTCTTGCTGTCTTGTCGTACAGAACTTGTAAGTCGCTTTGGATAAAAGCGTCAGCTAAATGACTAAATGTAAGTGTGTGTGTGTGTGTGTGTGTAGGTGTGTGTGTGTGTGTGTGTGTGTGTGTGTGTGTGTGTGTGTGTGTGTGTGGGCGCGCCTTGTAGAATTCCACACATAAGAAAGAAAGATACTGGGATGAATAAACAAAATAGGAAATAAAATGTAGAAATGCATGCAATACATAAATAAATATGAATCTCCATATATGAAATATAACATTTAGATAAGGTGCTACTGAGATGTTTTGGTGAGTTCTTTGTTTTTTTGTGGAAGTTGCCCTTCTTAAAAATGCATGAACATTCACTGATAATTGGTCTGTAGTGGAGTCTACAAGGTCTACATTGCCGGACCATGTAGAATCCGGACCTTGTAGACCAGGGGTGGCCAACCAGTCAGAGACTAAGAGCCACAAAAAAATTACTGTGGTACCACAAAGAGCCACACCATATACCAGCGTTTCTCAACCTTTTTTTTCAGTCACGGCACCCTTCATGTGTTTATAGGTCTCACCCTCTGGCCTCTGAAGTTGCTAATGTCTTTTTTATTTGGGCCTCACAGGGTTAAAAGTACCCTGTGAGACCCACGGTTGCAAAATTACAAAATCACTTTTAGCCATTTAAAAAAATAATGTTTATTTAAAAAATGTTAAAGGGGAACTATTTTACTATTTCTTTCACTATTTGGGCACTTTTACACAATTCCTGTGAGTCTATGGAACACCTAGGTTTTTTCTTTTTTAAATGCATTGTTTTGTATTTCTAATCAAGTACTAAAAACCACATTTTTCTACCTCAAGATCTTAAGCCGTTTTGAGGCTGGGCTCCAACCACTGTGTGGCCTGGTGCCAACTGCCACATCAACTGCCACATTATTATGCAGCTGAGAAATCTCTGACATCACAGATATGCACATTTTCAGATGACTCAGTTCAGTGAGGGTGAATATTGTGAGAGGAGAATTGGAAGAATTCGCCAATATGAGAATTAGAGATATATCCTATTAATATAAGTCCACATAGCTAAGAAACAATGGTAAACACTGAAAAAAGCCATTTATAAGATAGTTCCCCTTTAAGCACATGTATAGTCAATTGGTCCTGTTGTTCAGCCTCACAATGCTATTTGATAGTAAATGTGTTTATATGTCCCACCCTCTGGCCTCTGAAGTTGCTAATTTCTTTTTAATTTGGGCCTCACAGGGTTAACCTCTTAAGCCCGAGATATACAGTAAAAGTGTATATTTTCAGCATTATGTTTGTTTACCAATTATTTTAACTGTTATTAGTGAAATATAAGATTATAGAAATCTCAGGGCATTGAGTCAGAAACCGGCGCATATTGACAGGAGGAAGTGGCACAGCCAAAAGTGAGTGTAGTCTTTTGAAGGAAGAGACTCAGGGCTTTCAAATTTAGAAAAACTACCCTACCCAGCTCACACCAGCCCCTGTCAATCATCTGACTTCTGGATTTACTTTTTAATTTCTCTTATTTTTTGGGATTATCTCCCACAAACCTGAACGTTATTGCCATAAAACAGAACGCAGTTAGTTTCTCTACCTTTCTGTGAACGTCTTGCAAAAAACGGTGTTGCAATATGATGAAGAATGGTGGAGAAATTTACATTATAAAAAAGATGGCAGAATTCAGTACTGTATCTACAAAACCTTCTGTTTAATCATCTTCCCTTTATTCATTTGCTTAGATTTTTCAGGTCTGGTCAATTTTAGCATGGTGTTATTTACAGTCAAAGATAATTTTTTTTTTAAATAGAATTGATATTCTCCTTTGGTTCATTACAATTTACTCAAGCCTAGTAACAGACACACTATTTCTGACACTGATCCATACAGGTATATGTCCCTAGATTCAGATACCAAGAACATGCAAAAAAGCCGAGTGAAACCTTGTTGGATGCGTCACAGTCACGAAAGGGGCTACTTAATTAATTAATCCAACCCACTTTATTTATAGAGCACATTTAAAAACAACAAAGTTTACGAAAGTGCTGTACAAGTCCCACAACATAAGATAAAAAAAATAATAAAAAAAAATAGTAAATTTTTTTTGAAGCTTCGAATTAAAATCGAAGCTCGGCCCCGAAGCTTCGATTGCCAAAAAAAGCTTCGAAGGTCAGCCCTAGTTGCGCTACAACCTTAGAGGGGGCGTTACTGCAGATCAGTGCTACGTAGCCAAGCGAGTCAAATCAGAATGACCTAGTTCACTGGGGGAGGAGATTGTCTCAACTGAATTAGAGCAATACGCCAAAATGAGAATTAACCGGCCCGCGGTGTAATTATATTTGGCCCGCGAGATGATATCAAATGCAGATAAAAAAAATAAAACGGCGGTATTATAGCACATTATATGCCGTTAATACTACAAATCCCAAAATGCTCTGCGAGTGTGTTGACGCGTTAGGTGTCCCCTCGTCCTCTGTTGACATTGCAATCTGCGCATGCGTAGTTCGGGAGTTGGTGCGAAAAGGCGACTATAGCTTGGCCGAGAAAGTGCCGATCGACTTTGGATTAGTCGCGCCGTGTTCAGGAGATTCAGGCGTATTCCATCCAAGATATTGATGTGTTGCACCTTTTTCAGAACAGGCAGGACTACCGGTACATGACTTTGCATTAACACATTGGTCGCCAAAAACGGCTTACGACGTGTTTGCCTGCCATGCGTTGAACACCAAGAACGGCGAAAGCCGTTTTTGAAATCAATATTTAATTTTTTCACCATGGCATTCATAATTCATCCAGCCAACCTCCGACCCTGCAGCGGGACCCTGAATGAGATTGCAACGCCTCAATACCGCCGCCTGGTGGATGGTTGGGCGAGTTACACTCTCAAAACCGGAAGTTGTGATCTGTGCATCGAGGAAATCCCTCCGGCAGTAATATCTTGCTACGGGACTACAGACAAACACTCGAGCGCATTTGGATCGCTTCCATAACGCAATAATCGATATGAAAATCGGGAAATGGATCTAGGCCATCGGCGTCAAATAATTGGGGATCTTTTTCCTCCAGTCTCATCGGCGAAAGGTAAGAGGACAGTAGCGTTATTTTCAGCCCGATTGTGCGTTTCTTTGTTTGCAAACAGTCTGATCAATATATCAACCCATACTACATAAAGCCGTTACTGACGATAAAGGAATTATAGATGACCCCCGCCCCCCGTTTCCTCCACGCATGATGAAGCATAATGTATACCGATCATATACATTTGAATTTTTTAATATAGCGTGTATAGGAAAGAAGCAGCAATCAATAATATATCATATGTGTTTGGGCCTATAACTAGCGTTTTTGGAATTACAGCAGAAAAGCTTATAAACATACTTATATTCAAGACGGTATTAACACAACAATGTATGAATGAAAAAATATAACGTTCCCACATCCGGAACGATAGATAATCGATGTTGAATGGGCCATAGTAATGTCAATATAGCAATACAATTTAAAAAGTTATAGCCCTGCAAAGAAGGTAAACATCTCCATAGGCTTTCAACGGTGGCAGACTGGGTACTTTGACGGGTACAATGGCTGGGAGTCAATGTGTTAAACATTATATTATATCATATTGTATTATATTATCTCCTCTCTCTCTCTCTCTCTCTCTCTCTCTCTCTCTCTCTCTCTCTCCCCCCCCCCCCCCCCCCCCCTACCAACCAACCAGGTGGCTGTCACTGCCCTCCCAGTGTGAGCAGACCACCCTGTCTCTGTCCAGCTCAGCGTGTCCCATGATGCTTTGCCTGAGGGACCACCTGCTGAGGCTCCAGCAGCTCCTCTGTCTCCCACTGTTCCAGACCACATGGCAGGGCCTGGCCGACCGGCTGGACCACCTCCTGTACCAAGAGGTTAGTATAGAGAGAGAACCTGGCTGACCGGCTAAACCACCTCCTGTACCAAGAGGTTAGTATAGAGAGAGAGCCTGGCTGACCGGCTAAACCACCTCCTGTACCAAGAGGTTAGTATAGAGAGAGAGCCTGGCCGACCGGCTAAACCACCTCCTGTACCAAGAGGTTAGTATGAGAGAGAGCCAAGGCGGTTAGGTGGCCGAGCGGAGATTGCGTTCGTCACCAGCCCCGGAGCTGTGAGCTGGATTCGCCTGTTCGAATCCAGCTCACAGCTCCGGGGTTGTCACCAGCTTGGCTGGCCGTCTGCACTAATACAATTGGCTGTATTAGAGGGTGGGAGAAGCTGGCGGGGTGGGTCCGGGTCGTTGTAAACAGCGACTCCTACAGTTCGGTCGGGGCGCCTGCTAAGCGCGGATAGGACTCGAGGGGGATAGTGTGGTCCTCCCACACGCTACGCCCTCTCGATGAGAATCCGCGCTGCCAGGTGAAAAGAAGCGGTGATTGGCTGGACGTGTGTCGGAGGAAGCATGTGGTAGCCTCCACTCTCCCAGATGATCTGACTGTGGGGGGTAAGTGCGCAGCGACCAGGAAGGGACTGGGAATTGGCATACGACTAACATTGGGATGGGAGAAAATCGGAGGAAAATGGAGGGGGAAAAAGACCAAAAAAAAAAAAAAAGTATGAGAGAGAGCCTGCCGACCGGCTAAACCACCTCCTGTACCAAGAGGTTAGTATGAGAGAGAGCCTGGCTGACCGGCTAAACCACCTCCTGTACCAAGAGGTTAGTATAGAGAGAGAGCCTGGCCGACCGGCTAAACCACCTCCTGTACCAAGAGGTTAGTATGAGAGAGAGCCTGGCCGACCGGCTAAACCACCTCCTGTACCAAGAGGTTAGTATGAGAGAGAGCCTGGCTGACCGGCTAAACCACCTCCTGTACCAAGAGGTTAGTATAGAGAGAGAGCCTGGCCGACCGGCTAAACCACCTCCTGTACCAAGAGGTTAGTATGAGAGAGAGCCTGGCCGACCGGCTAAACCACCTCCTGTACCAAGAGGTTAGTATGAGAGAGAGCCTGGCTGACCGGCTAAACCACCTCCTGTACCAAGAGGTTAGTATGAGAGAGAGCCTGGCTGACCGGCTAAACCACCTCCTGTACCAAGAGGTTAGTATAGAAAAGAGAGCCTGGCTGACCAGCTAAACCACCTCCTGTACCAAGAGGTTAGTATAGAGAGAGAGCCTGGCTGACCAGCTAAACCACCTCCTGTACCAAGAGGTTAGTATGAGAGAGAGCCTGGCTGACCGGCTAAACCACCTCCTGTACCAAGAGGTTAGTAGTATAGAGAGAGAGCCTGGCTGACCGGCTAAACCACCTCCTGTACCAAGAGGTTAGTATAGAGAGAGAGCCTGGCCGACCGGCTAAACCACCTCCTGTACCAAAAGGTTAAGAGGGAATCATAGTAGTGATACTGGTACTGTCATCAACCTAGTAATGTGATCGTATAAAACCCTATACAATTTTTTTTTATAAATTACTCTGAATCCTGCCATTGTAGATCCTCCATGGCATTCACTTGACAAGAAACCTTGTGTCTGTGTGTCTCTCTGTGTCTGTGTCTGTCAGGTAATCCTGTACAACCATTTCAACGAGGGCGGGGCCTCCCAACTGCAGTTTGATATGACCAGAAATCTGTTTCCTCTATTTGGACATTACTGCAAGCGACCAGAAAACTTTTTTAAACAGTAAGTGTGTGTGTGCGTGTGTGTGTGTGTGTCAGAAAGAGTTGAGACATAAATAAAGCAATAGAAGAGAGTACAGTTCAACCAATTCACATCATTCAATTACATCATCACAGACATCTTGCTAGGCAAACAGGTGATTGTAATCAAACAGGTGATTGTAATCAAACAACATGTGATTGTAATCAAACAGGTGATTGTAATCAAACACGTGATTGTAATCAAACAACCGGTCATTGTAATCAAATAACCGGTCATTGTAATCAAATAACTGGTCATTGTAATCAAATAACAGGTCATCATTGAATGTAAACTGGGGCCAATGAGCTCTGTTGGTGGCATTGTGCCATATACAGGTAGGGAATGCATGATATGACAAGAATACATATGAATTATTTTCTGGTTTTTAAACACATCGATACCTATATTTCCGGGGGGGAAGCTGCCAGTAGCCATGGTTTGTGTCAATATTCACTATCTTTAGAATATCTTTTGAAGAGTTTCAAGCCCAAATATTCTAACAGAGATAATAACTATTTTCAAGGACTGAGTACTGTCTTTAAATTGTGAATGAATTAACTTTATCTTTCCCTCTCTCCCTCTTCTCTCTCTCTCTTTCTCTCTCCCATATCCCCTCTATCCCATATCCCCTCTCTCTCCCCTCTATCTCTCTTCTCGCTCCTCTCTCTCTCCCCTATCCCCTCTTCTATCGCTCCCATCTCTCTTCTCCTCTCTCTCCCCTCCATCTCCTCTCTCCCCTCTTCTCTATCTCTCTTCTCTCTCCCTTATCCCCTCTCTCTTCTCTCTCCCATCTCTCTTCCCCCTCTATCTTCCACCTCTCTCTTCTCTCTCCCCCCTCTCTCCTCTATCCCCTCTATCTCTCTCCTCCCTCTCTCTCCTCCCTATCTCTCTCCTCTCCCTCCTTTCATCCCTCTCTCTCTTGTCTCCCTCTCCCTCCATCACTCTTTCAGTGTCAAAGAGGCCTGTATCATCCTGAATCTGAATGTGGGTTCTGCTCTCTTGCTGAGAGACCTCCTCAGGGAGACTGTGGAGGATGTGCTAAGTTGGGAGGAGGACGAACGGGAGGAGAGAGGAGGAGAGGAGAGCCCCTCACCGCAGTCGGCACTGAACGAGTTGGGGGTGTACCGCCTGGCTCCCTCAGATGTTCTCATATTACTAAACCTCAGGGCATCATGGCCCGGCCAATGAGAGGAGTGTGTGTGTATAGGATGAACTTGACAGTAATTATCTGAGAGAGGGAGAGAGGGAGAGAGAGAGGGAGGGAGAGAGAGAGGGAGAGAGATAGGGAGGGAGAGGGAGAGAGAGAGGGAGAGGGAGAGAGAGGGAGAGAGAGAGAGAGGGAGAGAGAGAGAGAGAGAGGGAGAGAGAGAGGGAGAGAGAGAGAGAGGGAGAGAGAGAGAGAGAGAGAGAGGGAGAGAGAGGGAGAGAGGGAGAGAGGGAGAGAGGGAGAGAGAGAGAGAGAGAGAGAGAGACTTTAATAATAGAACCAGGATGGGTCAGTGACATCATAGAACCGTTTTAAAATGGCGTCCCCTTCACCACCGGGAGATGAGTCATGCTGTAAGAAGTAGGGCTGAACGTCAAAGAGCTGCGACCCGTGTGTGTTTGTGTGTGTATATCTCTGTCTCTCTTTTCATTAATCTCTTCTGGCCCCCTGTGTGACGTGTTAATCTCTCTGTGCCCGACCCAATCCAATGCATCATACTGGACCACAAAGGCCACGGACGATACTACATTAATATACAACCCTGAAATACTAACGCAAAAACCCCCCTTAAAGCACAGGTTCTGTTGACTTGCTGTGTCTCGATGCTTATAGACCTTTTCCAACCACAGACTTTGAGATGAGGGAGAGGCAGACGACTTGGGTAGCGCGCCAATCGTGATGTCATTCAAATAGAGTAACTATGCATTGCCTGTTAGGGATGGGCATCGATTTTTGAACATTCAAAAAGTCGTTCAATTATTATTATTATTATATATTTTTTTATATAGTTTACACAAATATCATTTGTCTAAACAAATATATGTTTCCTTGTTTTTACTGGCACCTACACGGTGTAGTGTATAGAGAGGGGACCCGTCCCTACCCTATTAACTGTTGCACTGCTGAACGGCATGCTGGGCTCGCTAGTTAGCCAGGTAGCTTAACAGTATGTTAACAGCTGGGAGAACAGAAAAGAAAGATGAAGAAAGAGAAACTGGAGATGTTACATGGTAGCAACGTTTTGTACGTTTGCCATGTTGTTTCACTATGTTCACACATTTCAAGTATCTGTGATGTAACCTTCAGAATGGATGCTCTACGTTCGCCTGCTCCACTAGCGTTAGGTGTTAGCAATATCATCAGCCAGCTAACTTGCTTGTGTTGGATCTCACGTTCGCTATTAAGTAAAAACAATATCACATGTTAACGTGGGGAGGTTCGATTAGTATTCGAATAGTTCCCAGTGACTATAAATTTATTTTGTGAGTTTTGCCCATCCCTATTGCCTATGAGGCCCTACTTTTCAAAATGTTTTGATACGTGTATGTGTGAGAGTTTGAACTATATGCCAGAACACTAAAAATGAGGGCTGGGCGATAATTCAGTATGATATTTTATCGTCTTTCAACAGGATCGTATTGAGATGCCCGATTATATTGTCTAAATTGGTATTAACAAGCGCATATGAACTCAAACATCTCTAAACATTTGATCTGAAATATTTGAGGGAATGTCGTTTGAAAATTGCAGTTTTGGTTTTATGTCGTACTTTACATTCCCGCATGGTTCAAGTGAGATTAACCAGATTACATAACCTATGATTTCACATACGTGAGCAGATATCATGATATTAGATTTGATTAAAATTGATAGTCATTATACACCACAAGTACAGTATAATGAAAAGAAGTTGGCATCTAACCAGAGTGAAAATGTAACAGTAAAGTGCATTAACAATGTACAAGTGATTAAGTGTGATATATATAACAAGCTACTGGTAATGTATGCTAAACTGATCATCTTCTCTATATATAGACCTATATCGATATCCAGAAAAAGTCCTTGTGATTATCGTGATATTGATTTCTTTCCTGTCGCCCAGCCCTACTTCCAAATCAGGACTGTAGTCGAGACCATCCCTGTCGAGCTCCAGACAGATCAAGATAGGGGCCAGGACTAGTCAAGTCCCAGCGAAGACCACGGCTAACTGAAGATGTATTTAAAGTCAGGTATGAGACTGGAGGAAGACTCTTGTGAATCTTCTCCCAAGTCCAGACACATAATAATGAGCTAATCCTTCAAAAACAGTAATAGACCCGAGACTCTTTGCTGCATCTCTAGGAAAATGAATGGACTATTAACAGCACTCTAAGCTTCATCTGTGGTTCATGCAGCTGTGGTCCTGTGAACAAAGCCTTCTAATATACGTTTCTCTCTCTTGATAAGGCAGGGGAATTTTAAGCACCAATTTAAAAGAGGAAAAAACACCCTTGAGTGACGGGGAGCATGCATGTTGTGATTTTAGCATTTTTCTTTCAAATTAATTGATCGTATTCATACCATGGCCATTTGGAACAGGGTGGGAAAGGAATATCCTCTTGAGCATGACATGAGGGCAAAATATCCGCCGTGTGAATATGGTCAATTGTGTACTTCTGCGGAAGAAGTAAGTACAATACCATCAAATATATTTAAAGATGAGGCAAAATAATCTTACGCCATTATTGTAAATAACTAAATGAATAATACATCCATATGGATTAAACTGCTCAGCTAGTTCATTCTCCTCATAACAAAATGTAATTGTGAAGAAAGAAGACAAGTGGTGTTGCTGTTTTTTTTCTTTTTGTCAAACTTGACGCATCTCCAAGGCTAATGCATCCCCTTCTAGACACTGTCACGTAGGAAGTGGAATAGCAGCGACCTGGCAGCTTCCTTGCCTAGAAAGTAGAAACATATCTCTATATCATAATGTATGTCTCAACGGGCTCTACCAAAGGAGGGATGACAACAAAGTGATGAATAGCTTTCGAGATGCAGCTGTCGTCCGTTGAATGGGATGGGGTTGGGTGAGTCTTCATGCCCAATACTGCTGTTTTAAGCAGTTCATTGTTGTTCTACATGGCGGTATGATAGACTGACAATGATGAATAAACACATGTATTTAAATCCTGTACAAGTCTGTTTCCAGTTTGTTTTTCAACACTATTTGAACTGAGCAGCAAGTTCAGTCTTTCCTCGAGAGTTGTTTGTAGCAGTTGGGGTTAGAGGATAGTTCTGTTGTAGCAGTTGGGGTTAGAGGATAGTTCTGTTGTAGCAGTTGGCGTTACAATACAAGCATGTGTGGGAAGTGGTAAAGATCGTTCTTGTTCTGTCTCATGGTCAGGCCACTGTGGAACAGGGATTTTCTGTAAATAAGGCAATTACTGTGGAGATTAGAATAAGAAAGAGGATACATATACAGCTCAAAGAGTAATTTGTGATGCTGTGGTAAATGTAGGTGCGGTTGAAAAAGATAACTTTCCTCATGCAGAGCAGCCAGGCACCATTATGAAGAGAAAACAGGACGGTGAGAGTGCACAGAACAGAAGTGTAATTATTCAAGCTGCACTGTTTACTGTTAATGTCGTAAAGGTTCCAGGTTCTCCTCTCACCAGAGCAGCAGGTACATTTCAGATGCTGAGTTTTTTTAATAGAATCTCTAGACCTAGCCTACATCAACGAAGCACCTGCTTAAGCTAATGTTCTTAATCTAAAGTGTAACTAATTGTCATAAATGGGTTTTAAGCCATGAATATTGGATGAGATATTTTTTTCAATAAAAAAACTGCATTTAAAAGTGAATTGTATCCTTCGAGTGACATCCTTGAAAATGAAAAATAGTGCTTGGAAAGGTGAGTCCTTGAATTATCCGGTGAGTTATCCTCACCAAGGCTGCTCCATCGTAATGTTAATAAGCTATAGATTTATATGGAATTCGTTAAACTTATCCTTTGTGTCTGTTGTCATTTGTGTGGGTTCAACTCGTGAACAGTAAGATGAGCAGTGGAATGTTTCTCCACTGGCTGTTATGATGTGCGCACTAAGCAATGTAAGAAATAAAATAAAACCAATAATAACAATAGAGAACAAGACTATATGGAATATTAATAGTCTATTCCACTATAGCTGTATTTATGATGAATTGAAAATGGGGGACCCTGATGTAAACAAGACAAAAGTCTTGTAAGGGTCTGCATCCCCTTAACAATTGTGTGTATTGAGCTGTACTGTACCCATGCATTCTGAAATCTGTTAATATGACAAGTTCGAATCCCATAATATTTTTTTTTTAACGCGTATTCTTTCGCCGGTTAAGGTTAGGCATGGTTAAGGTTAAGGTTAGGCATTGTTTCGGAGTTGGTTAAGGTTAGAACGGTCAAGTTTAGGCGCTGTTAAGGAGCTGGTTAAGGTTAGCGTTTGTCTTAGAGAATGGCAATAGACAGCCTATTTCCGCATTGCCGCTCTCTCGCGCTGCCGCGGTCACATGGTCAAATTGTCACATTCTTGCACTCCTCCGCTGTTACAAAGCAACACGCTACCTGGGCTCCATCCTAGAGGCTAATCTTTCCTGTGACAAAATGGCATCCAATGTAATAAAAAAAGTCAACCAACGAACTCTATTCTTGTACCGGATCTCCTCTCTGGTAAACAAGAACACCCTGAAGACTCTGGCAGAAGCACTCATACAAGGGTACTACGACTATGCTTGCACCTCATGGTACCAAAGCACCTCAAAGGCGCTAAAAACAAAATGACAAACATCTCAAAACAAACTGGTCATACTACTGCTTGACCTTACTCCTAGAACCCACCTCACCCCTGCCCACTTTGACAACCTAGGATGGCTTAGAGTAGACTACAGAGTACAGCAACTTGCAATGGGCCTGGTCTACAAGATACACTACACGACCAAGGTACCCATGTACATGTCAAAATACTTCCCAAAGGTCAGTGAATACCACGATCACAACACCAGAGGGAGCTCCACAAATCATGTTAAACCCAGATTCGGCTCAAACAAGGGACTAAACATGTTTCGCAATTATGCCACATCAATGTGGAACGCCCTACCCAAAGCTGTAAAGGAATGTGAATCACTACCCACTTTCAAAGAACACCTACGGGAGACTGCAATTCGAAACTGGCCCATGTAAATGTCCTAACCCAACCCCCTCCAATGTACAGTAAATGACCAAGTATGGTTGTCAATATTCCAATGTACAGTTTTGCTTGTACAGTTGTACAGTGTTCCCCCCCACCCCTCCTGCCCAACTCCTCCCCCACCCACCGAACCACCTCCAATGTACAGCTACCCAACCTCCCCCAATGTACAGTTTTTACGTCAAATGTATATACTCTTTTCTGGACTCTTTTTGTATCGCAAACGGTACTGTATTTGCAAATCTGGTATGTCATAAATGTATAGATGTAGCAGTACTGTATATCTGTATGTCATGTATGTCATATATGTCCTGATGAATTGAAAATGGGGGACCCTGATGTAAACAAGACGAAAGTCTTTCTCTGGTCTGCATCCCCTTAACAATTGTGTGTATTGAGCTGTACTGTATTGTACCCATTCTGCAATCTGTTAATAAAGTTTTCAATCAATCAATCATGCCAAAATCGCCCGAGAAGTTCGTAAGTCGAGTTACAAAGAAATGTTTTCGTAACTTTCTCGTAAGTCTGTTCGAGCAGTTTCTACGTCAAATGTATATACTCTCTTTTTTAGACTATTTTTGTATCACAAACAGTACTGTATTTGCAAATCTGGTATGTCATAAATGTATGTAGCAGTACTGTCTATCTGTAAGTCGTGTATGTCATATATGTTATGATGAATTGAAAATGGGGGACCCTGATGTAAACAAGACGAAAGTCTTTCTCTGGTCTTCATCCCCTTAACAATTGTGTGTATTGAGCTGTACTGTATACTGTACCCATTCTGCAATCTGTTAATAAAGTTTTCAATCAATCAATTTAAATCAAAGCATGATCGCGGTGATTTGTTTTAGACTTTTGCCAATACGAAACGTAAATATATTACTTATACAATTATACAAACTTATACTTATACAAACTTACAAAATATACTTATGGCTATAACATACATTATGTAGCTCTTTTCTGTGGTTAATTAGTACTTTATTTACATTTTCTGATGAGACTGTGTCGTTTTAAGACAAGTAGGATGCTTTAATTTTTTTTGTGTACCATTTCTTGTTTGATAACCAAGCCTTACTCCACATATTGGAACTCAGCTGAGCACATCTACTTCTCTTTTCACGATTATATGTTTGAAAATGGATTCACAAGATTATCTTATTCTTTCCATGACTTTGTAACAGAGAGTGGTGCGCTCAGTTGAGCGTACTACCGGTATTGCACCACCACCCCTGCAGGTCTTATATAACAGGAGGTGCAAATCCAGAGCCTGCAGAATAATGAAAGACCCTCACCACCCCAACAACAGCCTGTTCAAGCTGCTGCGGTCAGGCAAACGCCTGCGAACACCAGCAACTAGGACAGAGAGACTTCAGCTCAGCTTCTTCCCCCAGGCCATCAGTCTTGAACACTGAACTCTCCACACATGAGCACACACACAACACACACACTGTATACGCTCACACACTAGCAGTCACTTTAGCATGAACACACACACATGCTGCACACGCTCACACTCAACGGTCACTTTACACAATGAAAGGTCACTTTAAAAACAAGAACGGGAGTGGTTCTTGTATAGTAAACAGATGGATAGCAAGCTAGCATAAGGACGCATAGTATAACTGTAGATTGTATAGTATAGCATAGTGTATAAGACCCAGTGCCTCATCCGTAGCTAACAGTGTATTGCACTATCGCAGGACCTTAGCATGTCTTACCATGCTTTTTGTAAACTTATGTACATATACCTGTTATGTCTTATTCTTATTACTTGTATTATTGCACAATGTCTTATTCTCATCCTAATCTTATTATTGTATTATTGCACAATCGTTGCGGGCAAGACCCCCCGCATTTCACTGTATGCTTGTATGCCGTGACAAATAAAACTCTTGACTCTTCAAGTTTCAAGTTTCTTTATTAGTTGACATGCAAAGATACAGAATACCTTCACATGGAATGCTTTTTTCTGTTATGCTCCTATGAGGATCATAGGACGCTTGGATCATACACATACAGCTCATTACAGTAATATTCCACAATTATTACATTTTAGATAGTAATAATGGTACAGAGCCTTGAGACAAACATATGCATATTCACCACCGCAAACAGACTGGCAGCCGTCATAGGCAGCGCCATTTACGGAAGGAGGGGGGAGTGGGTTGGGGTTGTTACAGGGCTGTGGGGGGGGGGGGGGAGTGATCCCTCACACGAGGCAGCCGACAGTGCAGCGCCAATGCAGAGGAAGGGGTGGGGGTGAGTGCACAAGCCAAGTCCTGGGTGGGGGAGGTAGGGATTGCGGGTGGGGGAGCCGCTCGCCACTCTTATCTCCCAGAGGGCCTTCGACTCCAGCAGCTCCCTGTTTCGACCTTGGTCCAGGAATTTGTTTTGGCTGACTGACTGGCCCATTTATCCCAGCCACGTCACTTTAAATTTGATTTGAATAGAGTGAAATATAACTATTGATTTGAGTGGAGTGAGTTTTAACAACTCCGTCCAAATGACTGAATGCATTATTAGTCCAAGTGTCCAAGTGTCTTATCAGTTCATTTTGGTAGATCCTGTGCGCGGTAAACAGATCCAAAATCTTCTTATTGCAGTCCAAAAGCTTCGATAATCCAAAAATGACCACGTCTTCAAGTTGGTATCCCGATTATGATGTCCCAAGAGGCAGAGAGGGTTAGCCTTATTCTGCTTCTTGAAGAAAATATGCAATCCACTGATTACGGCACGAATCAGAGCATAGCAGCGTCGGGCTCCATGGAGCAGTAGAGGCGGCGGTAGGAACGGCCTTGAAGGACTAGGGAGAGAGGAAAGAAATGCGACTTGTCTCTGCAAGAGGTTGACTTGACTTGTATCCTTGCATCCTTAATCTGTCCACAGCTAATCTCTCAAACCACAGGGCCAGTTTGGATGAAACGTTGTACAGGTTGTAGCTCGAGGGCAGGCCAAGGACCCGAATCCTTACGCAGGGAACATTGATACGCTCATTTAACCGTGATCACGAAAATCTGCTGAGAGAAAATGTTTCTTAGTTTAATTACTAGTATAGTTAAATGACTGGAATGCCTGATTGAGACCTTATGTCTCATTGTGGCCTCGGCTTGCATTTCTGATAGCAGGCATTTTCCAATTAATTAAAAATGCAAGCCAAAGTAGGCCAATACCATAACCTATGGAACCAGAGAAACACCTCAGGAATAGACAAGTTTCTTGTTTATAAACATAAACAACACATTGAGCCAATCGGAAATACGTGATTAAGTTACCCCCTGACCTGCATGAGCTGCTGCGGTACAAAAGTACAACAGGGCTCTATGGAGAAACCATGGCACTCTCCTGACTATAGGTATAATGTAGCTCTATGGAGAAACCATGACACACTCATGACTAAAAGTATAATATGGCTCTATGGAGAAACAATGGCACTCCCCTGACAAAGTATAATATAGCTCTATGGAGAAACCATGGCACTCCTCTGACTAAATGTTGTTTCAAACTAAAATGGCTGTGAGTGTGAGTCTTTCTTTTTACACATCTTTGGCTTTGGATTGATTTTTTAGATCGCTAGCAAATATATTGTAGTCTGCCCGGGAGCATGTCTATGTTCCCCGGGTCCTATGTTCCCCGGGTTCTATGTTCCCCGCTTTGATTGATTGATAGATTGAAAATTTTAGACCACCAGCCCTGATTCCAAACTCTAACCTTAACCAGTTCGAACGAGGGCCTAAGCTTAACCGTTCGAAACAAGGCGGACATTAATAATTATTATACAACAGCATGCAAATTTCTCGATTCTGATTGGCTGAAACAGTCATTTTACACGTGTTTATTCTTCACAATTCCACGCTGCTGGCCCAGGACCCGCCCACAACCGAATCACATCACATCACTCCGCCGGATCACAAGATGCCGGACAATAATTTAACAAATGGATATGTTGATAACGACTAAACGACTAAATATCAAGCGATTCTGTCACAGCGAATGGCTTAGTCCTTTAAACAATGTTGGATGATGTAATTGATGGGTCTTGAATCATTGTGTAACAAAAGAAAAATCGCGGATTGATTGATTGATTAATTTGCAATATTTTTTTCAATTTCTTTTTCTGCAGCCCTCACTCTCACACTGTCCGACGCTGGCTCAGTCTCCACCCACCCCAAGCACACACACACACACATGCACACACACACGCACATGCACACACACACACACACACACACACACACACACACACACGCACACACACACACACACTCCTTCCTGTCTGCAACGTTACGCGGGGGATAGTCAGACTGAGAGAGAGCTGGGTGCTGCGCTGTTCTAAGTGAGCATGGCCTATTGAGTTGATTGATTGATTGATTGATTGCTAATTTTATTACTTTACGCTTGGTTTCCAACTGGTTAAGTTTAGGCCCTCTACAGTAGGTTTAAAAAAATAAATAAAAAAATAGGGCGAAGAAAACTTTTTTTTCCTATAGGGCAAAGAAAACGTTTTAATTTGTTTTACCTACTTTCTATAGAAGCATCTAAGAATGAAGTTCTATAGAAAGTAGGTCTGCATCCCCTTAACACTTTCAGTGCCACTCACGAGATTTCTCGTTTTTTTTTATAGGTGGTTGCATGCCACTCACGAGATTTCTCTGATTTTTATTTTTTTTTTTGCGATCTGAAAAATTATTGCATCACCCGAGCCTACCCGAGTATAGCCGAGGGGCGCCGGCGATCACTGTGGAAAAAAGCGCCCCCTGTCGTCTCCCAGATGACATAAGTGATTTTGGAATGGACTCAATGAAAATGAATGGGGAAAAAAATCCGGTACTCCACATTTTCCAGTTCACTGATCCAGCCGGGGTTACTAGAGTTCATTCTGGAGCCTCAGATCCCCGTGGATCATGGAGTTCTACTGTATCGCGTTGGATCCATACACGTATCGATTTTTTCGAATGGTGATCAGGAATTGGAATATACCAGTTGGATACCATCTGATGTCAGGTAAGGACTCTATGTTATCAGTGGTAGGATAATCAGAGTAAGTTTGATGAAGTTATAAGCTGTTTTGTGAAATGTCTTCTTTCGGTTTCACTGTAAAAGTCCGTGAGGAAATCAACGGAGCGATTATCAGTGCGCGGCCGTAATGTGCGTGCGTGCACGTATAATATTGATCATCTAGCGTTTATTTGAAAACGATTCATAAAAAGGCCGACGAATATCAACGTTGTGGAATATTCCACTAAAAGACGATTTTCATAGAATGCTCCAGAATGAGCTGTTTTTTATATCAAAACGGTGGCTTTTCTAACTGCTCTGAAACGGCAATGACGCGATAAAAAAACAATCTGCCTTCACAGCACTGACTGGAAAATAGTCTTTGATAATGCGATGGGCAGATTAGACACATAGCCATAATTTAATACATAGATTAGGCGATATTAACGTTAACATTGGCGCCGATGGTGGCATTCAATCGGTAAAACGGAAAACCAGGCGTGGCGCTGAAAGTGTTAACAATTGTGTGTATTGAGCCGTACTGTATTGTACCCATTCTGCATCTGGTAATAAAATGTTCAATCAATCATTCCAATAATACACAGTTGGATGTGTTAGTTGGTTGGATGCACTTCAAGCTGCTTCCACATGAGGCAACTTCTCTCAAGCATTCCAATAATACACAGTTGGATGTGTTAGTTGGTTGGATGCACTTCAAGCTGCTTCCACATGGAGGCAACTTGTCTTTTTTGTAGTTGTGGGAACTACTTTTTCTGGCGGATGGTTTTTTCAATAAATCTTCGATTAATGTGTGTTTATTGTATAGCAATAAGGTTGGATGAATATGGCAGTTGTATAAAAGCATTACACCACTTGCAGTCATGATTTGTGAACAATAAACCATGCCTAGGGGGTCTAACGACCCTCGGCTGCGCCTCGGGCCTAACGACCACCCCTAGGCATGGTTTATTGTTCACAAACCACTCCTGCGCATGATGTAATGCTTAAATAAAATAATAAAAATTTATACAATTTTCAATCTATTAATCAATCAAAGCGGGGAACATAGAACCCGGGGAACATAGGGATGATCCCGTCTGCCCCATTGTTCTGACTAGGATTATGTTCCTGTTGGCCTTTTTGAGTCTGACGTGGACGAGAATATATATACTGTATATATATAATATTGTCAATGGAGAGTTTAGTACTTTACAGAAGAACTGGTATTTATTATTACAAACATAAATGCATGACAATACACTATCTGCTCCAAGATGTGTTTAACACACTACAGCGAACTCCCTAGAAACGGGTTGTACCATTTATCTGCACCAAGGTTGAGTACCATTAACATTACACTGCTCTGTATACTACACTTGCACACATTTCTTTGTGTTCTAATACCAGAAGAGCAGTATAGAAATGCAGTCATTCTTCAATCATTCATTCATCAATTCTATTAGAAAGATAATTGTAATTGTAATCCCTTATGTGGCCAGTAGATGGGGCGATTGCCTCAGGTGAAGTGGTAAAGAGTACCCAACACCAATGGTGGAAGAAATACCCACAACCTTTACTCAATATAGAAATACGCGGATAGAATGGTGCTCTGCTGAGAAATGAAAGTCCTTCAAGTCAGAATCCTTAATGATAAAAGACAGAACCCTTACTGATAAAAGACAGACTCCTTACTAGTGATAAAAGATAGAACCCTTAATGATATATTGAGTAGGCCTACAGCCTGAGGAGCTCTGGTTGTGTGTTTCCTTAGCCTTGAATTTTACATGTGAAATTGTAGCACTGTCTGTGTTATGATGTACGTACGTAGTATTTTGTAATGGTGTAGAGGTGTAGTAATAAGACTCCGGATACAGGATTACTCTTTAGCCTTTAGCATATTTAGTCAAGCATAGCAGGGTACAAGCAGGGCTGCCTGGGAGAAATGCGAGGCCCTGTGCGAGATTTAAACGCGAGGCCCCCCCCCCCCCCCCCCCCCCCAAAGGTAAAAAAAATATATATAATTTTTATTTTTATTTTTTCATACAGTCAACATATTCTTAAATAATAGCGCTGCCCGAGGCTGGGCATGATACAGTCAACATATAGCAAGAGAGAGAGCGAGAGAGAGCTCCCGTTCTACAGTCAATATACAGTGTACAGAGAGAGAGAGAGAGAGAGAGAGAGAGAGAGAGACACACATTGGAAAGAAATTGAAATGCTATTTGGCCCTAAACAGAGAGTACACAGTGGCAGAATACCTGAGCACTGTGACTGAAGATCCTTGACTAGGTACAGACTCAGCGAGCACAGCCTAGCCATCGAGAAAGGCCGCCATAGGCAGACTGTGTGTGTTAGAAAGAGAGAGAGAGAGAGAGCATGTGTGTTTGTCGTGTGTGTGTGTGAGAGAGAGAGCATGTATGAGAGAGATAAGCAAAGATGACCCCCTAAAGGATATTCAACTTTTAATGAAAGAACAAAACAGAAGGAAAAGATAACTTCACAAAGGCAACATGAATATACATAGATCCAAAAGGACAAAGATCAACACTTAAATCCAAAGAGAAGAGGGTCTATACCAGAGAAAACAAAGCAGCAAGGAGCCAATGGCCGACATCAGCTAAATAGGCTAGCCAGGTAGGCTACTGACACCAGGCCACACACAGCTTTGGCCAACGGCCCAACGCTACCCAAGCTACACAAACGACTAAGACAATTCATTCACACACAGCACATGTCGTATCTCCAAATGTTGTGAAGTAACATGTTTTGCCTGGAAAAAAACATCGTTATTAACAAAACATTCGGGAGGGGAAGGAAGGAAGAGTGGGGTAATGTCATGACATTTTCATTCATCTTACCTGCACCAAGGAACGCAGGGCGAAAGGCCGCAACACAGGTCTCCACGTTGACGAAAGGCCTCTCGCTGGCGGGACAAAAATAAGCTATGGCCGGAGCCTTGTCATGGTGCAGGCCCGACTACATCTTCTGTCAAAGATGATGTCGTAGTCAGAGTGCCAGAACCCCCTGCTATTCTCACGGCTAATGTCAATGGTCGTAGCACAAGCTAACAGCTAACTCTAGGCTAACTGATAGCATCAAGCTAACGTTCCCAGCCGAGCGCAGCCGGCAGCTAACGTCGTAGCTAAACAGCTAACTGGCTAACAGTTAGCTCAACCCGGCTATCGCTAACCATTAGCTAACGCAGAAGCAAGCTATGCGGCTACCACTGAACAACTGTACAACGTGAGAAAAGCAATACAGGTGCTGACACCAGGCCACACACCGTTAGCTACTAGTACTTAGTACTACAACAGCTAGTCGGCCAGTTTGGCTCCAGAGAGAGAGAGAGAGAGAGAGAGATCCACGGCGGGAATAGAATATAGTTAATAGAATAGGTTAAAAACTCACCAAACGTCCAAGAGGATGGAGACAACCGTGTGGAGTTGACGAAGTTCATCTGCCAAATGACCATCCTCTTCATCTTGGCTGCATGCGCTGTCTCTAGGTTAGCTAACGCTAGTTAGCCTTTAGCTAAGCTAGCTACTAGCCGACATCATCATGGCTATATCCCGACTGCACCATGACAAGGCTCCACCATAGCTTCTTTTTGTCCCGCCAGCGAGAGGCCTTTCGTCAACGTTCCTTGGTGACCGACCGACTGATAATGACCGACCTCTTCGTCTTGGCTGGCATAACTAAGCATAACCTCCAAAGCTGCACGCGCGAAATAGTCAAACGCAGCTGACGCACGCCGGCGTACGGTACACATGATGTAACCACTCCCTTCGTTGAAACCAATAGTATGTCTGCTGCAGAGCCCCAGAGCTCCAATAGTGAGTATGTCTGCAGACCCAGGAACAAGTCAGACACATTCTACAAATGTGTCTAATGTGAAATATATAAGCATATAAGCAAAACTAGATTTTAGGTCTGTGATGAAAAAGGGCCTCGCGGGAAGGGGGGCCTCGCAAAAAAAAAAAAAAAAAAAAAAAAAAAATTTAAACATTTTTTTAATTTTTTGTGTGCGAGGCCCCCCTTCCCGCGAGGCCCTGTGCGACCGCACTGCTCGCACACCCCCTGAGGCGGCCCTGGGTACAAGCATGGTCTATCATCATACAGCATCGTGTACTCTTCTTCTGCTCTTCACCTGTATGCATAACATGGCATTCTATTAACTGCGCCCCATAGTGGAGACTCTTGTACCTTATTCAGTAAAAGCTTTATTGCATATTATCACAAGGAAAGCTCTGTTAATAAATTTTTTTTATATTAATTGGCCCCTTGAGGCTCCTTTTGCCGAGTTGTTTATCTATCTCTACGTATAGTATTTAGTTTTACATTTACATTTAGTCATTTAGCTGACACTTGTATCCAAAGCGACTTACAAGTTTTGTTTCCTTATAGAGTGTTTGCACCGACGTCACGATTTGGTCAGTAACCCGGATGCGCGGACAGTTCATTTACATTTACATTTAGTCATTTAGCTGACGCTTTTATCCAAAGCGACTTACAAGTTCTGTACGACAAGTCATCAGGAAGGGTACAACAATCAGCTGAGTAACAATGTTCATCAAAGTGTTGCGTGTTACAGTGTAGGTTAGTTTATTAGGACAAGTGCATGACAGTAAGGTTAGCTAGGGTTAGAGTTTTTTTTTTTAATGTTTTATTATTATTTCAGATAATGGTTGAAGAAGTGCGTCTTAAGTCGACGGCGGAAGATTGGACGTGTTTCGGCTGTCCTAACTGGGGTGAATTAATTCCACCATTGTGGGGCAAGGACTGAGAATAGGCGGCATCTCTTTGATGACCCTCTCGGGGCTTGGATAGGAGTAGGTCTGAGGCGGCCAGAAGATGCAGAGCGTAGGGGTCTTGAGGGTGTGTAGTTAGAGATCATTGACCGGAGGTAGGCGGGAGCGGTTCCCTTTGCCGCACGGTATGCTAGGTCGAGGTCAGGCGGGCCGCTGCATTCTGAATGAGTTGAAGAGGCTTGGTGGCAGTGGCCGGGAGGCCAGCGAGCAGTGCGTTGCAGTAGTTGAGGCGGGAGATGACTGTTGATTGGACAAGGAGTTGGGTGGCTTCTTTTGTCAGGAAGGGGCGGATCCTTCTGACGTCTGCAGGTTCTGGTTGTCGCTGCGATGTGAGCAGAGAAGTTCAACTGGTCGTCGAGGACAACACCAAGGTTCTTACAGTCGTTACATTATGGCGATAATGGGATTTAAACATCAGACTGGATTGCATGCTGAATGTTTGATTTAAGTTAACTTTTTAGGATTTTAGGATGTCTAAACTACAGAAAAGTTCAGGAAAGCGTGTGGAAGCTGCTAGAACATACAGAGAAGGACTTAGTCGGCAGGAAAGGGTGCGATATTCTCATAAACTCAGACTAATAGGTGGTGAAGATCCGTGCGAGCTGGCTCCTTCCTCTTGGAGTTACTTATGACCCGACAATTCTGCCTTCTATTGCCTATCCCGACATAGTGAACTACCTCGTTTTTTCACCAAGCCCATACACAGATGAAGACCTTAAATCTTACAAATGTTTAGATGCTTATTCCTACTATTGCCTAGGTGTACAATAGTGGTTACATCATTTTCGTTTTTTTCTGTTCCACTTAATGTATTTCCCCATTGACCATTTCTAAATCGGCTCGTTTGAGATAAATAAAGCATTAACGTTGCCATGGTGTACCTTTCTGTGCGTATTTATCCACAATCTATAGCTCAACATGAAAATATTTGCAATTAATCGTAAAGGTAGCAAAATAACAACGTTTATGTTTTCGTTCGCTGGGAAACTACACTGCTATTTGGCGCTGCTGACTGACGTCACCACAGCATAGACACCTGCCTGTAGTCACAGACCTAGGATCAGATTTCCCTTACATTCGATAAGCTTAACAATTCGTACAATGGGAAAATAACTGACCCGCCTGAATCTGTGGCTAGTATCTCTCTGGTGATCATATCCATTTATCAGATGAAGCCAAACACCATTTCTAAAAGCAACAACCACGTTATCATTATTTGTATTCACTGCATATTAAATCACTGTAAATACTAATGTAAATCATTATTTTGTTGTACATATTGTGTATAGTTTATAACGTTATTGTTTTTACGGCGGGCCCTACATGCCCCGATTTAAAATGGTTATCTCCTCTTTGTATACTTTTTAGAGAATATACAGCCTTATAAATATCGTTCTTATTTACTTTTGTCCTCACAGACAAAGTATTCTGCTCAGGGAACTTATGGACACGACAGTAGTAGTTATAAGGTTTTTGAGCTTGTAACGTTAGTTAGCTATCGTGGCATCAGCCGGACGTGACGTGTAGTTAGCTAGCTTGCATGATGCATGCAGTGCACAGGTCTGAGAAGAGGACCTGCACATTTTACTCTGTCCCGAAACGCCTCTACATGCCCCGATTTAAAATGGTTAACGACAGTAGACATTGCTAAGGTCTAGTACGTTTAGCGAGGTAACGTTAACATTAGCTAGCTAGCTAGCTTGCTGGCTGTGACGTGGATCAGGCGACAGCACTGAACAGGCTGCCTAGTGAACAACAGGCTGCCTAATGGTAAATGTAGTTCTTTTTTTTTACGACAAATTAAAAACCTTATAACTACCTTTATTTCAACCAAAAATGCTTAAACAATACTTAGTGGTATAACTCATTTTGAAATTCGAATGCGGCAGAATTGTTACAATAGCCGATAATCCATTTTTCCAATGATGAATCTCTATACGGGTGGAACAACCAGTGATGTCAGACTACACCTCCCTATTGCCTGGTGTGTGGATGGGTGAGCGAGGCATAGTATCAGCTCATCGATGACATGTCATGTCATGTGTATAGTGAAAGCCAAGGTAGGCGATTCAATAACGTTACTAGATTGACTGATCTTTACATTTGAATTTATTTTCTAATAGTCTACTAGTACAAATGTTTGGATCAAAATGCTGATCGTTACTTTGGTAGTTCGTTCAGACAGGAGAGGAGAGGGGGTGTTCGCCTCCTTTTTTGCACTCTTCTCCCTGATTTGTAATAGCTTTTGGCAATCTGAAGTACTCCAAATGCTTTTCCCGGTCCGACCGATTAGTACAGCCAAAGACACAGCAATAATTGACCATTTTGAGCAACAATGACCAGGAACAGTTGCTAGTTCGCCTGTGTTGGATACATTCAGTATTGCCCAAATGGGCGACCTCCATTTTGATGACGCGCCGTGAAAACACTCTTGTTTTCGAATTGGATGTTACTTCTGTTTAGGCAGCACTCAGCAGCGTGCCAGCCATGTTGATTTGCAGCCCTTTGATCCTCTCAAACAACTCAAGACAACTCTACTGTTCGACAAACCGAATTCCACTGCAGGAGACCACAGACGCAACACGCCTTGGTCTGACGTCTCGGTCACGCCGGGTAAAGGCGACAACGCTCACTGAGCACGCCCGCACCACTTGGGTTTTGTAAAGTGCAAAGTGCTGCCTGCTGTTTGGCTTGCAAACAAGAGCTTTGCTCTCTGAAAAGGACCTAAATGGACTCTATTGTCGGTCCATTTTAAGTGTCTCTCCATGGGCAGCCGGAGGGCGCTGCAGGGACAGCCCCAGGGGTTCCGGGGATGAAAGGACGGGGCACACTGATGTATGCTCCGGTCGACACTTTTGTCGCCTCCGTTTTTGTGAAAAGGCCGACATCGATCGCTGGCGTCGGTGCAAAAAGGCTGTGAGTGTTGAGAAGCCATCACATGCCAGGCAGCGTTTGGACCGGCTTTCGGAACATACTGGGATCGTCGATGTGTTTTTCCACACGACTTCAGTCACTCTCAGCGGGGGAGCGCTTTCTTTTTTTTCACTTTTTCTCCTCCTGTTTTTCTGTGTTTTCTCCCATCCCAATTTAGTTGTGCCAATTCCCCCCCTCCCCTTCCTGGTCATTGCTCGCATGTGCCCCCCACTGGTCGGTCTATGGAGGGTTGATCGATACTATCACATGTCCCCTCCGATACATGCGGAGTCAGCCAGCCACTTCTTTTCACCTGCCAGCGCAGACTCTCATTGGTGAGGTGTAACGTGTGGGAGGCTCACACTACCCTCACCATCTCCCTTCCTCGCTGTGCAGGCGCCCTGAGCGACCTGTAGGAGTCGCTGTTTACAACGACCAGATTACCACCCACCGGCTTCCCTCCCGCTGACTCTGCCAATTGAGCCAGTATGACGGCCGGCCAAGCCGGAGGCAACGCTGACAGCCGGATTCGATACCAGTGTCTCTCACATTGGTGATGATCGCTTAGTCCACTGTGCCACCCAGCCGCCCAGCGGGGGAGGGCTTTTAATTTTTCTGGACTTCTTTATCCTAAAGGAGAACTACGCCCCAATTTAAGAATTCATACATGTTGTTCCCCTGGTCTAAGGCGGTCCAAAGATATTAGTGAATGTGAGCAACTCTCCCTAATCTAAAAACTAAAACTTGTCATGTCATCAATTTGGCGGCCATCTTGTCATAAATCATACCCTTAGAATGTATTAGGAAAAATTAACCATTCCCACATTGTATATATATAATATAAATAATATATAATATAAAACAAACATAAATGTAGACATTGTCTTAACAATTAATATCGAGAAAATCCTTTCAGATTGTCATGGTATCTTTTTATTTCTGTTTGGCCCAGCCCAAGCCTGCTTTCCGTTTAGCTCAGCTCAAGCTGCTTTCCGTTTAGCCCAGCTCAAGCTGCCTTCTGTTTAGCCCAGCTCAAGCTGCCTTCCGTTTAGCCCAGCTCAAGCTGCCTTCTGTTTAGGCCAGCTCAAGCCACTTTCCATTTGGCCCAGGCCAAGTCATTTGAGGGAATCCCTGGAAGAGCTCAGGCATCAGCAGACAACAGGATGTTGCTTTTTCAATTTGCCTTCCTTGTTTTGTTTTTTATTTCCTGAGATTGAACTTTGCAGGTCTTCTTTGATCATACTCTGTTCTTTGATCGTTGACTGTTGCTATATTCTATAATTAGAACCCTTCAGACACAGAACCATATACTGTAACTCCGGTTTCACGGTTTGACATATTTCGGGGCAGTCCATGAATTTGCAGTTGTAAAGTCAATCCAAATCACCTGGAGTGTGAATGTTATCACCAGAAAGCAATCAACCTCTACTGTATTTAACAATGAATGAACACAACACTCTAACTTACCATATTTAGATGATACCATTTGAAAACATTCCTCTGAAAACTTAAAAGGGAGTTATATGTTTCTTAGTTTGACGTATGAGGTGTGTTATCCTCCATCTCTCTCTGTTACGACATCTTTAGACGAGTGGTTTGATTTACTACGGCTAAATTGGATCAAGCTGGTGGGTTATTATGTGTCAAAATTCAGAAGGGGGGATTCCAAAAAGGACACATTTCCTTCAAATGGACCATTAACAACGAGGGAACCAAGCAGGAAGCTAACATCTCCCCCTGGATCTAACCAAGCAGGAAGCTAACATCTCCCCCTGGATCTAACCAAGCAGGAAGCTAACATCTCCCCCTGGATCTAACCAAGCAGGAAGCTAACATCTCCCCCTGGATCTAACCAAGCAGGAAGCTAACATCTCCCCCTGGATCTAACCAAGCAGGAAGCTAACATCTCCCCCTGGATCTAACCAAGCAGGAAGCTAACATCTCCCCCTGGATCTAACCAAGCAGGAAGCTAACATCTCCCCCTGGATCTAACCAAGCAGGAAGCTACTGTAACTGTTTCACCAACAGGCCACGGTTGCCAGTGGATTCATAAATTCACCAGACACATTCATTATTCTCTCTGCCAAATTCAGTTTTTAAATAGAATAGACTCATACTGAGTTAAATTACCCTTTTCACTACCTAACCCCACGGGTAAAAACAAGCTGATTTCAAAATGACACGGCCGTCACATTACATGAGATCTTACTTCATCTCATTATTGAAAGTCTGTCACATTATCAAAAGACCCATGGAATATATGACCTAACAATCTCTCTCAATCAATACATTTTTCTTTCTGGTAAACAAAAAACAAGTGACCAAGTGAGGTGATAAGGAAATCTTTAACCTGTTAAGCTGTAGCCCTATTTTCAGAGATTTCACCTAAAGGTACATGCCTAAGTAAATGAAAGATTGCTCCACTTCTACAAGGCCAATTTGCATGTTCTATGGACCTGGGGGCAGGGCCGCCTGGGAGAAATGCGAGGCCCTGTGCGAGATTTAAACGCGAGCCCCCCCCCCCAAAAGGTAAAATATATATATATATATATATATATATATATATATATATATATATATATATATATATATATATATTTTTTTTTTTTCATACAGTCAACATATTCTTAAATAATAGCGCTGCCCGAGGCTGGGCATGATACAGTCAACATATAGCAAGAGAGAGCGAGAGAGAGCTCCCGTTCTACAGTCAATATACAGTGTACAGAGAGAGAGAGAGAGAGGAGAGAGAGAGAGAGACACATTGGAAAGAAATTGAAATGCTATTTGCCCTAAACAGAGAGTACACAGTGGCAGAATACCTGAGCACTGTGACTGAAGATCCTTGACTAGGTAAAGACTCAGCGAGCACAGCCTAGCCATCGAGAAAGGCCGCCATAGGCAGACTGTGTGTGTTAGAAGAGAGAGAGAGAGAGAGAGAGAGCATGTGTGTTTGTGTGTTAGAGAGAGAGAGCATGTCTGTGTGTCGTGTGTGTGTGTGTTAGAGAGAGAGCATGTATGAGAGAGATAAGCAAAGATGAGCCCCTAAAGGATATTCAACTTTTAATGGAAGAACAAAACAGAAGGAAAAGATAACTTCACAAAGGCAACATGAATATACATAGATCCAAAAGGACAACGATCAACACTTAAATCCAAAGAGAAGAGGGTCTATACCAGAGAAAACAAAGCAGCAAGGAGCCAATGGCCGACATCAGCTAAATAGGCTAGCCAGGTACTGACACCAGGCCACACACAGCTTTGGCCAACGCTACCCAAGCTACACAAACGACCAAGACAATTCACACACAGCACATGTCGTATCTCCAAATGTTGTGAAGTAACATATGTTTTGCCTAGAAAAAAACATTGTTATTAACAAAACATTCGGGAGGGGAAGGAAGGAAGAGTGGGGTAATGTCATGACATCTTACCTGCACCAAGGAACGCAGGGCGAAAGGCCGCAACACAGGTCTCCACGTTGACGAAAGGCC
Organism: Notolepis coatsorum; assembly: GCF_963971535.1. Lineage (NCBI taxonomy): Eukaryota > Metazoa > Chordata > Actinopteri > Aulopiformes > Paralepididae > Notolepis > Notolepis coatsorum. The sequence continues at coordinate 45,547,992 of NC_140179.1, forward strand.
TCTCGCTGGCGGGACAAAAAGAAGCTATGGCCGGAGCCTTGTCATGGTGCAGGCCCGACTACATCTTCTGTCAAAGATGATGTCGTAGTCAGAGAGTGCCAGGGCCCGCTATTCTCACGGCTAATGTCAATGGTCGTAGCACAAGCTAACAGCTAACTCTAGGCTAACTGATAGCATCAAGCTAACGTTCCCAGGCGAGCGAAAACGAGCAGCTAACGTCGTAGCTAAACAGCTAACTGGCTAACAGTTAGCTCAACCCGGCTATCGCTAACCACTAGCTAACGCAGAAGCAAGCTATGCGGCTACCACTTAAAAACTGTACAACGTGAGAAAAGCAATACAGGCCAACACTTCAGACAGCCGCTGTGTTTTCCTCTTCTCATACGAAGAGAGAAGGGAAAAAGAAAGCAATACACGTCCCACTACAGAGTGGTGTTTACCATAGCGGTGCCGACAACAAGTCCCTCGCGGACTATAGCCGACTTGAGCATGGAGATATTCTCATAATGAAACACCAAGCTCACCTCCCTCGCACCAGGTGCTGACACCAGGCCACACACCTTTAGCTACTAGTACTACAACAGCTAGTCGGCCCATTTGGCTCCCGAGAGAGAGAGAGAGAGAGAGAGAGAGAGAGAGAGAGAGAGAGAGAGAGAGAGAGAGAGAGAGAGAGAGAGAGAGAGAGAGAGAGAGAGAGAGAGATATCCACGGCGGGAATAGAATAGAGTGCATTAAAAACTCACCAAACGTCCAAGAGGATGGAGACAACCGCGTGGAGTTGACGAAGTTCATCTGCCAAACGACCGTCCTCTTCATCTTGGCATAACAATGCTGCACGCGCTGTCTCTAGGTTAGCTAACGCTAGTTAGCCTTTAGCTAAGCTAGCTACTAGCCGACATCATCATGGCTATATCCCGACTGAACCACACGTTAGCACTCAATATTATAACGTAGCTAAAGCTAACTAGCTGTCCCTGTCTTTAGCCGGGATGGCTAGCCTGACTGAACTGTCTAACATGCAACAACTTTCATCTTCAGTCCATCTGCCGAACGATGTCCTCTTCATCTTGGCTGGCATGACCTCCAATGCTGCACGCGCGAAATAGTCAGACTCTACCTTACCTGTAACCCCTCCCCTCATTGAAACCAATTCTGCTGCAGAGCCTCAGAGCTGCCTCCAATAGTGTATCTGCAGAGCCGCAGAGCCAGGAACAAGTCAGACACATTCTACAAACGTGTCTAATGTGAAATATATAAGCATATAAGCAAAACTAGATTTGAGGTCTGTGATGAAAAAGGGCCTCGCGGGAAGGGGGGCCTCGCAAAAAATAAAAAATTTAATAAAAAAATTAAATAATAAATACATTTTTTAATTTTTAAATTTTCTTTTATTTTCTTTTGTGCAAGGCCCCCCTTCCCGCGAGGCCCTGTGCGACCGCACTGCTCGCACACCCCCTGAGGCGGCCCTGCCTGGGGGTATGTATTTCCAGTATAAAACATCGGTAAAAATGAAAATATACACTTTGACTGCTGTTTTGATAGGCTTATGGTCTTTACTCTTGGCTAAAAAAAATCATAAAAAAAAACATTAACATCCAAGGGCCCATGAGGACGATTCGCAATGCCACTTTGCTGACCTCTAGCGGCTCGGATATGCATTTCTTTTAATACAATATATAGATAGAATTAAATTTGTTGCCTGTCGATTGCCCTTTCAGGTGACAAAATCCACTCAGCGGTTCTCGAGCTACATGCCGATAGTGTGAGGCGTGTGCCAAAGTACACATTACCACCCCGACTCCCGGGGCTCTCGCTCCGTCAATCATTTGGCGATCTCGAAAAAATTTGGACAGGGTTGTAGCCAATGAGTGTGGCTTTCCAATGATACCCCAAATGGGGATCTAATACGGTCTCTATTGATCGATTTATGATAAAGAAAAGTAGGGCTTAACAGGCTAAATGAGAAAATAACTTGGAGCATCTTCACGTTTCTCCATCAGAAGACCTGCCGAGTCTGTAAATAGCACTTCTGAAATACTGGAGAGTTAGTCTGGATCAGCGCCATGAGACTGTGGGTATAAGCATGTCGTTGGTCGACTATTTCAGTCGTAATCCTCCTCCCCTTCCTCTATCTGAGACACTATTTTGCAAGGCCACCGTTGCGGCTTAGTGCCGCCCAGGATGATTGTGATTGGTTTAAAGAAATACAAACAAGCCAGAGCATTTACCCCCCTATACCGGAATAATAATAGTGTAACTGAGAGATTTTAACCCATGGCCATATGATCCACAGGCAGCCACACTAACCTGCAGAGCAAAAGGATCCGACCCGTTAGCAGGTGCTGGTTTACTGCGACCGACTAATCCATAGTTAACTTTAGATACATCCTCCCCCCGAGAAGTGCATCCTTGCACGTTCTTTCATCCACGCAAACACTTTTCTCCCGGGTTAATAAAAAATAACTAAACCCAATCGCGTGGATATAGGGGACTGTGAGGATACTGTACACACACACACACGCGCTTGTGCGCTCCGTATGTACAGTATCTTCACTAAGCCGCCTGCCTCACCTGCTGCATCATTAATAACCCAATCGCGTGGATATAGTGGAATAGACTAACCAATAGATTAACGAATTCCATAAATCTATAGTTTATTAATGCAGCAACTGATGCAGGCAGCTTGGTGAAGATACTGTACTTACGGAGTGCTCTGTGTGTGTGTGTGTGTGTGTGTGTGTGTGTGTGTGTGTGTGTGTGTGTGTGTGTGTGTGTGTGTGTGTGTGTGTGTGTGTGTGTGTGTGTATGTACAGTATGCTCACAGTATCCTGCAGTGGTTGCTGCATCGTTAATAAGCTACTGTATAGATTTATATTGAATTAGTTAATCTATTGGTTAGTCTATTCCACTATATCCATGTGATTGTGTTTAGTTCTTGTTTATTTAGTCATTTGCAGTGTGTGTGTGTGCAGGGGTGTAGCTCCAGATTCTGGGCCCCATGAAAGAATGTATTTGTATGCCCCCAGTGAATGCGAGCGCGCGTAAGCGCGTGAGCGGATTTTCTTTGGGCCATTTTTGTATTGATGAAAACGCATAATATGGTTTTTACCTATACATTCGGATCAGCAGTTTAGCACCTGCACTGTTGGTGGGTGAGCCTAGTAAAGGATGTCGCATTGCGTTCATCTTCAATGAATGGACCAATGCAATAGTCTACCAAAGCCCCCCCTCTCTCTCTATATATCTCACACACACACACACACACACACACACACACACACACACACACACACACACACACACACACACACACACACACACACACACACACACACACACACACACACACACACACACACACACAGAGACACACACACACACAGAGACACACACACACACACACACACACACACACACACACACACACACACACAGAGACACACACACACACAGAGACACACACACACACACACACTTCAGAAACAAACATAGTATCAATGAGAGCATCAATAATACACCTGCGTGATTTTTTTTTGGGGCCCCCCCCCCAGTGCTGGGCCCTTGGAATCATCCTAAGCTACCCCCCCCCCCCCCCCAGCTACGCCCCTGTGTGTGTGTGTATTGCTCACAATGCCTCATTGAGTCATGACTATAAATGTAAAACGTAATTGTTAATGATATAAATATTGTCGTATTTATTATCATTATAATTATTTAATTCCGAGGATGTCTGTAGAATTGACGTGAACGCAATCACCATCAACTATTTATCTCAAATGAAGCCTTTTACCAGTTTCATCACTGTGCATTGTACAGCAGGGGACACACACACCACTGAGGATAAACGGGGCTACCGTGGACAGGGTGAGCAGCTTCAAGTACCTGGGGGTCCACATCTCAGAGGACCTGACATGGACAACACACATAGACTCAGTCGTAAAGAAGGCGAAGCATAGCGCCTCTACCACCTGAGACAGTTAAGGAAGTTCAGAGTATCAGGGAAGATACTCCAGTCCTTCTACTCCGGAGCTGTAGAGAGCATCTTGACTGGAAAAACATCACTGCCTGGTATGGAAACAGCACGGCACAGGACAAGAAGGCCCTACAGAGAGTGGTGCGCTCAGCTGAGCATACTTCGGGTATTGCACTACCACCCCTGCAGGTCTTACATAACAAGAGGTGCAAATCCAGAGCCTGCAGAATAATGAAAGACCCTCACCACCCCAACAACAGCCTGTTCAAGCTGCTGCGGTCAGGCAAACGCCTGCGAACACCAGCAACTAGGACAGAGAGACTTCGGCTCAGCTTCTTCCCCCAGGCCATCAGAGTCTTGAACACTGAACTCTCCACACACAAGCACACATGAGCACACACACATTTGGTTGGATGTTGTATTGTTTGTGCTATATAATGACAATACATTTGAATCTAATCTAATCTAATTTTGAATTGCTTTCGCACTACCTGACGAGGTTGAATATTTCCCCCATAAGGGTCAACACGAAGCAGACGCAATGGATAGCCTCTCCTTATAAGGATCTGGTGCAGCGTTTCTGTATACAAATGAAGGTGTACGAGAACGCGCTTGCAGTTTAAGAATGAGTCAAGTCAAGTCAAGTCAATTTTATTTATATAGCACATTTCTAAGCAGCGGCAACTGGCACCAAAGTGCTTCACAGGCAGGTTAGGATAAAAGACAAAAATATAACGATGCAAGATATAAAATAAAAAACACAGTAAAACAATGAATGTAATAAAAACAGGTAGGACACAGTGAAGCAAAGAACATAAAAATGGGCCAGGGGTCTAGTGGTGATTAAGTGGGGGGGAAGGCCAGGGAGAACAAGTAGGTTTTTAAAAGTGATTTAAAAACCTGCAAGGTCTGGGCGGCCTGTATATTGAGGGGGAGGCTGTTCCACTAAAGTCTAGGCGCTGCGGCGGAGAAGGCTCTGGCTTGAGCCTAGTTCTAGGCAGTGACGTTTTTCATTCATGGGAGCCCAGCTGCAATGATTTTGGCCACCTACGAAGACCGCTTCACTTGTTCAGGAATCCGGAGGAGGGCTTTCATAAATTTGTTAGTACAAACTTTTTACAAAGATACTTACGAACAGGTATAGATCCAATGACACTATATTGGTGTGGCACTTGTAGAGTTGCAATAGAAGGTTATTTTTCTCTTGTGGAGGGTTAACTTTTTGGTAAACTGCTATGTATGTTGTTGATTGTTGTTTGGTTATAGAAGGGATAGGTCTGGTTTTTGGAACCCTAGCCTTATCTGCTACTTACCAATGGTATTGTCAATTGGTAGAATCATTTATCAGCACAATCCATGCAGTTTCCATGCTGCATATTTACAGAAGCCTAGTCAGATCTGCTCCAGTTTGTTAGTCTGAATTAGATCAAGCTGTCAAAACAAAAAGCAGGCTCTAGGGTCTAGGCTGTAGGCTGCATGGGTCAGATAAAATAGACTATCAAAAAAATTATGTACAACTGAATAGATTATGCACAGTGAACTGGAAGCTAATAAATGTTACTGTACCGACCGTATAACAAAATGTGCTGTATCCTTCAATTAATGTCTTAAAATTAACCTTTTTTCATCTTTGACGGTGAATAACACCATGCTAACATAGCACCTTCTTGAGATCAAGTGTACAAAACATCTAAGCAAATTAATAAAGGGCAGATGATTTACAGGGTTTTTTGTTGATACAGTACTGCATTTTGCCATCCGGACACATGCCACATTGCCATTTGAAATATGAATATAGAATATCAGGCCTATAAATTACCTTATTATGGCCATGTTACACATTTGGATCGGGCCAAATCACCTCTTTCCAATGGCAGAGTTCAATCTGGATTTAGTACCACCAGGCGCCCCTGACAGGGCAGCAAAAACATGAATGAAATCTATTGTAAGTACAGTCACTTTTTTGTAATGTAAATAGCTCCGCCATTTTTCATCTGATTGAGCTACGTTCTTTTCCAGACGTTCGCAGAAAGGTAAAGAAACAAACTATGTTCTATTTTATGGCAATAACCCTCAGGTTTGTTCAACGTGTGAGATACAGTATGATCCCGAAAATAACGTTGACAAATTATTTCACGTCAGACAGCAAGTTTGACAGGGGCTAGCGTGGGCTAGGTAGTGTCGTTTTTAATGTAGTTCACTCATACAGAACCAAGCATTTCACGTGTATTTTATTGTGACAATTAATAAACAAACTTGAACTTGAAAGTAATTTTGGGATTATTCTTGAACCACTTATAGCACATGCACGAGTCTGGTCTCTTTTTGAAAGGAAACATTCTGAATCTTCTTCCACAACAGGAGGAATCACTGAGTCCTAATGTTATAGAGTTACAGAGGTTTGAACACACTGAAATAAAAGTTTTGTTCACGTACGTCTTTGTTTACTTGCAAACAGATGCCTGCAAAAGAATTCCAGCTGAAACGGTTCCATAGCCATGAAGTCAGACTGTCCAAAGTTGATAACAATCCCACGGACAACATGTTTTTCTCATGTCTGTAGCGGTAATAATTTGGTACGGTTATCCAAAATGGCCGTCGATGCGCAAGTGAGTAAATCTCTAAACAGCCAACTTCTTCGCCTTTTTCTCTCCCTTTATCGTAGTAATAATCCCTCATGTAAGGTACCGTTAGCTCCAGAATTTCATTGGCTACAAAAACGGTAACTCTGTTAACAGGATATAGTAATGGAATAATAATGCTAATTAGATGTATGTATACATGTGACAATGAGTCCCTCTCCCGTGCTCGCTCCGGGCGACGGTTGTCCACTCTGATGGCGAGGTCGATGACGCCGTCCAGTTGCTCAGGAAGGTCCCGGAGAGCCAGCTCGTCCTTTATCCTCTCCGAAAGCCCCTCAACGAAGAGGACGACCACGGAGCGCTCCTCCCTAACCCGCCTCTCGGGCCACGATCTGGAAGTCAATGGCGTAGTCTGCCACCGAGCGGTCGCCCTGTCGACAGGCCGTGAGCCGGCGACCTGCCTCGTGCCGGGAGGTGTCGAAGACCTTCCGTAGCTCCCGGGTAAAGATGGTGACACTGTTGCAGATCGGTGATTCGTTCTCCCACTCCGCCGTGGCCCAGGAAAGGGCACGGCCTGTCAACAGGGTTATTATATATGCCACCCTGGACTGCTCAGTGGGAAACGTGCGGGGCTGCAGATGAGAGAACACTGTGTAAGGAACTCTCTGCAGCCCTCTGGACCCCCACCGAAGCGCTCTGGAGGAGGAAGATGAGGCTCCCGAGCCCCTACCCGGATAGGCGGTACCACCGCCCCTGCTGCTGCTGCTGACGCCGCATCTGCCGCCGCTGTTGTCGCCGCCTCTGCTGCAGCCTGATTGGCTCCCTGGATATTAGCGATGAGAGCTCCCAGACGTCGAAGCTCGACCCCCACTCGCTGTTGGTTGCGGTCGTGCTCAGTAATCAAAGCCCCCTGTGCCGCCAGCGCCGATCAGAGCTGGTCTGCTGGGTCCATACCTGGTCAGTCGATCTGTTACGGTTGTGGGTGTGTGGGTTGGACCCAAGCGCAGAGTGGCAGAGAGGAGACGGAATGCGAGGGTTGATTCTTTCCAAAAATAATAATGTCTTTATTATTTGTCCACAGTGGAAAGTTCAATGCACGTAGCAAACAATAAGGGTGAGATAGGGAATCTCCACAACCCGGTATAATGAGGAAAATAAAAGATGAGAAAGCTGAGTCTGAAACAAAACAAAACAAAACACTTCACGGTGAAAACAATGAAAGAAGCTAAACTTCAAAGCGGAGTGAGTTATAAATATAACACGGCACTTGATGGTGCTATGGTCGAGCACATCACAGTACATACACTCAGGGATAATAAAGCATAAACGATAAACACAACAGAAAACGTATCCTCCAGACTGTTACGATTAGTCCTACGCTTCTTTGGCATGATGGACAGATGGACCCAGATGGCAGAGTATAGATGAGACCGGAGACAGAGCGTGACGATGAACAGTTTACTAACACACAAGGTACATACACGACACAGGTAACATTTAACAATGACCGCGCACAGCAGGGCAGGACAGACAGGACTATATACACAAGACTAATTGACAAGACACAGAGGGTAATTTACAAACAAGACACAGGTGTGGTAGACAGAAACAATAGAGCACAGAGTACTGGGAAAACAATAACAAACAACCAGACTAAAACATAATTACAAACCACAGACAGGGGAACACAAGACTAACAAAGTGGAGACAACAGATAATAAACACAACAAACACAACTGACAATAAATAACAATAAGTTGGTGTGTGAGCTGATGCCAGATTGGCATCAGCCCACCGGGTGGCAATGTAGACTGAGGGTTATTGTTAATGGGAGGTACTTGTGAATACTGTCTGAGTCCTGGTCCCACAGGGCCAGGACCGGAGGAAGTGTTACAGTACCCCGCCCTCGAAGGTCGACTCCCAGGCGACCCAACAGGCCCCCCGGGAACGGGGAGGGTGGGGGGGACGGAAGCCGCATCGGCGAAAAGAAGAGGGGGGAGGATGGGGGTTCGAGGGACGGGGCCTGCGGGAACAGGAACGGGGGGAGGGGGCTGACGAGGAGGGCTGGAGCAGGGAAGGATGGGAGGAAGAGACGACGGCTCCGGAGCGCGACCTGGGGCTAGGGTCTCCACGGTGGCGAGACCCCCCGCCGAACCCCGAACCGGAGGCTCCCTGGCGACAGGACGCGGTGCAGGACCCCCAACCGGGGTCCCTCCGGCAGCGGAATCCGACGTCTTCCTCCAGGTCTGCCATGGTGGTGGCTCGTCTTCTGGAACCTCCCAGGGCGGAGGAGACCTCGACCAGGCCGGCGAGGAAGACCTGCGGTCCTGGAAACCCCCTCCCCTGGGGCTGTGGCGTCGGGATCCGCGCCCCGTCCCCGACGCTCCCCTGCGGACCAGGCGACTTCCCACCCAGGGATCCAGCACCGGTGTGGCCGCGGCGCAAGCACCCGATATCATCGGTGCCGCTGGCCCAGCCACTGCGTCCCATGGTGCCAGACCCATAGCGGTCGCCTGGTCGGCACGCAGGACGGAAGCGCCCAGGATCCCGAGCGTGAAGCTGGCTCCGTCTCTCCTCTCTGCCGGGTCCAAGTTCGGCGCGGTCATTCTGTTACGATTAGTCCTACGCTTCTTTGGCATGATGGACAGATGGACCCAGATGGCAGAGTATAGATGAGACCGGAGACAGAGCGTGACGATGAACAGTTTACTAACACACAAGGTACATACACGACACAGGTAACATTTAACAATGACCGCGCACAGCAGGGCAGGACAGACAGGACTATATACACAAGACTAATTGACAAGACACAGAGGGTAATTTACAAACAAGACACAGGTGTGGTAGACAGAAACAATAGAGCACAGAGTACTGGGAAAACAATAACAAACAACCAGACTAAAACATAATTACAAACCACAGACAGGGGAACACAAGACTAACAAAGTGGAGACAACAGATAATAAACACAACAAACACAACTGACAATAAATAACAATAAGTTGGTGTGTGAGCTGATGCCAGATTGGCATCAGCCCACTGGGTGGCAATGTAGACTGAGGGTTATTGTTAATGGGAGGTACTTGTGAATACTGTCTGAGTCCTGGTCCCACAGGGCCAGGACCGGAGGAAGTGTTACACCAGACGGGAGCGATAAGAACGTCTGCAGACGACTGACAGAGAATACACCGGAGGGAACATTAAAAGGGAGACAAACAATACACAGCAGGCGTCAATCAGAGCAATCAAGACACATTAGGAGGAAGGAAAAGGGTGAAATACTCCAGGATAACGCCAGGACTCCTGCTCCTATGTGAGAGAACAAGCCCAAACGTCACATGTACAGTGTTATAGTAACATTATGTACAGTGATACAGGTATAAAAACACTATGGTAGCAAGTCATACTGGCCAGCAGTGTAACTAGTAAGAGTAGGTAAGGGATATATATATATATATATATATATATATATATATATATATATATATATATATATATATATATATATATATATATATATATATATATATATATATATATATATATACAGGTATGTAAAAAGGATTTTTTTTTTGTTTTGTTTAGTTTAGTTTGTCAGGGACCCTGTACAAAATACATTAATCTCAATTAATGAGAGGACATGCATTGCACCAGATTTAGTTACACATTAATTTCCGTCTGCAGGTAGACATACAAGAAATGCACAATATAAAATACGATTAAGAGATAATCAAATCACATAATAACATCATAACCACATTCCCTAATCCAAATCTACCCCGCTCCCCAGCCTCCCTCTATACCCACAGGGACCATACACACACACACACACACACACACACACACACACACACACACACACACACACACACACACACACACACACACACACACACACACACACACACACACACACACACACACACACACACACACACACACACACACACACACACACACATACACACACACACACACACAGAGAAGAATTATCATCAATGGACATTAAGAAATCATTGCAGGTATAAACATTAAACATTAACACTTTCAGTGCCAGCAGGGGGCACACAATTTAGTGCTTGAGTGCCACCACCCACTTCAATGATAGCGTTAAAACGCCTAATCTATGTTTTAAATTATGGCTATGTGTCTAATCTGCCCGTTGCTTATCAATGACTTGTTTGCAGTCAACATTGTCAAAACGGATTGTTTTTTTATCGGTTAATTTTCGTTTTATAGCATTTTGAAAAGCCCTCGTTTTCAAGGAAAATATAAAGATTCCGTGATAATCGCCCTTTACTGGAATATTCTAGAATACACAAAACCGTTGTAATTTTTCTGCCTATTTATGAATCGTTTTCAAATAAACGCTAGATTATCGATAGTATATGTGTACGTATGCACGCTATATAGGCGATCTGAAAAATCTATTATCTTATTTCCTGATCGCTCGCACAGCCACACAGCCACACACACATATGGAAAAAGCTTATATCTCCGTGAAAACAGGTCTGATTATCCTAAGACTGGTAAAATAGATTCCTTACCTGAGATCAGATGTTATCCAAAAAGATTATTCCAATTCCTGATCGCCATTCCAAATATCGATCACGCTTATTGATTGATTATTGGCTGCTGTAAATACATATTCCAGGCTGATTTTCGTCCCGCGATCACTGCCATGTCCATCAGATGGCTTGCCAGCTCATGGCTCCACCTCTAAAGATCTACAGATCCTAACTGATCCCAGATCCTAAGCGACTGACCTGCAGTTACACAGGGATGAGCTCCTGATGGGGCTGCTGTACCAACACGAGACTCGGTTGATGGAATATGAATTCAGATTGCTAATAAAAAAATAAAACGATATGCCTAGGTGAATAGGCAAAACAAATCTTTTAATATATATCACTATGAAACTTTTCCAGTTTGTTATGTACATAACAACCAAGAAAAAATGTATTGCAAGCAGTGTTAATTCTGTCAACAAAAATGATGACTAAATATGGTCGTCAACAAAGCTTTTTCCCCTGACGCAAAAACGAGACGCCACGTTAATGGAGATCATGTGACACTAACGTGACGAAATTATTCATGCAATGTCGTTGAGGAAATGAGGAAATGAGGACACAAAATGTAGTTTGCAAAATAAAATCTTGCTTAACACATTGGGCGCCAGACCCGAGATTTCTCGGGTTATCTCGCCAGCGGCTGAGCGGCAAAACCCGAGATTTCACGGGTTTTCATCTTTCTTTTCTTTTATTAGATTTTTTTATTCTATGCAGTGTCACGGACCTCGGTGGTACCATAGGAAATCATTCTGAGATCCCAAAAGTGCAATACCGGCCGCATCCTGCTAGGTGGCAGTATCGCCCACCCTTTGAAACCTTATTTCACACTGTGTGTCACATCTCATTTTCGTCCGAGCGGAGAATTTAGACCAAGCCAAGTAAATCGCTTCATCTGATCACTTCGAAATGCGTTGAGCACACTTGAGGCATATCTTGTGCCACTTCATGTCAGGGACCCGATCGACAGCAATCCTGGAAATCGCGATCAGACAATTGGAATATTCTTTTTGGGATACCTCCTAGTAAAGGTAAGGACTATATGACATCAATCCTACTTTGATCCAACAATGATTTCACATCGATCCGGCCGATCAACATATGTAGTATTCAAAACGAATGCCGTTACTGGCAATCAAAGCATCAAAAAACGACCCCCCCCCCTTTCATGCATTCATGATTAAACATAATACCTATTATATACATTTGATTTGGAAATAGTAGCGTGTCTAGATGAGCAACGCGAACGCTTTTAGCAAAATTCACATATCGTTACCAGGAATTAACCAGGATCACTCTGAAACTATACAATATTCACCACGGTATAACACACAAACGTATACATAAACAAATTTATTCTTTTTCACATGTTGAACGAAGGATAGTTACTGTCAAATGAGCCATAGTATTGTCTCCATAGCTATAATATAGAATATAGATATAGCCCTGCAAACACCGCAACGCACAGTGAAAATCCCTATCTTTTACAGCATTGGCACACTGACAAGGATGGCTAACACGGCTGCCGTTCAAAGTGTTAACGTTTATTCAACATCAACTTCAACGTCAACACTGTTTACTTGCTACTTGCTAGCTAACAGGAACTCGTTTGCCGACAGGAAAGTAACAAACATAATTGTCTGTGCGGAACCCTTATCCCCAACACATCGTTCTGTGGGTGAATTATTGTAATTTTCTGGGGTTTTGTGTGTCGCTCTAGTTGTATGGTTTTAGGGGCACCACTGTTATTCTGGGGGTGTTGTTTCCCCCGGGGAGATATGGGAGGACGGACCGGATGTTACGTTGTTGTGAAGCTAGCATATTAGCAGGTAGCTGTGTTGTGTATGAGCATTTGGCTGCCTGGTGCGCATGCGCGGTGACACCAATGGCGGAAATAGACGGCTCGCTCTGTAAGTACCACTCGTTTTGTAACAATGATTTAAACTGTTTATTAGCAACTCCGAGCCTCCAGACCCCACTGTAAAGCTGTGTTAAATCCATATTGTACGCTGGGTATCTTTGAAATTCATATCTGATATATTTTTGACCCACCCCAAGCCCCCCGATCACGCTTGGTAGTTTCTTTTTAGCCTGGTCGCGGCGTAGCTGAGAGTGACTGTGGATTCACTCGGTGCATCACAGTCACGAAAGGGGCTATCATGTACCATGTTTGGAGGAAAAAATATTATTGTTGGATGCATATATAGGCCCCCAAATACTGACATCAAAGTTTTTAATGATGCTTTTGCTTCTACTTTAGATGGAATTAACTTGGAAGGTAAAATGTGTACTCTGTTAGGTGACTTCAATATCAACTTGTTAGAAAACAATAGTCATTCTTTGACCGCTGACTTCCTAAACATCTTGTATTCTACTTATTTTCTGCCTCTCAATCATAAACCAACAAGAGTAACTAAGCAATCTGCCACTCTTATTGACAATATTTTTACTAATAATTTTTAATATACAAGCAAATCAGGACTGCTGTTAACTGATATTTCTGATCACTTTCCAATTTTCCAATTGACCTTTTCTAATAGAAGTGAACGAGTGGGGTCTGAGGTGAGAGGAAGTCACCGTAGTTTCAGCAGAGGTAACATTGCTTGTTTTGGGAGTTGTAATGATGTTCCATGGGATGCTGTGTATAATCAAAATGATGCAGAATTGGCATATCAAACATTTTCACAAATATTTAATTCCTCATTTGAAAAATGCTTTCCTTACATTACATATAATAAAGGGACATCAGTAAAAAAGGAACGCAAACCATGGTTTACTTCTGGCCTGCTGAAATCTGCAAAGAAGAAAAACAAATTATACAAAAAGTTTGTGACTAGCCCGACCCCTTTAAATTCAGATGTTTAAAAAAAATTCAAAAGACATTTTACATACTTGCTTCGTGCAGCAAAAAAATACATATTATTCCGATAAATTTAAAGAAGCTGCCAGCAACATAAAATCCACATGGAACGTCATAAATCAATTACCTATTCCACCCCACGGGGTCGGTACCGACCCAAAAAATGACATCTGGTCATAAATCCATATTTATTTTAATATTGCATATAAGTTGCGATTTTTTTGTCAAACGTTTTCAAGTATTAACATCACTAACATGTCACAAAAGCATGTAGAATGTATATTATCATCAATACGTTAGTTTAGCAATAGGTTAAAAGTGCCATTAGATAGTTTTAAGTTTTCGATTTTCTGAAGTCTATTCCAAGACGGAAACGGAAATGGAAATTTTTAACCATGGGAATTGTTGTCTTTTTGCAGCCATTTTGTAGAGGACATGCATAGCTGTCGACCAGCGTTGGAATTCTTCCGAACTACACTTCCTGTCAGATACTGTGGGCTTTCAAAGTTCAGCGTTCTGAATGAATCTGTGAGGGCTGGCCCAGTACTGCACGCTTTTCAGCGCCAATTACCATCACACACCTGAGAGGAGTTTCCAATCAGCTCGGCGGGAGCACTCTTATACTCAGTTTGCTGATCATTCTGTGTCGGGTCGTTTTGTCACCACCAGCTCTACTGCTGTTCCCTCTCGTTGTTTCTCCAGTGCGCCCCTTGGAAGTTGCTGCTGTGTTTCTCTCTCTGTCTCCGTGGACCCGTGCCTCGTTACCCACTTCGACTTTGCTTTTGGTGAGTTCATTTGGAGGACTATTTTTCCATGAACTGCAATCCTCGTTCTGTCCTGGACTCTCCGCCTTGGTTCCGTTTTTTGTGTGTTTCCTACAACACTGAAGAAGTGTAGATTTGTTTGGTTACTGGACTCTGCCCTGTATTTTCTGCGTTCTGGGACTAATGAGATTCTCCTTTTCCTTTTCCCCGCAAGTTGGGATAACCTAAGGCTGCAGCGCTGCAGAGCCGCAGAACCGCAGAGTAGACTCTGCTAAGGACAGTGCTGCAGAGCCGCAGAACCGCAGAGTAGACTCTGCTAAGGACAGGGCTGCAGAGCCGCAGAGTCAACCCTGCTGTGGGCAGTGCAGCAGAGCCTTACTTGACTAGAAGACATTCCCCTCTAATGGAGTTACTGTTTTGTTGCACATTTCTGTTTTTTGTGAAAATAAATACGCCCGCCGTTTTTGGCTAACTCTGAACTACCTGTCTGTGTCGTGCTGTTGGGGTTGTTTACAAAACCGAATCAAAACAGAATCATATCAATAACTGTTATGATTCGCGATAATAAGCCACAAAAGGTAACGTTTTTGACAAATATTGAAACACAGTTAGTTTCTCCTCCCTATTATTAGCATGTAGGAACAATTAAATCTGAAATTAGTTTCAAAACGGTTGCACTGTGGGGAAAATTAAAAAGTACACTAGATTACAGTAGATTTCATTATCTGTTCTTATGCACGCCTGGTGATACTAAATCCAAATTGACCTCGGGCATTTGAAAGATAATATATGTATATATATATATAAATGTGCGAATTGGCTATAATAAGGTAATGTATAAGCATCATATTCTATATTCTATAATAATATTTCAAATTGCATTGGTCCGGATGGGAGAATTCAGTACTGTATCTACAGAACCTTCGGTTTAATCATCTTCCCTTTATTAATTTCCTTAGATTTCTTGTACACATGATCTCAAGAGGGTACTGAACGAGATCAGTGGCAGTTTTTTTTAAGTTTGTATGCATGTATGTACTGTGTGTATGTATGTTTGTATTAACACGTATCTTTTGAATGTATTCTGGTATTTTATAATATGCATATCTTTGTATTTTTGTATGTTTGATTTATAAAACAGGGGAAGTTCTTGATAAGCCTCTAGGCTTCTAACTTCTCCTTCACAATCGTTATAACTTATTATGTATTGTTTTTACTTCTGTTTAACTGTGTTAATAAACAAACAAACAAACAAACAAACAAACAAACAAACAAACAGCAAAAAAATCTAATCTACGAATTCCAATCTGGCTTCAGAACGTCCCACTCCACTGACACATGCCTCCTCTATTTGAACGACCACATCAAACAAGAGGTGGACGCGGGCAAATACTGCGGCATGGTCATGCTGGACCTACAAAAGGCCTTCGACACTGTCAATCACTCCATTCTGATGGACAAGCTAAAAGCAATTGGTTTTGATAGCTTATCAGTGAGCTGGATGCAATCCTACCTGGAGGGGAGAGAACAGATGGTAGAGGTAAACGGTACTCTATCCCCCCCCCTCACAGTGAGCTGTGGTGTTCCACAAGGAAGCATACTAGGACCGCTAATTTATGCAAATGAAATGTCGTCAGCCTGTGACTGCAACTTGTTCCTGTTTGCGGACGACTCAGCCCTGCTGGTCTCTGACAAGAACAAGTTGCAGGTTGAAAAAACCCTCAGCACGGAACTAGGCAAAATCTGCATATGGCTCGCTGATAACAAACTATCATTACACATGGGCAAAACAGAGTCCATTCTCTTCGGTTCAAATAACAAACTCAGCAAGACCGACGGCTTCTCAGTTACAGTGGGTGACAATATTGTCACAAGGAAAGACGAAATTACCTACCTGGGTTCCATCCTAGAGGCAAATCTTTCCTGTGACAAAATGGCATCCAATGTAATAAAAAAAGTCAACCAACGAACTAGATTCTTGTACCGGATCTCCTCTCTGGTAAACAAGAATACCCTGAAGACTCTGGCAAGAGCACTCATTCAAGGGTACTACGACTATGCGTGCACCTCATGGTACCAAAGCACCTCAAAGGCGCTTAAAACAAAATTACAAACATCACAAAACAAACTGGTCAGACTACTACTTGACCTGAACCCCAGAACCCACCTCACCCCTGCCCACTTTGACAACCTAGGATGCCTTAGAGTAGACGACAGAGTACAGCAACTTGCAATGGGCCTGGTCTACAAGATACACTATACGACCTGGGTACCCATGTACATGTCAAAATACTTCCCAAAGGTCAGTGAATACCACAACCACTACACCAGAGGAAGCTCAACAAATCATGTAAAACCCAGATTCGGCTCAAACAAGGGACTAAACACGTTTCGCAATTATGCCACAACAATGTGGAACGCCCTACCCAAAGCTGTAAAGGAATGTGAATCACTACCCATATTCAAAACCGCTCTTAAAGAGCACCTACGTGAGGCTGCAATTCGAAACTGGCCACCGTAAATGCCCAAAACCCCCACCACCTCCTAATAGACAGTCTCCTCCAGGGCCGGACTGGGGAAATAATTCATACCGGGAGATATAGCGCGAAATATAGCCCCAGTCAGGCCACTTTTTAAGCCAGGGGTCCCCCACCAGGAAATGTTTTGTTACAAAGACTTAATTTCCTGCATTCTGGTGAATTTTAGTGCATGTGAATCACAAACTAATGAGCCAACAATTGCTTAGTACAATGTACTGTTATGGACCTCAAATAAAACTGTTGTGGCACTAGCAATGCTACTCTCTCCACCTTCAAAAAGAAAAAAGCAAGAGCACAAGATATTTTTCTATTTACTATTATAATACAGTTAACCACTCTCTCCTGTAAGGGCCTTTCTTTTTCTTTGTTTTATCCCTCTCTCCTCCACCCTCTCTTTCTTCCACTGTCCATCTTGACATCAACGTTAATTGACTTTCGCTCTACTGTATCTCTCCCCAGTCCCTCACTACCTGGCTCATTGCCTGGCTGTTATTCTGCATCTGAGTGCCATCTGCCATTCCATTCGCCGCCTCCGCTGTCAATCAGTTGTATCGCCTGGTCCCGCCTCCACCAATCACAAGCGGCAGCACGGCTCCATTGTGCGTGTCTGATCCGCGTGAGAGAGAGTCAGATAGTTCTCCAACTCTGTCGCAGACAGTGAAATCCTGGTTGTTCCCCACCCATCTAGGTTATCTAACTATCGCGCCGCGACGCCGCCACAACTAGAAACAATGGCCTGGCAAAAAAAATAATAATAATAATATTATTATTATTTTTTTTTTTATATAATTTTTTTTTTTTTATCTGTGCAGGCCAGGCCACCGGGAAAACTCCCAGTGCTCCCGATGGCCAGTCCGGGCCTGGTCTCCTCCCCACCGCATGTATATATTCCCTCCCCGCCGTATGTATATTTCTCTCCCACCCACCCACCCCCTCCTAATGTACAGTCCCCTCCCCATCATATATACTCTGTCAGGATCTAGGGGTAACAGTACTGTATATTTGAATACCGTTTATGTCACAAATGTATCAGTACTAAATACCTATATGTCCCTATGCCATAAATGTCGTGTATGTCATAAATGTCTATATGAATTGAAAATGGGGGACCCTGATGGAAACAAGACAAACGTCTTTCTCAGGTCTGCATCCCCTTAACAATTGTATGTATTGAGCCGTACTGTATTGTACCCATTCTGCAATCTGTTAAATAAAGTTTTCATTCATTCATTCATTCATTCATTCATTCATTCATTCATTCATTCATTCATTCATTCATTCATTCATTCATTCATTCATTCATTCATTCATTCATTCATTCATTCATTCATGGATTGTGCTGAGAAAGGACTCTAGCGATCATCAAAAACATTGATGAGCAATGGGGGCTAGAGTTTCAAAATACAGAACTATCCCTTTACTCTGTGTGTTTTATGCTGCAAACAGAATCCCCCCTCAGGGACAATAACGATTTCACTTGACTTGATATCTATAGCTGAAGCAATCAGGCTACATGCTACTACCCTTAATGAGGCAAGAAGAAACGGATCCATAAGCATACCTTGGTTTTGAGGACGCAGCTTGTTTTTATAGATTTTCTTTTTACGGAGGGAAAGCTTATTAAAATTGCATGATGTTCTCCAGCAAAGAGTATTGATCGGAAATGAAGTGGAGGGATTTTTAAATGAGCATCTAGTTCAGAGAGAGAGAGAGAAAGATATGGAGAGAGTTCTCCTGTAAACATCTATTTTGAGGATCATATGGTAAATGGTAAAATGGCTGCATTTATATAGCGCTTTTATCCAAAGCCCTTTACAATTTGTTCCTCACATTTTACCCATTCACTCACACATTCACACACTGACGGCGGAGGCAACCATGCAAGGTGCCGACCTGCTCATCGGGAGCAATTAGGGGTTATGTGTCTTGCTCAAGGACACTTCGACATGCTGCCCGGGAGGAGCGCAAATCGAACTGGGAACCTCCGGATTACCAGATGACTGCTTTATCTCCCGATGCCACTGTCATGAGAGATTTCACTTTTTGGTTTACCTTTCAGCAGGGTATCTGTGGGATATTAAAATGTATAAAAAATATTAAACATCAGGCCTAGGTATTAAACAGTCTTACATTTAATTTGCACAGCTATCACATTTTTTGGGGGACAGCCCGGCTGTTGGGAGATGAAACAATATGAAATGTTTTTGTATTCAAGTTGTTGTTTTTTGCTGGGCTACCGAGAGCTCAGTGCGTCTGACGAGAGCTTTTAGAGAATGAGAGAAATCATTCACATAGCAGTGTGTATGTGTGTGTGTGTGTGTGTGTGTGGGGGGGGGGGGGGGGGGGGGGGGGGCTACAGGCAAAAAAAGAAATATTAATAATGATAGAGTAGAACATAATAATAATAATAATAGTGGAATGGCAGTATATTCTATAAATAATAATAATAATAATAATAATAATAATAATAATAATAATAATAATAATAATAATAATAATAATAATAATAATAATAATATAATAATAATAATAATAATAATAATAATAATAATAATAATAATAATAATAATAATAATAATAATAATAATAATAATAATAATAATAATAATAATAATAATAATAATAATAATAATAATAATAATAATAATAATAATAATAATAGTATACATGTTATAGAGTGTGCTGAATATGATATCTGGGATTGCTTGTAATTGAGAAAAATGTTGACATATGTTGAGTATTTCTACCTGAACTGTTACAGCTTTATTGTTTTAAAATACCAATAATGTTGTGGGTCCACCAGACCCCCAACACTGGGTGAGTAACAAAAACACAAATACAACACAATTCATAGTCCTGTTCGGGGTACTGCAGCAAAGCCCTGGACAGGCTCCAGTATGTATAGACCTCAGCTGCCAGGGTTCTCACTCACACCAAGCCCTAGCTGGCAGCACATCACCCCCACCCTCATCCACCTCCACTGGCTCCCAGTCAAGTTCCGGATCTCTTTTAAACTCCTGCTTCTTACCTACAAGTCCCTCCATGCCCTCCCCCCCGATACCTGTCTGATCTCCTCCACCAGCACACTCCATCCCGGAACCTACGATTCTCCGATCTGGGTCTCCTCTCCATCCCTCGCACAGGTTACGGACTTTCGGTGACAGAGCCTTCAGCGTGGCGTCCCCTACCCTCTGGAACTCTCTCCCCCCTGAAATCTCCCCCCAACCCCTGGACACCTTCAAAACTGCTCTCAAAACATACCTCTTCACCAAGGCTTTTCCCCATTAGTTAGTTTAGATTAGATTAGGTTCATTATCCCTTACCTGCCCTCATCCTCCCCTTTTCTTTTTCCCCTTTTCCCCTACTGCCCCATTTCCCTAGCCCTCTTGATTGTAAAGCGACCTTGGGTTTCATGAAAGGCGCTATAGAAATTTGATTTATTATTATTATTATTATTATTTTATGCCTACAATCTCTCTGACAAATCTCAATGGCACAAGAATAACTTAAAATTTAACCTGTAACAAAATAATAGTTCTGTATCGTTAGTGGCTTAGCTTGGCTTCGCCTTCTGCACTATCTCGCGTACGTGCACGCGTACTGAATAAACCACAAATGTACCTCTAATACCAGTATTAGTCTGACCACACCCCTCATCAGCTTACCTTCATAAGCAGGTGTGTGGTCACCTGCTCTCCTCCTTCTCGCTTTCACCACAAGGAAGAGGTGCCTCGGTAGATCCCCACACTTGACACCATGATGGAAGAAATTGGATTAGGAACAGCTTGGGAAACAAGGATACGTTGACATCATATCTTTATTTTCTCTCTCACTATTTTCGAGAAAATACGGCGATATTGTCTTCGTACTGGAGTGTCTAGAAGATGATGATCATTCTACAAACCCTCCACCGGTTTTCGTATTGGGAGCACGCCGCTGCATGCTTCTCAACTGCAGTTCCTTGCTGTGTTTGTTGGGGTGAAACCTGTCAGGCCACAGCTGAACTGTCGGACATGCCGCTGTTGTGAGGAGCGGTGCGTTCCAGGTTGGGTGAGTAGTGTTTGCTGGCGGGCTCCACTTGTCTGTTAGTGCTATGGGGGCTACTAGACAAAGTTTATGGAAACCGGCCCCAGGCTAGGGTCCTTTGTTTAGCCGTCTAGGCGACAGAAGGCCTTGGTCTGGCGACCATTATAGTTTTAACTAGTGGGCCGCGACCATTGACACTGGTGATCCCTGTGTGTTCTGGACGAGTGGATTCTCTCTGTCACCGTGTTAAGACCCCATCTTTCATATCCAAATGAGAGTATTCCTTCACGAGGGGATATGTGCATGTAATGTGCGATAGCGGCAGATTCATGTTCAAAGTCAGCTATACAGGCCAGTTGGTACTGTGCTGATTCCGCCGGACGTGTTAATGTCACCGTTGTGAAGCGGTGTTGACGTCTTGTTTTCTCTTTTCTCTTAAAAAGTGAGGAGGTTTCAGAACGGCGGCCTGTCTGGGTGAGTGTTATGTCATTGTTTACATGTTCATAGCTTACGGTTAGCCGGTCGGTGGCCTGGCGCGGGGTAGCTTAGGCTTCTCGCGCGCCGCCGGGAGCTCGCTCCTGATCGCGTGCGTCGTAGATCGGCGTCTCGCGAGCGGAAGCGATAGCACCAGAACGGTTGGAGCAGCCGTTAGCTTGATGCTATTCTGTTGAACGTGCTTTGATTTTTAACATGTTTTACACTCTTGACCACGACGTCATCTTTGACAGGGGATGTTCGTCAACCCTGCCTGAGCCTAGACGGGGATTGCGTCAACAAAGAGGGCTGTGTTCTACGGTGGCTTATGACTGCACTTCGCTGATCTGCGTTCCGGGCAGGTACGGGGTTGGCCAGACCCTCATAACACGTCTTCTGGTTTTACCTTGCTAAATGTATTGTGAATGACGGTGTTTTTTCCCAAAACGTGTGTTGTTGCAATGCATTTGAGATACGTTGCGGGTTGTGTGTGAGCTGTTTTTTGTCACTGGCAGTAGCTTCTCCGTGCAGGTCGTGATGTATTGATCTGGTTGTTGTGTGAGAAACATCATGGTGTTTATGTGTACCGTGTACTCACTACTAAGGCAACTAACCTATGAAGCTATGCTTGGTGACGAGTGAGTAAAAGAATGTTCTTTCTCAGACTGTAATGACAATGGACAGTGAGTTCACACATTAACAGGTTTTTCCTGTTTTAACTGGCCGTGTTGAGGGTAAAATAGGAGGATTGTGTTTTTCCCCCCCCGGTTCCCTGGGGACTTTATCACCTCCTATCAGACATGTTGTGCATTAATTGTGTCTTTTGTGTGGTAGGGATACGATGTAACTCTCAGCTTGATTGCTGAGGTTGTGCTAAATCTGCTGGAGAAACTTATTTCCTAAAGGGAAATTGGTTTGGTTGCTGTCGTGTGCTTAGCAAGGCCTGTGGTCGATACTAATCAAGAATGATGTATTCTCTCATTGTGATGATGATGGGTTGTGTGTGTCATGTGACCTACAACTGGGTTGTACTGGCCACAGAAGCACATGTGTATGTTGGACCGGGGTTCTTAGAGCCCTCTCTATTCTGTGTTTTTCCTTAGTAAAAATCAGATAGCAGGTTAGCTCGTGCGCTGTGTGGAGCTGTGAAACGCTTCATAGAGCTGACTATGACTGTGTCATATTCTCTTTTTGTCGTTACGTCGTATCATGGGTGTGGGGTCGTAAAGGGGTGAACTGGTAACCTTTCCTCTCCCCATTGTTCTGTCGGTCAGGGGTACACCCCCTGTCCTTCAAGGTTCCCGTCACGTGGCGGTTCGGCACGTTACGGGGGGGGGGGGGGGGGGGGGGGGGAGGGAGTTCCTGGTCCCACGGCCTGGTATATTGGGCGTGTGCACCGCAGGAATTCCCCCGCCATAGAGTACGTCACCGTGCGCGTCTCTGTTGGTAGGACTTCCGTGTGCTGTTCAGGTCCATGTGATGGATCTGTTTTCAGGGGGGGTGGTCAGGGCTCCTCCTCACCAAGCGCCTACTCAGGCCTTCTGTGAGTTCGGACTCCTTCTTCCATGTGATCCATGTGAGGAAGCCTCCATCAGAGTACAGAGCCTTCCTCCTCAGATTGTCAAAGTGAGTGGACCCTCTAGAAGGGTCCTTTTCTATTGTATGTATATTCGATTCAATTCGTTTATTGAGTGTGTATGGGTTCGGTGCCTCTTCCCCGGAGGCCCTAAAACCAGTTTTTTACATGGCTCAAGGTGCAATATATTCTTTTCAATCTGTACAGCTCGCGTGGGAAGTCTCTCTGGGGATCCCCGTCTCTTTCCTATGGGAGGGTGGTGGGATGTAAAAATGTGAACATTTTTTACCCCGGCTGTGTAGACTGGGATACATACTGTTGATGCTTCCTTCTTTCTATTCCAGAAGTGTTGGAGTTAGGGAGTGTCACACCCCTCTTGTCGTTCCCCTGGGCGCCTTGGGGATTCAATGGCAGGTCTAAATAGCCTGTTCATTGATGGGGGTGTGTCCCGACGCACGTATAGTGCTAGCTCGCTGTAAACAGGCGATTGACTGGCACGCCTTAGTTGCTTGTGGTTGAAACAGCGTTTTTATAAAGCAACTGAGATGGGGGTTTTTCCTCTTCCGGCGACCACATCCCATGACCTGGGTGGGTTGTCGACGGATCCTCGTTCATGTCTGGGGGATGATGACGGGATGGATCTGAACATATGTAGTGGGGTCTCACGCCCTTGGGGTGGGCCACCAGGCGCGGTTCGTCCCGACGTCTGGGTGGCGCCTTCTTTTCATGTTAAGATCAACACGCATATCTGCCCTTTTCCTGGGGCATGTCGGCGTGGTTAGGGCACGGGACTGGTTCTGGTCACGCTGGTCCAGATCAGTTGAACCCGTTGTCCGCCGGGGATGCAGATCTGCTGTTCTGGTACCCTGAGGGACTTGGGCTTTTTTCAGGGGGAAAAATGCCAGGTCGGTCTGGGTGTCACAGGGTTAAGCGCTATGGAGACCCTGGTTGGGTATGTTTTTTACTCAGCACTGTCGTCATGGCTTACAGCCATGCCATTCTGTACGCGCTCGATCTCGTCGGATCTCGGCCGCTACACAGGTTGGTCCTGGTTAGTACTTGGTTGGGAGACCACCGGGGAATACCAGGTACGGTGTGCTTAGGGGCTGGTTCTCCATTGTTTTTCGCTCCTCTCTCACGCATGGCGAAGAGGGGCCTGTGGGGGTGGTTTTTTGACCTCCTCTGGTGACCCTGTGCTTCCCGTACCGCCAGGCCCGGTCCGAAGTGATGTTTGCGACCCGTAGGCCTGGGTTAACCCTTTTTGGAAACTGAAACACTTGTACTGCGGTATAGCCGGTGTATACCCGCAGGTGTGTTTTGGAGTTTTTTCTTGAGGGGTTATAGGAACAACCACCGCATTGGGTAACACCGAGGTGGTTGGTTCCCTGGTGTGTTGGAGCAGTGTCAACTCCCGGGTTCACCGGTTGAGGGTGCCCCTGCACGTTCATGACGTCTGCCAATCGTGTCAGCCTTCTCTGCCTCGACCCCTCTGGGTGGGGGTTGTTAAATGGAGGCTTGGTCATGCAACACCGCCAGCTTACGCTCCTTCCGCCGGGGCGGCTGTGTTCAGCTGTCCCCTCTGGCGCCTGTCTCGTCCGCAGTCTCCAGGCTAGGGTTAACAGCCTGTTGCCTGGTTTTTCCCCGGTGCGCTGCCTGCTTCCGTTGGTTAACCTTTTTTGTGTGCTTACGGCCATGCTGACTGCCTATTCTGCAGGGTCAGTGTGCCAGGCGGTGTACTATTGGGGGGACGGGGCCCGCTCGGCTTACTGGCCTGGTTGGTTCCGCCTGGGAATACCAGGTGCAGTAACTGAGGGGCCTTTGTCCGAATACGCTGGCGATGTGGGGGGCGGGGCACTACGTGCCCACCTGGTGGGGTCTTGATGCTGGCATCATGGACTTCTCCGGGCCCCCATTCCAGGGAGTCCAGTCCTTTTGGTGGGTCTGGGTCTTCCTTCGTGCTCCGCTGCTACGGCCTTGCCACGGGGTTGGGTTTGCCCTTGACCCCGTGATTCTGGGGGCAGTAACGAGGTTGTTCCTCCGTTCGTTCCCGGGTGGCATGCGGGTTGTGCGTGTGTGTAGTCGTGGGTCAAGCCACGGTCTGCTCACCCTGTGCGTTGAGTTGCTTGAGTGCCTCTTCGCACGGTCGGGTCCGTCGCCCTCCCGTGACGTCCCTAATAGGGGGGCTACCCTCCATTAGGGGGGGTCGGGGGGGCTCGGCCCTCCCTGTTCTGATGGTTTTGGGGGGCTGTCAGCGGGGTGTATTTGTCAGCCAAGTGGCTCCGCTTGGCCTCCCTTGTGCAGAAGGCGAAGCCAAGCTAAGCCACTAACGATACAGAACGTTAGGTTATGACTATAACCAAGTTCTGTTAGTTAGGGGCGATGCTTGGCTTCGGACGGCCGCTGCAGCCCTTGACCTCACCTTGTGGTGAAAGCTTGGGAAGGAGGAGAGCAGGTGACCACACACCTGCTTATGAAGGTAAGCTGATGAGGGGTGTGGTCAGACTAATACTGGTATTAGAGGTACATTTGTGGTTTATTCAGTACGCGTGCACGTACGCGAGATAGTGCAGAAGGCGAAGCCAAGCATCGCCCCTAACTAACAGAACTTGGTTATAGTCATAACCTAACGCTTTCAAGTCTTACTGGACAACAATAAATAACAAAAAAATATGAAATAATGTTCTAAATAATACCTCTTCTGTTGAAAATCCAGCTTTAACAAATTATCTCTGTATCTTTTCAATGTAAATAATAAATCGGTAACCTCACAAAGATACTAATCTAATTATTTTTAAAGTGCACTATGCAGTTTTGGATTTGTACGTACATTATACATGACGTTCATTATATATACATAAATCAAACCAATGCACCATGAACCAAATTTAAGGCTACTAAACATTTTGGCCGTGTCAGAGTCTTGGAAATGTCTTTTTTCCATGCGTATACAATAATGATCATAATAATCAACCATTACCGGGCCAGAGCCGGCTAATCTTTGGGGAGTCGGCTCTGGCCCGGCAACCATTGCTGGGCCAGAGCTGGTTTATCTTTGGCGAGCTGCAATCTGCCAACTCAGAATCATTGGTGAAAAATCGATAGACCAACAGAAGAAGCTGTATATTTGCTTCATCGATTTCACGAAGGCCTTCGACAGAGTTGAACATACAACATTGATGAGAACAATGGAAGAATTCAAAATACCAGTTTCTGACCGAAGAATAATTGCCAACTTATACTGGAGGCAGAAGGCTAATGTTAGAATAGGAAAGGAGAAATCAAGAGACTTCCCGGTGGAGAAGGGTGTAAGACAAGGATGCATCTTGTCCCCTGTACTCTTTAATATGTACAGTGAATCACTGATGAAAAAAGGTCTGAGAGGAGGGAAAGGAGTAAAACTTGGCGAAGAGAACATCACCAATATAAGATACGCGGATGACACTGCTATAGTCTGTAACTGTCAAGAAGATCTACAGGACATGATGAATAAGCTGAATGTCGAATGCAAAAACTATGGAATGTCGCTAAACACAAAGAAAACTAAAGTAATGATCATTGAAAAAACACCAGGAACTGTTTGTAAAATACAGGTGGATGGAGAAAAACTTGAACAAGTGAAGGAGTACATGTACCTTGGAAGCTGGATCAGTGAAGGTGGAAGAGCTAACATGGACATTAAGAGAAGAACCAGAATTGCAAAGGGCGCATTCTGGAACCATGAAGAATTATTGAGAAGAAACATAAGTTGGAAAACGAAGACCAGGATTTTGGAAACGTATGTTATGTCAGTCTTTTCATACGGAGCAGAAGCATGGACGCTGAATGAAGAGGCAAAGAGGATGATAGACTCTTTTGAAATGTGGACGCTGAGGAAGATGCTGAAGATAACATGGAAGGATAAGATCAAGAATGAGGAGGTACTGAGAAGAGCGGATATGCAAGGAGGACAGCTGCTGGAGAGGTTGAAAAAGAGAAAGATGGAGTTGTTCGGGCATGTTCTGAGAGGATCCAGCGGGGAGATGTTCAAGAAGGTGGTGATGGGGAAGGTGGATGGAAAGAGAGGAAGTGGAAGACCAAGAAGAGGCTGGGTAGACGACGTCTGTGATTGGAGTGGAGTGAGAGGCGGAGTCACGGAGTTGGAGAGAAGAAGTGGAGACAGAATGGGTTGGAGAGTGAACGAAGAACGAAGAAGCCACCTAATGATGATGATGAGCCGGAGTCGGCTCTGGCCCGGCATCCATTACCGGGCCAGAGCCAGCTAATCTTTGGCGAGCCGGAGTCGGCTCTGGCCCGGCAACCATTGGAGCAGAATCCTGGACCCCATACCGCCGGCACTTCACCAACCTGGAGGCCTTCCACATCCGTTGCCTACAGAGGATCCTCGGCCTGACCTGGGAAGACCGAGTCCCCCACACAGACATCCTCAACAACAACAACTCAATCTGTATGGCCGCAGCTGTGGCCAAAAAACATCTTCGCTGGATGGGGCACACCATACATATGGCTGACCACCGCCTGCCTCGCCAAGTCCTCTATGGCTAACTGAGAGGAGAAAAGGGGGCTGCTGGAGGCCAAAAGAGATGCTTTAAAGGTCCACAATTGTTCACTTTTTGGGCAATTTTACACAATTCCTCTGAGTCTATGGAACACATCTGTAAGGGTTTTTTTCAATACAATTCATTGTTTTGTATTTTTAATCAAGTACTTTGGTGCACCACTTTCTGCCCTTCCAAAGTACAAGCTGTGTTTGGCTGGGTTCCGCCCAGAAACGCTACAGTGAAATAGTAACGTTAATACACTATTGACACATGTGCAGACAGTTGAGAGTTGCTGAGTAATGATTTGATAACTTCTGTCCATAATAAATATAACCCTGACAGTGAAGGATGTTGGTCAATGGCTCAGCTTCAACTCCCAAACGCTAACGTTAATACACTATTGACACAAACGGAATGAATGAGGTCCTAACTAATTACGACTTATGTACTTACTGATTCGATACTTTCTTTCGGTCCCGAAATCTTGGTACAGGCTAGCTCCCTTTTTTAGCAACAGCCAGGAAATCACAGCAGCATTATAAAGTCCTTGATTCTCAATGTCGTCTTTGCAATAATCCAAAAACGAACTTGGCCCATTGCTTGTGGAACACGATATAATTAGGAAACAAGTGCAAGGACGTATTCGCTGCTTGGATTAATTTCAATGTTATGCTATCTTACTCGAATCACAGTTGATTGTGGGCGGTGGCTACAACAACAGTAGTGGCTGAAGTATGCAGATCAGCGCCTCTTCACGTCACAGAGCGAGTCAATTCAGAATGGCTTGTTTCAGTGGGGGGCGTTCTTGTCTCAGCTGAACTGCAGAAACGGGACTTGGTACAGATTTCACATTTTGTCAGTGTTGGTACAACCCCACATTGCTTGAAAACAATGCAAAACACTGGAAAAGGCCATTTTTACAATAGGGGACCTTTAACTCATTGACTGCCATAAGCTTTCGTCATCTTTACTAAATGGTGCCAGCGTTATTGACAATTTTAGCGATGTTTGTAGACCCATCGTGTGTTCTGTATTATAGCTATGGAGACAATAGTACGTTTTAACTCAAAACTGTGATCGTGTTTGTCGAGCATGTTTTACGTCCGGTAAAACACAAAACTGTGATCATTAAAAGAACATGTTTCAGGTTCGGTAAAATAGACATAGAATATACCTTACCTTAGCCAGAAGGTATTCCAAAAAGAATAATTCCAAGTGATCGCATCGCCATCGCGATTACCAGTGTATATGTCTATACCCGTTTATATGGGAAATACGCTTCAAGCAACAACATTTCGAGGCGATCGCTGTATCTCTCTGTTCAGGCAGGAGGAGGAGCCCTTGTCAAAAAAAAGAAATAAAGGAAAACGTGTATCCACAGCAAGCCATTCCAGTTCAAAGGTAGGTGATACTGCCACCTGGTGATATTCGATCGTCATTGCAATTCCAACGTAGGCATATGAATCAGAGACACCTAGATGGCTCTGGCTGACAGTATAGAATGGGGATCAAAGGAAAAGATCAAAGGATCAAAACCGTTCAACGCATGACGAGATAACCCGAGAAATCTCGGGTATGGCAGAGAAAAAGTTAAGGACTAAACCAGGGACCTCCTAAAGTGTGCAAACATCAACATCACGCAGCTTGAAACTCTGGCACTCGACAGATCAGCCTGGCAAGTCACTTGTGCCACTGCAGTTTCCCAAATACACCAAACCAACCAGGACCAAAGATCTGAGAGGTGCACACAACGACACCAGCGGGCGGCTGGCATCCCCCTGGTATCTGGCTTCGCTTAAAACCCATGGTATCTGGCCATCTGTGGACGGGTGTACAGCTCAGGGATCAGACGCCCATGAGAAGTGGCACCAGCGGCAGCGTCGCTGAACCCCCCCTATCCCTAAGAGAGAGTTTGTTTACTGCTGTCTGTTTGTTTACTGGTGGTGGGTAATATATTCACAAACGTTCTTTTAAAGAATCTGATTTGTAGAAGGAAAATATGCTTTTTGAAACTTTACTAGCCCATTGTAAATCATAATTTTACTTGCGTTTACAGATGTAATAACCAAGGTAAACTAATCTTTTACAGCCACAAAATACAGCAAATACTAATTAAAAACTGATATTTACCCTATTGTCTGGTGTTAGTCCTTGTATTGAGAGCTCAGTCAATCAACTAGAGAATGAAAACATGTCTCTGTTCCTATTTCGTGGTGGAGCTACAGCTACCATGCGTTTCCATTTGAATCACGGACCGAGCCTTTAGGGGCTAATTGTGTGTATAATCTGATTGACAGGTTCTATAGCCTGGATCTTTATGCCTGTCTAATCCTTCAAGGATGTTTCTCTCCAGGGGAGTCATTTTCACAAGTCATAATCATACAGTCTCTCTCTCTCTCTCTCTCTCTCTCTCTCTCTCTCTCTCTCTCTCTCTCTCTCTCTCTCTCTCTCTCTCTCTCTCTCTCTCTCTCTCTCTCTCTCTCCTCTCTCTCTCTCTCTCTCTCTCTCTCTCTCTCTCTCTCACCACTTTGTGTCTCTGTATAATTCTTTCTTTCTTCCTCTCTCTGTCTCTCTCACCTACAGTAT